>NC_141875.1:326748228-327059628 GCF_056163025.1 Triticum urartu
GGGAGCCAACATGGGTATCCAGATCCCGCTGTTGGTTATTGACCGGAGAGTCGTCTCGGTCATGTTTGCTTGTCTCCCGAACCCGTAGGGTCTACACACTTAAGGTTTGGTGACGCTAGGGTTGTGAAGATATGTATATGCAGTAACCCGAATGTTGTTCAGAGTCCCGAATGAGATCCCGGACGTCACGAGGAGTTCCGGAATGGTCCGGAGGTAAAGAATTATATACAGGAAGTGCTATTTCGGCCATCGGGACAAGTTTCGGGGTCACCGGTACTGTACCGGGACCACCGGAAGGGTCCCGGGGGTCCACCTATCCCGGAGGGCCCCATGGGCTGAAGTGGGAAGGGACCCAGCCCAAAGTGGGCTGGGGCGCCACTCCCTAAGGGCCCATGCGCCTAGGGTTGGGGGAAACCCTAAAGGGGGGCGCCCCCTTGCTTGGGGGGCAAGCCCCCCACCCCTTGGCCGCCGCCCCCTAGGAGATTGGATCTCCTAGGGCTGGCGCCCCCCCTAGGCACCCCTATATATAGTGGGGGAGAGGGAGGACTTCATACCTCAGCCTTTGGCACCTCTCTCTCTCCCCTGTTACATCTCTCTCGCAGTATAGGCGAAGCCCTGCTACTGTGACGCCCTGCATCCACCACCACGCCGTCGTGCTGCTGGATCTTCATCAACTTCTCCTTCCCCCTTGCTGGATCAAGAAGAAGGAGACGTTACGCTAACCGTACGTGTGTTGAACGCGGAGGTACCGGCCGTTTGGTGCTAGCATCTCCGGTGATTTGGATCACGTCGTGTTCGACTACATCATCCCCGTTCTTTGAACGCTTCCGCTCGCGATCTACAAAGGTATGTAGATGCATCCGATTACTCGTTGCTAGTTGAACTCATAGATGGACCTTGGTGAAGCCGTAGGAAAATTTTTGTTTTCTGCAACGTTCCCCAACAGTGGCATCATGAGCTAGGTCTATGCGTAGTTCTTCTTGCGCGAGTAGAACACAATTCGTTGTGGGCGTAGATGTTGTCAACCTTCTTGCCGCTACTAGTCTTATCTTGCTTCAACGGTATTGTGGGATGAAGCGGCCCGGACCAACCTTACACGTATGCTTACGTGAGACCGGTTCCACCGACTAACATGCACTAGTTGCATAAGGTGGCTGGCGGGTGTCTGTCTCTCCTACTTTAGTTGGAGCGGATTCGATGAAAAGGGTCCTTATGAAGGGTAAATAGAAGTTGACAAATCACGTTGTGGCTTTCACGTAGGTAAGAAAACGTTCTTGCTAGAACCCTATTGCAGCCACGTAAAACTTGCAACAACAATTAGAGGACGTCTAACTTGTTTTTGCAGCAAGTGCTTTGTGATATGATATGGCCAAAGTTGTGATGAATGATGAATGACA
Source organism: Triticum urartu (assembly GCF_056163025.1). Classification (NCBI taxonomy): domain Eukaryota; kingdom Viridiplantae; phylum Streptophyta; class Magnoliopsida; order Poales; family Poaceae; genus Triticum; species Triticum urartu. Next base: position 326,749,626 of record NC_141875.1, read on the forward strand.
TATATGTGATGTATGAGTTGTTCATGCTATTGTAATAGGAATCACGACTTGCATGTCGATGAGTATGACAACCGGCGGAGCCATAGGAGTTGTCTTTATTTTGTATGACCTGCGTGTCATTGAGAAACGCCATGTAAATTACTTTACTTTATTGCTAAACGCGTTATCCTTAGTAGTAGAAGTAATAGTTGGCGAGCAACTTCATGGAGACACGATGATGGAGATCATGATGATGGAGATCATGGTGTCATGCCGGTGACAGGATGATCATGGAGCCCCAAGATGGAGATCAAAGGAGCTGTGTGATATTGGCCATATCATGTCACTATTATTATTTGATTGCATGTGATGTTTATCATGTTTTGTACATCTTGTTTACTTAGAATGACGGTAGTAAATAAGATGATCCCTCCTAATAATTTCAAGAAAGTGTTTCCCTAACTGTGCACCGTTGCGACAGTTCGCTGTTTCAAAGCACCACGTGATGATCGGGTGTTTGATTCAGACGTTCACATACAAGGGGTGTAAGACAGATTTACACATGCAAAACACTTAGGTTGACTTGACGAGCCTAGCATGTACAGACATGGCCTCAGAACACAGAAGACCGAAAGGTCGAGCATGAGTCGTATAGAAGATACGATCAACATGAAGATGTTCACCGATGTTGACCAGACCGTCTCACGTGATGATCGGACACGGCCTAGTCAACTCGGATCATGTTATACTTAGATGACTGGAGGGATGTCTATCTAAGTGGGAGTTCATTGAATAATTTGATTAGATGAACTTTATTGTCATGAACTTAGTCTAAAATCTTTACAATATGTCTTGTAGATCAGATGGCCAACGTAGTCCTCAACTTCAACGCGTTCCTAGAGAAAACCAAGCTGAAAGACGATGGCAGCAACTACACGGACTGGGTCCAGAACCTGAGGATCATCCTCATAGCTGCCAAGAAAGATTATGTCCTACAAGCACCGCTAGGTGACGCTCCCGTCCCACAGAACCAAGGCGTTATGAACGCTTGGCAGACACGTGTTGATGACTACTCCCTCGTTCAGTGCGGCATGCTTTACAGCCTGGAGCCGGGGCTCCAAAAGCGTTTTGAGAGACATGGAGCATATGAGATGTTCGAAGAGCTGAAAATGGTTTTTCAAGCTCATGCCCTGGTCGAGAGATATGAAGTCTCCGACAAATTCTTCAGCTATAAGATGGAGGAAAATAGTTCTGTCAGTGAGCACATACTCACTATGTCTGGGTTACATAACCGCTTGACTCAGCTGGGAGTTAATCTCCCGGATGACGCGGTCATTGACAGAATCCTCCAGTCGCTTCCACCAAGCTACACGAGCTTTGTGATGAACTTCAATATGCAGGGGATGCAAAAGACCATTCCCGAGGTATTTGCAATGCTGAAATCAGCAGAGGTAGAAGTCAAGAAGGAACATCAAGTGTTGATGGTGAATAAAACCACTAAGTTCAAGAAGGGCAAGGGTGAGAAAGCCTTCAAGAAGGACGGCAAGGGAGTTGCCGCGCCCGGCAAGCAAGCTGCCGGGAAGAAGCCAAATAATGGACCCAAGCCCGAGACTGAGTGCTTTTATTGCAAGGGAAGTGGTCACTGGAAGCGGAACTGCCCCAAATACTTAGCAGACAAGAAGGCCGGCAAAACAAAAGGTATATGTGATATACATGTAATTGATGTGTACCTTACCAGTGTCCGTAGTAGCTCCTGGGTATTTGATACCGGTGCAGTTGCTCACATTTGTAACTCAAAGCAGGGGCTGCGGAATAAGCGGAGACTGGCGAAGGACGAGGTGACGTTGCGCGTCGGGAATGGTTCCAAGGTCAATGTGATCGCCGTCGGCACGCTACCTCTACATTTACCTTCGGGATTAGTTTTAAACCTTAATAATTGTTATTTAGTGCCAGCTTTGAGCATGAACATTGTATCAGGATCTCGTTTAATTCGAGATGGCTACTCATTTAAATCCGAGAATAATGGTTGTTCTATTTATATGAGAGATATGTTTTATGGTCATGCTCCAATGGTGAATGGTTTATTCTTAATGAATCTCGAGCGTAATACTACACATGTTCATAGTGTGAGTGCCAAAAGATGTAAGATTGATAATGATAGTCCCACATACTTGTGGCACTGCCGCCTTGGTCACATAGGTGTCAAACGCATGAAGAAGCTCCATGCAGATGGACTTTTAGAGTCTCTTGATTATGAATCATTTGACACGTGCGAACCATGCCTCATGGGTAAAATGACCAAGACTCCGTTCTCAGGAACAATGGAGCGAGCAACCAACTTATTGGAAATCATACATACCGATGTGTGCGGTCCAATGAGTGTTGAGGCTCGCGGTGGCAATCGTTATGTTCTCACCCTCACTGATGATTTGAGTAGATATGGGTATGTCTACTTAATGAAACACAAGTCTGAAACCTTTGAAAAGTTCAAAGAATTTCAGAGTGAGGTTGAGAATCAACGTGACAGGAAAATCAAGTTTTTGCGATCAGATCGTGGAGGAGAATACTTGAGTCACGAATTTGGCACACACTTAAGGAAATGTGGAATAGTTTCACAACTCACGCCGCCTGGAACACCTCAGCGTAATGGTGTGTCCGAGCGTCGTAATCGCACTCTATTAGATATGGTGCGATCTATGATGTCTCTTACCGATTTACCGCTATCCTTTTGGGGCTATGCTTTAGAGACTGCCGCATTTACTTTAAATAGGGCTCCATCGAAATCCATTGAGACGACACCGTATGAATTATGGTTTGGGAAGAAACCTAAGCTGTCGTTTCTAAAAGTTTGGGGATGCGATGCTTATGTCAAGAAACTTCAACCTGAAAAGCTCGAACCCAAGTCGGAAAAATGCGTCTTCATAGGATACCCTAAAGAAACTATTGGGTATACCTTCTACCTCAGATCCAAAGGCAAGATCTTTGTTGCCAAGAATGGATCCTTTCTAGAGAAAGAGTTTCTCTCGAAAGAAGTAAGTGGGAGGAAAGTAGAACTTGATGAAGTGTTACCTCTTGAACCGGAAAATGGCGCAACTCAAGAAAATGTTCCTGAGGTGCCTGCACCGACTAGAGAGGAAGTTAATGATAACGATAAAGACACTTCTGATCAAGCTCCTACTGAAATTCGGAGGTCCACAAGGACACGTTCCGCACCAGAGTGGTACGGCAACCCTGTCTTGGAAATCATGTTGTTAGACAATGGTGAACCTTCGAACTATGAAGAAGCTATGGCGGGCCCGGATTCCGACAAATGGCTAGAAGCCATGAAATCCGAGATAGGATCCATGTATGAAAACAAAGTATGGACTTTGACTGACTTGCCCATTGAAAGGCGAGCCATAGAAAATAAATGGATCTTTAAGAAGAAGACAGACCCGGATGGTAATGTGACCATCTATAAAGCTCGGCTTGTCGCTAAGGGTTATCGACAAGTTCAAGGGGTTGACTACGATGAGACTTTCTCACCGGTAGCGAAGCTAAAGTCCGTCTGAATCATGTTAGCAATTGCCGCATTCTATGATTATGAAATATGGCAAATGGACGTCAAAACGGCATTCCTTAATGGTTTCCTTAAGGAAGAATTGTATATGATGCAGCCGGAAGGTTTTGTCGATCCTAAGAATGCTAACAAGGTGTGCAAGCTCCAATGCTCGATTTATGGGCTGGTGCAAGCATCTCGGAGTTGGAACATTCGCTTTGATGAGATGATCAAAGCGTTTGGGTTTACGCAGACTTATGGAGAAGTCTGCGTTTACAAGAAAGTGAGTGGGAGCTCTGTAGCATTTCTCATACTATATGTAGATGACATACTTTTGATGGGAAGTGATATAGAACTCTTGGACATCATTAAGGCCTACTTGAATAAGAGTTTTTCAATGAAGGACCTTGGAGAAGCTGCATATATATTAGGCATCAAAATCTATAGAGATAGATCGAGACGCCTCATAGGTCTTTCACAAAGCACATACCTTGATAAGATATTGAAGAAGCTCAATATGGATCAGTCTAAGAAGGGGTTCTTGCCTGTGTTGCAAGGTATGAAATTGAGCTCAGCTCAATGTTCGACCATGGAAGAAGATATAGAAGAGATGAGTGTCATCCCATATGCCTCAGCCATAGGTTCTATTATGTATGCCATGCTGTGTACCAGACCTGATGTAAACCTTGCCGTAAGTTTGGTAGGAAGGTACCAAAGTAATCCCGGCAAGGAACACTGGACAGCGGTCAAGAACATCCTGAAGTACCTAAAAAGGACTAAGGAAATGTTTCTCGTTTATGGAGGTGACGAAGAGCTCGTCGTAAAGGGTTACGTCGACGCTAGCTTCGACACAGATCTGGATGACTCAAAGTCACAAACCGGATACGTGTATATTTTTAATGGTGGGGCAGTTAGCTGGTGCAGTTGCAAGCAGAGCGTCGTGGCGGGATCTACATGTGAAGCGGAGTACATGGCAGCCTCGGAGGTAGCACATGAAGCAATATGGGTGAAGGAGTTCATCACCGACCTAGGAGTCATACCCAATGCGTCGGTGCCAATCAAACTCTTCTGTGACAACACTGGAGCTATTGCACTTGCCAAGGAGCCCAGGTTTCACAAGAAGACAAGGCACATCAAGCGTCGCTTCAACTCCATTCGTGAAAATGTTCAAGATGGAGACGTAGATATTTGTAAAGTACATACGGACCTGAATGTAGCAGATCCGTTGACTAAACCTCTCCCTAGGGCAAAACATGATCAACACCAGAATTCCATGGGTGTTCGATTCATCACAATGTAACTAGATTATTGACTCTAGTGCAAGTGGGAGACTGCTGGAAATATGCCCTAGAGGCAATAATAAAAGCATTATTATTATATTTCCTTGTTCATGATAATTGTCTTTATTCATGCTATAATTGTGTTATCCGGAAATCGTAATACATGTGTGAATAACAGACACCAACGTGTCCCTAGTAAGCCTCTAGTTGACTAGCTCGTTGATCGACAGATAGTCATGGTTTCCTGACTATGGACATTGGATGTCGTTGATAACGAGATCACATCATTAGGAGAATGATGTGATGGACAAGACCCAATCCTAAACATAGCTTAAAGATCGTATAGTTCGTTTGCTAGAGTTTTTCCAATGTCAAAGTATCTTTTCCTTAGACCATGAGATCGTGTAACTCCCGGATACCGTAGGAGTGCTTTGGGTATGCCAAACGTCACAACATAACTGGGTGACTATAAAGGTATACTACGGGTATCTCCGAAAGTGTCTGTTGGGTTGACACGGATCAAGACTGGGATTTGTCACTCCGTATGACGGAGAGGTATCACTGGGCCCACTCGGTAATGCATCATCATTATGAGCTCAAAGCGACCAAGTGTCTGGTCACGGGATCATGCATTATGGTACGAGTAAAGTGACTTACCGGTAACGAGATTGAACGAGGTATTGGGATACCGACGATCGAATCTCGGGCAAGTAACATATCGATTGACAAAGGGAATTGCATACAGGGTTGATTGAATCCTCGACATCGTGGTTCATCCGATGAGATCATCGTGGAGCATGTGGGAGCCAACATGGGTATCCAGATCCCGCTGTTGGTTATTGACCGGAGAGTCGTCTCGGTCATGTCTGCTTGTCTCCCGAACCCGTAGGGTCTACACACTTAAGGTTCGGTGACGCTAGGGTTGTGAAGATATGTATATGCAGTAACCTGAATGTTGTTCGGAGTCCCGGATGAGATCCCGGACGTCACGAGGAGTTCCGGAATGGTCCGGAGCTAAAGAATTATATATACGAAGTGCTATTTCGGCCATCAGGACAAGTTTCGGGGTCACCGGTACTGTACCGGGACCACCGGAAGGGTCCCGGGGGTCCACCTATCCCGGAGGGCCCCATGGGCTGAAGTGGGAAGGGACCCAGCCCAAAGTGGGCTGGGGCGCCACTCCCTAAGGGCCCATGCGCCTAGGGTTGGGGGAAACCCTAAAGGGGGGCGCCCCCTTGCTTGGGGGGCAAGCCCCCCACCCCTTGGCCGCCGCCCCCTAGGAGATTGGATCTCCTAGGGCTGGCGCCCCCCCCCCTAGGCACCCCTATATATAGTGGGGGAGAGGGAGGACTTCATACCTCAGCCTTTGGCACCTCTCTCTCTCCCCTGTTACATCTCTCTCTCGCAGTATAGGCGAAGCCCTGCTACTGTGACGCCCTGCATCCACCACCACGCCGTCGTGCTGCTGGATCTTCATCAACTTCTCCTTCCCCCTTGCTGGATCAAGAAGAAGGAGACGTTACGCTAACCGTACGTGTGTTGAACGCGGAGGTACCGTCTGTTTGGTGCTAGCATCTCCGGTGATTTGGATCACGTCGTGTTCGACTACATCATCCCCGTTCTTTGAACGCTTCCGCTCGCGATCTACAAAGGTATGTAGATGCATCCGATTACTCGTTGCTAGTTGAACTCATAGATGGATCTTGGTGAAGCCGTAGGAAAATTTTTGTAAGTCAATAATTATGCAATGAAATTATATCCTACTTGTGGTGCATTATTCGGTGTTAATTATGCTTAATGCTCGCTTATGAGATTATTTGTTTCTTGGTTGGTCACTTCTAATCTTTTGCTAGCCTTCATTTTGCAGTAAGTACGATCACTACTTGTGCATCCAAAAACCTTTAAACCAGTATTGCCACATGAGTCCACTATATCAACCTATATGCGGTATTATTTTGCCGTTCTAAGCAAATTTGTATGTGCCATCTCTAATTTTCAAATAAACTTCTCTTGTGTGTGTTCGTTTCACTCGCGGAGCGGTGAGGGGTGGCTAATATTTTCCATGCTAGATGTGTTATTCTCACAATGAGTGTTTATTCACTTATCATTGCACGAGAGTAAGGCAAAGGTATTAGGGATGCCCAGTCCCGAAATGAAAAATGAATTTACTTTATGTTGTCAAATAATAAATTTCTTGAAAAGTGTTGGTATGGAGGGCAACCGTGGATACGGCTAGCCATGGAAAGTGAAAGTATGGTTGAAAAATGAATGAACTTTATTTTCTGTTTGGAAACCGCCTGTTGGCACACGAAATCGCCGCGCAAAACCAAGTTAACCTTCGTGCTTTTGTGACGACGAATGATTGCTTTCCGGGCAAAGCAACAAAGATCCCCTCACTTTCGTGGAGGAGGGACGATCGTTTTTCAGCGCAAAACGACAAAGATCACCAAACTCTAGGGCTGCTAGGGCTCGGTAGAGAAAAAAACAATAGATAAAACATACATGAAAAAGTAGATTGGTTTTATTGAATAGATCGATTGGTTTGTTTCTCAATCGGCCGTGGCCTGTTTAAAGGCACGCAAGACTTGGCGTATATGGCAGACTTGACGTACAAGAATAAAACTTTAAAGCTAAACTGAACCTGACTTGCCCTTCCTAATTTGGTTACCATGGTTTACTATGTATGAATCGATGACTATCTAATCTATCTGCTGGCCGGTACTTAACAAATCCAAACAAGGCCACGTACAAATCCCTTTTGGCCCACAAGGAAAGGAATAAAATATCCGGCCACAGTGTAATTATATCAGCTAATGGAGATCTCATACGCCTGATGCATCACCATGCAGATGTAATTTTACTTTTTGTTGTATCCTTGCATGATAGCCTTTGCAAACCTGAAACTTCAGCTTGGCATCTGAGACCGGTTAGGACTTGTCCTTGGAAGTAGTAGCTTACTAGCTCGACGCAACTGCCGATCCATGTAAAACACCTGTTACAAAACTTGAAGCAATATATTAGCTGATTAGCTTGATCAATAACCTATATAATTTGGCAGATCATACTGCCTAGCCAGATTACACCATCAACACATGCCCCCTGTTTTCGGTACAATTGCATTTACCGAAAACACTTTGACAAGTCTCAAATTTGTCCACAGATTCAGTGGTAACAATTTGATCAATATAGCAGTAAATTAACACAACTTTTGCCACATCGACGGCCAAATGTTTAGGTTACGTGTGGCAGTAAAGTAACCTCACCGATGCTCCCCTCAATTATGAATAGACTAAAGGACACCATTCACATGCAGTTCATACAAAATTAGCAGCCTCATTATAAACATCAAAACCTTAGCCACGATGAGGAACACATCGACTATATTTGTTTCTTTTATTTAGAATGATATTCCATCATATATCGGCCAAATTGTTTTATAAAAGTAGTGCAAACTCATGACCCACATTTCATTCAAGGGCAATGATGAGCTAGTCTCGGCCATATATATGTATGTGAGGTAATATCTCGGCAAATATTTTCAATCATCCTGCCAATAACACTAAGATTTTATATTATTATCTTTCGGCAAAAACAACTTATCATGTAGCAAACAGCCGAATAACCATCTTGTCTATCACAGAGATATTGCATTTATCAAAAACACAAGACACAGAAGCTCTTGCTCACAAATTCGGCCATGGTCTAGCTACCATAATAATGTTTAATAGATGACTTTGGCAAAATCTAAAAAACGAATTTTAAGTTCTATGCAAAAACAAACTCACCTGAGCCGGCTCAAATAATTCTTTATTAGTACTTCTTCTGAACCAGCACAAGCATGTATCAAAATCTGAAAGCCATGAGAACTAATGCAACGGCTTTACTATTTTCCTTTTCTCAGAACATGCTTACATGGCACAATGGTCAATCTTGCATTTCATCAGGCTCTAACTCACTAACATATTCGCTTATTTGCGAATCCTATACCGAATCTTCTTTGCCCTGTACTGGTTGCTGCTGGACTAAACTAGCACCGGATGCACCCTGTACACCAAAACTACTAATCTGTTCAGCTCTAGAACTCCCAAATTGACCTAGGACCGAACTAGCAATGTGCAGATCGGTCTCCCTTTCAACAACAGCTAACATCGGTTTTCTATTATTAAAAGCTTTCCACTAGTAACCTGGAAACCAGATGCTTGTTGGGACAAATGATTAGCTCTAAAACTTCTCTACATATATGGTTGATAGTAAAAGTGTCCAGATACTCAATCATATCTAAACATCGGTCCAAGTAACTATTCAGCAATCCATCATCGAAACATTGAAATTCTGCTGAACGATTAAAGGAGAATCTCCAAAAGCATCCCTCACACCCATATATCAACTAAACTTTGCAAGCCAAACAACAATGCCTCATAACCAATTTAATTATCAGTGCAAGGATATTCTAAGTGAATCGATGTTTCATAAGCTATATTCTTTGGAGAAATCAAAATATTATCGACGCCTTGTCCATCTCTACAAACCGATTCATCAAAATAAAGTTTTCATGGGCATACACTAACAAGGCGAATATCCTCTTCATCTTTTATTCTATGATTAACAATAAAATCGGCCACAACTTGACCTCTCATAGCAAGCAACGATTCGTGTGTTAAATCATATTCTACGAGTGCATAAACCCACTTCCCAATTCTACCACTAAGAATCAGTCGCTGTAACATATATTGAATCATTACTAAATCATATAACAGCCAATTAATTAGGAACTAATGAACTAATCCGGTCAAAATAATATTTAATAGCTGCATTAACTAATGGACCGATTAATCATCAACTTTTCAGTGTAATTCAGCCTAAACTATATGTCATTTTATCAATACAAATTAATATAACTACGAGCAATATAATATTTAGCTTCCTCAGGACGATGATAAATAATGCATCGGCCTCAATTTAGGTGTCCATACGATTTGTGATGTGGAGTACCATGCTAGTTCAACAATGAACCTCCATCGACCAAGCTTCTATTTTCATCATCGCTAGCCAACATCTTCACTTCTTTTGGCCTCCACACCTTCTTAATGGACATCATAGTTTTCTTTTTGTCAAATCCCAAATCGCCAAATTTTTTCTCTTCCATAATTTCTGTTGCTCAAAGTCGTTGTACCCGTCGCTTTTGTGTATGCATGAGGCCCGCCGGGCACCACTGTGGTTTCGGATTGGTTCCTGATGCAACCGACCTAATTCTGCTGCCCCCCAAGAACCTTGGTTGGCAGATAAGTGCTGTTGTTTTTGGCCTAAACAAATTGTAGTTGGCCGAAAAGTTTCTCGATTGGTAAGACATCCCACCCGACACAACTTCCTTGATGCTGCTTTCTAAATTCTTATGCTGCATAAGCGTGCCGGTGTTCAATTTAAATCCTGCAGAAAACACGTCCTTGGGGTTCCCTGTGCTACTACTTCTCATGACTGAACTGGTAGGAATACTGGACGATTCAAGCTCCTGACTAGTACTAGTAATAGCAAGTGGCTTCTCTGAATTGTTCTGTGAATCACATTCAGAATCAGCAACCAAGCCATCATTTTCTACTACAATATCTTTTTTTTGAAACGCATCAAAGCTTCGCTGCTGCTTCCTTGCATTATTCCAAGAATCCCCTGAACCATGAACAACACCTAGTGCATCTGAACCTGTCACAGGTTGATCACAATCTCTGGACTTGATCGGCACCCACTTAAACTGTTGTCCACCAATTTGGATCAGCCCATCAACATTGTGCCTGGGTAGTCCAACAACTCCATATGCTCCACGACCAGCATTATACCTGGACGGCACCCTCCTGGCACCCAAAGCATGACTTCTCAATTTTGTACTTCCAGCCACACTATATCTTTTTGAATTAAAAGCTTCACTAACTGGAATCTCTTCCCCATCATGACCAAATATAGTATATCTTGGCCTGTAATCTTTATTATGGAAATATTCCAGTGCTCTGCTGTTGCATCCGTCTCCTTTTGTTATGCACCTGGTACCCAAACAGCTGCCCTGCAGGTTGCCAACCATGATGGCGGAGATGCGCATTTTCTGTAAAGTCCGAATTCTGGCAGTTAAATCCACGTGATGGATATGACATTGGCATATTAGGTAGACATTCCCAGTACATATGCTCCAGTGGGAAATATGGCATTTTCGTGTACTCATTTTCTTTCCAATGCTTGTAATCATCAAAATGATGCCTAGAAAAAGATTTAGTATGCCTGAAATAATTAGGCCGATTAGAACCCTTGTTGGCCTTTTCTTTTTCATATTTAGCCAGAAGCTGTTGGAACGTCACCTTCGGCTTTCTTGACTTCGTAGTGCTTGGGGCAGCTGTTTGGGACGCACACTTAAAATCTTTGCTAATTTTAGGGACCCAAACCATTTTCTCCTTTTGGCACACAACTTTCCTAGGCTTTTCAATCTTATCATGAAAAAGGTCACTGTTTATTTCACTAGACAACACTAATTTCTTGCCTTTTGTTGAAACTGCCTGTTTTGGCCGAATCAACACATTTTTATCCTCAAAACTAGTTACATGTTCGGGGTTAGGTTTTTCAATTGATACGTGCCCCCCAATCCCTTGAGGTTCTATGGAATCGAACCGGCCTTTGACAATAGCTGATTGAACACTGTTCGATGCTCTAGAATTACATTCTTTCACATTGCTAAGATTGGCCTTTTTATCTTTACTAATTTTCATATTTTTATCACTACTTTTAACACCACCCGAATTATTCCCTAATTCGGCTATCTGAACCTTGCTTGAACTTGCATTGTTTGATAACTCAGAAGTGTATTCGATCCCATCAAAATCAGACTCTTTTATTTTACAAGTTATCAATTTCATATTCCTAGTAGCAAAATTATCATAAAACATGTCGCTTAGTTGTGAGAAAGCATTTATTGACTTTGGAACACATAAGGTGAAGTTCACAAAAATGTTATTGCCTAGCACATATAACTGAGAACTCCTAGGATAATCTCCAGACTTATCTAATATAAATACTTGATTAAATTGAGATATAGGAAATTTATTTGTGATCTGTACCTCTTTCATTTCGTTGGAGGAAAGTGATTTATTTACCTCGGTGCTAGGTGAAGCAGAGTGGTCTGATGCCGCTACCTTTGTGACGACGATGTTCCTCGTATTTTGAAGGCCTGCCAATTTTCTCTGTAGACTCTCCTGCATTTCTTCCTCGAGCTCCTGTTCAATTTCTCGCCGTCCATCCTCAGATAGATCGTCGAGCATAATGACGAAGACATTGTCAGGGTCGATTGCAGCCACCTTGCTCTCTTCTTCATGTTCTTGCATAGCCAGATGTATGTTTTCTAATATAATTGAATCGGAACAAGTATTGTTTTCTTCGGCTCTTTCAATGACCGAATCATCATTCATATCTAAATCAATTTTATTTTGTTTTAAACTTGCAGGAGGTTTGAAACCACACTCTATAAGAATATTGTGAAGTAGGTCCTTAAAATATTGAGATGGCTCTAAAGAATTAGGTTGTGGCACAGATGCAACATAGGTATGTGATTGTAACTCTGGCAAAGAGGGTTTAGCATGCGAGGTATGCTGTAGAGATACATTAGAATACAAATTCGGAACCGGCTCACACGGAACCCCGGTACCTATAGTTGGCGAAGGTGGTGTGCTACAAGCTACTTTTTGATAAAATGGTTGTTGCATATTAGAACTAAAGCCAACACTTCGGTTATATATGCCAAGATTTTGTGAAACCGAAGTTAAGATAGTAGGATTACTAGTGTTAGGTACAAAACAACTGGCCGAATAAACGTTATTATATTGGCCATCATGATTATACAACGGCATGTGCATTTGTGATGTTATAGGTATCATAAACATTGCCGATGTACTAGTGATAGAGGCTAAGGTGTCCTGATGTTTCGATGAGATGGTGGCTATTGTTTTCTGTGGCAGTCGACCTTGACGATCCGACTACGAACGTGCGAGACGTCGCGCCTTAGCAATCGCTAAACCAACTTTCGAGGGTTATTGACCACGCCGGAGCACGATCAACCTGACCACGAGGGTCTGTTTCCTGCGAGCAAACGAAGAACAAGCAAGAAACTGAGATTGCAATCGGGATATTGCGAATATAAGATGAAAGCTTTATTGATCAAGGTGGGGTTCTGTGACGTCTTGGTCTGGTCGTTGGACACAAACGAAGTACGCGAAGTTGCAGCTATGGCGAACTTTTAATCTAAACAAAACCCAAAGTCTAAACGACGCCCTAAGGGCTGTATATATGGAGGAAGAGGGGGGAATTTCGTGGCCCTTGAGGGTGGGGTCCGAAACCAACCCTAACTCTTGTTTCCCCACACATACGGACTCTAAAAATAGCCTATACTTAAGTATTTCGAAATTACATGGGTCTGGCCCATTAATAAGGTGATGCAGCACCTAGAATAGCCTATGGACGAATATTATGAAGTGGCATCTTGTATATTTCGTCCAAGGCTTCATGCACTCCTTATGGCGGCTTCAAAGTCCTGAAATCATCACTTGTAACTCCGTTCTTGATCCCCTTGCGCATGCCATCAACTCCATGCGTGTTCTTGCTCCAATGTTCATCCTTCTCCAAGCTAGGCCCTTCATTTGTAAGCAAAACAAATGTATCCAATTTAGGCAGCATCATAATCTCATGGACATTAGAATCATTACCAAGAAACGAAAGTACCTGGTAATTTAATTGGCGTGCGCGAGCTCTAGTAATTGGTCCAGTAAATGTAACAGTAGGGGCTGTGGGTGTAACAATGGTATTGATGTCCTCATCATCCTCCCCTTCTTGAAATGAAGTCGTCCTCGACGGAAGCGCATCTTCCTCACCCAAATAAGGCTTCAAATCTGCAATGTTAAAAGTGGGACTAACCCCAAAATCTACAGGTAGCTCAAGTTTATATGCATTATCATTTATTTTCTCTAACACCTTAAAAGGACCATCAGCACGTGGCATTAGCTTTGATTTGCGCAGATTAGGAAATCTATCTTTACGCAAATGTAACCAAACAAGATCTCCAGGCGCAAACACAACATGTTTTCTACCCTTATCTCCAGCAAGTTTATATTTAGCATTCATACGCTCAATGTTTTCCTTAGTTAACTCATGCATTTTTAAAATCAATTCAGAACGTTCTTTAGCATCAAAATTAACCTTCTCTGAAGATGGAAGAGGCAACAAATCAATAGGTGCACGAGGTAGGAAACCATACACAATTTCAAAAGAGCACATCTTAGTAGTAGAATGCAATGAACGATTATAAGCAAATTCAATATGAGGCAAGCATTCTTCCCACATTTTCTTGTTATTCTTCAAAATAGACCTAAGCATAGTAGACAATGTTCTATTGACTACTTCAGTTTGTCCATCAGTTTGGGGGTGACAAGTAGTACTAAAAAGCAGCTTAGTCCCCAACTTAGCCCATAAACATCTCCAAAAGTGGCTAAGAAATTTAGTATCACGATCTGAAACAATAGTATTTGGCACACCATGTAAGCGAATAATTTCACGAAAGAACAAATCAGCAACATTAACAGCATCATCGCTTTTATGACATGGTATAAAGTGTGCCATTTTCGAGAACCTATCCACGACAACAAATATGCTATCCCTCCCCTTCTTTGTTCGAGGTAAACCTAAAACAAAGTCCATAGATATATCCTCCCAAGGAACACTAGGTACTGGCAAAGGCATATATAAACCATGAGGATTGAGTCGTGACTTAGCTCTTTGACATGTAGTGCAGCGAGCAACAAAACGCTCAACATCCCGTCTCATCTTTGGCCAAAAGAAATGTGTAGCAAGTATATCCTCCGTCTTCTTGACGCCAAAGTGTCCCATTAATCCTCCTCCATGCGCCTCCTGCAACAACAAAAGACGAACGGAGCTAGCTGGAATGCATAGCTTGTTAGCACGAAACACAAATCCATCGTTAAGAACGAACTTGTTCCAAGTTCTCCCTTCCTTACAATTCTGCAATACATCTTTAAATTCAGCATCATGAACATATTGATCTTTGATGGTCTCCAAACCAAATATTTTAAAGTCAAGTTGTGAAAGCATAGTATAACGACGAGACAAGGCATCAGCAATAACATTTTCTTTACCCTTCTTGTGTTTAATGACATAAGGGAAAGTCTCAATGAATTCAACCCATTTAGCATGTCTACGGTTCAGTTTTGCTTGACTTTTAATGTGTTTCAAAGATTCATGATCAGAATGTATAACAAATTCCTTGGGCCATAAATAATGTTGCCATGTTTCTAAGGTCCGAACAAGAGCATATAATTCTTTATCATAAGTAGAATAGTTCAGACTAGGCCCACTCAATTTTTCAGAAAAGTATGCAACAGGTTTTCCATCTTGTAATAACACACCTCCTAATCCAATTCCACTAGCATCACATTCAAGCTCAAAAGTCTTATTGAAATTAGGAAGTTGGAGTAAAGGAGCATGTGTCAACTTATCTTTCAATACCGTGAAGGCTTCTTCCTGTGCGGTACCCCAAACAAAAGGCACATCCTTCTTTGTAAGCTCGTTGAGAGGTGCAGCAATGGTGCTGAAATCTCTCACAAAACGCCTATAGAAACCAGCGAGGCCAAGGAAACTCCTCACTTGTGTGACCGTTTTGGGCTGCGGCCAACTCTCAATAGCTTCAATCTTGGCTTTATCAACTTCAATTCCCTGTGGAGTAACAACATAGCCAAGAAAAGATACTCGGTCGGTGCAAAAGGTGCACTTTCCAAGGTTTCCCAACAAACGTGCATCACGTAGAGCAATAAAAACAGCACGTAAATGTTCCAAATGTTCCTCCAAAGATTTGCTATAAATCAATATGTCATCAAAGTAAACTACCACAAATCGTCCAATGAAAGCACGTAAAACTTCGTTCATTAACCTCATGAAAGTACTAGGTGCATTAGTTAACCCAAAAGGCATGACTAACCACTCATATAATCCAAACTTAGTTTTAAATGCTGTTTTCCATTCATCACCCAATTTCATACGAATTTGATGGTATCCACTACGCAAATCAACTTTGGAGAATATTGTAGAGCCACTCAATTCATCAAGCATATCATCTAGCCTAGGAATAGGATGACGATAACGAATAGTAATATTATTAATGCCTCTACAATCAACGCACATACGCGACGTACCATCCTTTTTCGGCACTAAAATGATAGGAACAGCACAAGGACTAAGGGATTCGCGTATATAACCTTTGTCGAGCAGTTCTTATACTTGACGCATAATCTCCTTCGTCTCCTCTGGATTGGTACGGTATGGTGCACGGTTGGGTAGCGAAGCACTGGGAATTAAGTCAATTTGATGCTCAATCCCTCGAATAGGTGGTAATCCCGGTGGCACGTCTTGTGGAAAGACGTCAGCGAACTCCTGCAAAATGTTAGTGACAGCAGGGGGCAAAGAGGAAGGCACGTCCTCGAATGAAAATAATGCCTCTTTGCACACAAAAGCATAGCAAACAGATTTGCTGAAATCTAGCTCATCAATATCAGATTTGGTGGCAAGTAAACATGCACTTTTCAATTTAATTTCAGAAACAACAGTAGATGGTTTATTATTAGGCTTCATTTGGTGCTCAAATTCTTTTGCCACAATCTGATTTTCACTCTTATTTGTCTCCTGTTTTGCTTTATTAGCTCTATTAATATCATCTTTCAAAATGGAATCAGGAGTCATAGGAAGCAAAGTAATATTTTTATCGTTATGAACAAGAGTATACTGATTGTTTCTACCATGGTGTACGGAATTTTTATCAAATTGCCATGGTCTACCAAGTAATAAGGAACATGCTTGCATAGGTACCACATCACAATCAACATAATCAGCATATGTAGAGATACTAAAATGCACACGAACAGTACGTGTTACCTTAACCTTGCCGCTGTTGTTGAACCATTGGATGTAGTAAGGATGTGGATGTGGTCTTGTGGTGAGAGATAGCTTCTCCACCATCTCCATGCTAGACAAGTATTGCAGCTCCCTCCATCTATGATCACGCGAACAGAACGTTCCTTCACAACTCCCTTTGTATGGAACAAATTATGCCTCTGATTTTGGTCAGCTTGTGTAACCTGCACACTCAAAACACGTTGAGCAACTAAACATTCATACCTGTCAGCATCTTCAGGAGCCATGTATTGCGTCTCATGATCAGAATCGTCTCCACCGTGTTCGTCACGTGTAATAAGAGCCAAAGTCTCCTCATCATAGTCACTAGCGGACTCATACCCACCATCCTCAGTAACAATCATCACACGCTTAGATGGGCATTCTCTCGCATAATGACCTCCACCCTTGCAACGTCGACAAATAATATCATGTGTTTGCCCTGTTGATGCCATGGATGAAGAAGAGCTCTTTGCAAGCCCAGAAGGTGTGCTCTTGGCAGATAGTGGTGATTGTGCCTGCTTTATTGTATCACGGTTGGAGGTGGCAGCTGACGGAGGCGCCGGTGTAGCAGAACGTGTGGAAGTAGATGATGCACGTGGTGTCCATGATGAAGGTCGACCTGCAGAAAAGTTAGTCCGCGCCAATGCCTGTCGATCCTGCACTTCACGTTCAGCTTTACAAGCAAGATGGAATAAACGAGTGATATTAGTATACTCCTTATACTCTAGAATCGTCTGAATCTCTCTATTTAATCCACCCATAAAACGTGCAAGCATAGCTTCATTCTCCTCAACAATACCACATCTAATCATGCCAGTTTGTAATTCCTGATAATATTCTTCTACAGAATTTTTCCCCTGTCTTAAGCGCTGCAATTTTTGAAGTAATTCACGTTGATAATATGGTGGAATCCAACGAGTACGCATAGCAGGTTTCAAAGCAGCCCAAGTAGCCGGAATAGGATATAATCTACAATGCTCAGACCACCAAACACATGCAAAACTAGTGAAAGCACAAACAGCAGCAGGAACACGTCTCTCCTCGGGATATTGTAAACATGTAAATCGTTGTTCAGTTTCTAACTCCCAAGTAAGATATATATCAGGAACATATCTACCCTCAAATGGTGGAATATTCAATTTTAGTTTAGGGAGATGGTCATGATCTCGTACCTGAGGGTGAGCCCTACCATTGCCATTATTTGCATGTGGACGACCTGGTGGTTGCTGTGCTGTTGGTGGCACGTAGTTCTGATTTTGATCAACCTCATCCTCATAATCTCCCACATAAGCATCCTCCTCCACATCAGCAGTAGGAGCCACAGAAGTATCAACAGCAGCACCAGCAGTTTGGCCCGACTGAAGAGGGACACGGCTCGCTCGGCGGAGGGCTGTTTCCCGACGTGGAGGTAGTCGGTGTTGTTGCTGTTGTTGCAGAGGTGCGGCAGGAGCAGCCGGTGGTGGTGGTGGAAAACGCGAAAGCAATTCAGCAAACTTGTTATCGAGCTTTGTTTCAAACGTCTTCTCCATGCCATCTATCTTCTCCATGGCCTCTTCAAATCTGTTTATCACATCTTGCACCTGTCCATTCATCATTTGCTGAAACGTATCATGAAGCTCCTTGTTCGTCAAGTTCTCCCAGTCAGTCTCGTCGGCTTGTGATCCTGGCATGGTTAGCAGCAATAGAAACACACAAGAATATGATCCTACAGACTACTAACAAGTGGTGGTGGTGGCGGGTGTCACAAATCCGTCAAGCAAATCTCAAATTCTTACCAGTTCTTACCCAGCAGCAGGCGGTGATCGGCAACCGTTGTAGTCAAAAACTCTCAAAAGCTTGGATAAAGCGATTGCCAGGGAGAGTCAAACGCACGACGTAGATGTATGTGGAGCTGGGAAGGCTTATAGTATGGTAGCAAAAAGGGTCAGCAATAATCAATTCAGAGATGCAAAGTTGAATAAACGCTCAACGACGGTACTGTGCTGGTCCTAGGCTAGACCGTGCTAGAGACGCGAGCCTAGAACACTAACAAAATCACGGCGCTGCACGTAAATAAGGAAAAAAACACACTCTGGAACTCTCTTTTTTTTCGCTCTCTCTCTTTTTTTTGCGCTCCTTTTTTTTTGCGCTCCTCTTTTTTTTTGTGAAAAATCACTATAATGGCGAGTGTCTCAAAACTCTTCCCTCGTCAAATTGATAGGATGGGCACGAAAAAAAAAATTCACTTATTTTTTCGGAAATCAGGGCAGCGACGACGAAAAAGTGCGACAAAAAATCACTATGATGGCACGTGGCTCAAAAGACTCAGAAAAGCCTAAAACTAGGATAGGGAAAAAAAATTTTTGCCCGTGAAAATTTTGGCCTAAAAACTGCCCGGGGGTCTCCAGACTTTTTTTTTCGAGACCTACGCAGGCAAGGAAACACGAATCGGAATTGAGATTGATCTCAAGAACAAACCTAATAGGAGAAGAACTCGGATTGGTGGTGGATATATGGTTGTGGTATATGGCAGCGGTGGTGGTATATGGTAGCGGTGGTGGTATATGGATATGGATTCAGAGCGGTGGCGGATAAGCAAAAGTGGTAGATGGGCGATGATGATGGTGCGGCGGCGGCGTGACAACTTATGACCAGAACTCAAAACTCTAAAAGACTAGACTCTAAGACCAGCAACTTGACACGACGATGCAACCGCAAATTCAACAAAGCAAAAACCCTAAAAAGATTATGCAAAGGCTCAGATTGGTTCGGATATGATGAACTAACCCTAATTTTTTTTGTGTGGCTTTTTCGTGGACTGTAGGTATGAAGAACAGACTCGATCTAATCTACGAAAAACTATAAAATCTCACCGAGCAACCTGGAAATCTGATACCACTTGATAGAGGCTAAGGTGTCCCGATGTTTCGATGAGATGGTGGGTATCGTTTTCTGTGGGAGTCGACCTTGACGATCCGACTACGAACGTGCGAGACGTCGCGCCTTAGCAATCGCTAAACCAACTTCCGAGGGTTATTGACCACGCCGGAGCACGATCAACCTGACCACGAGGGTCTGTTTCCTGCGAGCAAACGAAGAACAAGCAAGAAACTGAGATTGCAATCGGGATATTGCGAATATAAGATGAAAGCTTTATTGATCAAGGTGGGGTTCTGTGACGTCTTGGTCTGGTCGTTGGACACAAACGAAGTACGCGAAGTTGCAGCTATGGCGAACTTTTAATCTAAACAAAACCCAAAGTCTAAACGACGCCCTAAGGGCTGTATATATGGAGGAAGAGGGGGGAATTTCGTGGCCCTTGAGGGTGGGGTCCGAAACCAACCCTAACTCTTGTTTCCCCACACATACGGACTCTAAAAATAGCCTATACTTAAGTATTTCAAAATTACATGGGCCTGGCCCATTAATAAGGTGACGCAGCACCTAGAATAGCCTATGGACGAATATTATGAAGTGGCATCTTGTATATTTCGTCCAAGGCTTCATGCACTCCTTATGGCGGCTTCAAAGTCCTGAAATCATCACTTGTAACTCCGTTCTTGATCCCCTTGCGCATGCCATCAACTCCATGCGTGTTCTTGCTCCAATGTTCATCCTTCTCCAAGCTAGGCCCTTCATTTGTAAGCAAAACAAATGTATCCAATTTAGGCAGCATCATAATCTCATGGACATTAGAATCATTACCAAGAAACGAAAGTACCTGCTAATTTAATTGGCGTGCGCGAGCTTTAGTAATTGGTCCAGTAAATGTAACAGTAGGGGCTGTGGGTGTAACAATAGTATTGATGTCCTCATCAACTAGAGTCGAAAAATTCTTGTTGCATATTGCTAGCATGACTTAAACTGGTACTCTGCATAGGCTCTATACAATTATGAGATTGGTAATTCGGGTGTACAAAACATCCATCCAAATGACTAGCAACATGACTATATGAATCCATTGTAGTAGCAATAAGATAAAATATCTTACTTACAGATTACGCCGATGCAGACAAACGAAATTGATGATGATATCGCTCTCAAATGGAACTAGCGCCTGCAGTTTTCTGTTATGAAAGAACGTTCTGCTTCTTTCTCTCTGTTGCTTTGGCTAGCTTGCAAATTAATGTGTTGAATATTAGCTGAACCAAACTTGGATGTTGGCCTTCGACGAAATTGCTGGTATTGTCTTGATAGATGGCCGAATGAATCAACGATAGTATCGGCCTCGTGTTTCTTCTTGATAAATGTTTTCGTCCCCAGCGGAGTCGCTAATTGTGTTGGCACGCGAAATCGTCGCGCAACACCAAGATAACCGTCATGCTTTCGTGATGACGAACGATTGCTTTCCGGGCAAAGCAACAAAGATCCCCTCACTTTCGTGGAGGAGAAACGACCGTTCGCAGCGCAAAACGACAAAGATCACCAAACTCTAGGGCTGCTAGGGCTCGGTAGAGAAAAGAACGATAGATAAAACATACATGAAAAAGTAGATTGGTTTTGTTGAATAGATCGATTGGTTTGTTTCTCAATCGGCCGTGTCCTATTTAAAGGCACACAGGACTTGGCGTATATGGCAGACTTGGCGTACAAGAATAAAACTTTAAAGCTAAACCAAACCTGACTTGCCCTTCCTAATTCGGTTACCATGGTTTACTATGTATGAATCGATGACTATCTAATCTATTTGATGGCCGGTACTTAACAAATCCAAACAAGGCCACGTACAAATCCCTTTTGGCCCACAAGGAAAGGAATAAAATATCCGGCCACAATGTAATTATATCAGCTAATGGAGATCTCATACGCCTGATGCATCACCATGTAGATGTAATTTTACTTTTTGTTGTATCCTTGCATGATAGCCTTTGCAAACCCGAAACTTCAGCTTGGCACCTGAGACCGTTTAGGACTTGTCCTTGGAAGTAGTAGCTTACTAGCTCGATGCAACTGTCGATCCATGTAAAACACCTGTTACAACACTTGAAGCAATATATTAGCTGATTAGCTTGATCAATAACCTATATAATTTGGCAGATCATACTCTCTAGTCAGATTACACCATCAATACCGTCTATGATATATCTAGCATGAAAAGTGTTGGGAACTCTAAGTTTTTTTCGTTGGTGGGATGGATACACCACCCAAAATGTTGTTGTCTCTAAGTTTTTTGCTTTGAGCTCTGGCACCTCTACAAATCCCTACTTCCCTCTACGAAGGGCCTTTCTTTTACTTTATGCAATTTTTATTTTTGAATTTGAGTCTCCATCTTTTCTTATAAAAGCACCAACTAGGGGGCACTATGATCGTACTTGAGCATTGGGTGTAGTTAATATGTGAGTCTGCTTCATGAATGGATCAATGATTGAGCATGATGGCCTAGGGATAGCTTATTTTAGCGTTGATATTTTGAAAGACATGGTTGCTTGTTGATATGCTTGAGTATTTAAGTTATCATGTCAAAACTATACTATTGCTTTGAACAATATAAAAGTCCAAATGTCCATGATATAAAGAAAAGAATATGATATGACATGATAGGCAACATTCCACATCAAAAATTCTGTTTTTATCACTTACCTACTCGAGGACGAGTAGGAGTTAAGCTTGGGGATGCTGATACGTCTCCAACGTATCTATTATTTTTTATTGTTCCATGATGTTATATTATCAATCTTAGATGTTTTATAATCATTTTATAGTCACTTTATATCATTTTTTGGTACTAACCTATTGACATAGTGCCAAGTGCCAGTTGCTATTTTTGCATGTGTTTTACATCGCAGAAAATCAATACCAAACGGAGTCCAAATGCCATGAAACTTTACGGAGATTTTTATGGACCAGAAGACACCTAATGGGCCAAGGCTGCGCCTGGGGGGGGGGGTGCTCCGAGGAGAGCACAACCCACCAGGGCGCGCCAGGAGACCAGGCACGCCCTGGTGGGCTATGTCCACCTCGGGTGCCCCCCGGGCCGCCTCTTTGCTCTATAAATACCCCAATATTCCAGAAACCCGAGGGGAGTCGACGAAAATCAATTCCATCCGCCGCAGAGTCCAGCACCACCAGATCCAATCTAGACACCATCACGGATGGGGTTCACCACCTCCATTGGTGCCTCTCCGTTGATGTGTGAGTGGTTCTTTGTAGACCTTCGGGTCCGTAGTTAGTAGCTAGATGGCTTCCTATCTCTCGTTTGATTCTCAATACAATGGTCTCTTGGAGATCCATATGATGTAGCTCTTTTTGTGGTGTGTTTGTTGGGATCGGATGAACTTTGAGTTTATGATCAGATCTATCTTTTTATATCCATGAAAATATTTGAGTTTCTTTGATCTCTTTTATGCATGATTGCTTATAGCCTCATATTTCTTCTCCAATATTTGGGTTTTGTTTGGCCAACTTGATCTATTTATCTTGCAATGGGAAGAGGTGCTTTGTAGTGGGTTCGATCTTACGGTGCTTGATCCCAGTGACAGAAGGGAACCGACACGTATGTATCGTTGCTACTAAGGATTAAACGATGGGGTATATCTCTACATAGATAGATCTTGTCTACATCATGTCATCATTCTTATTGCATTACTCCGTTTCTCCATGAACTTAATACACTAGATGCATGCTGGATAGCGGTCGATGAGTGGAGTAATAGTAGTAGATGACGGCAGGAGTCGGTCTACTAATCTTGGACGTGATGCCTATGTAATGATCATTGCCTGGATATCGTCATGAGTATTTTAAGTTCTATCAATTGCCCAATAGTAATTTGTTTACCCACCGTTTACTATTTTTCACGAGAGAAGCCACTAGTGAAACCTACGACCCCCAGTCTCTTCCTCATATTATTTGCCTTCGCGATCTATTTTTATTTGCCTTTTATTTTTAGATCTGCTAAACCAAAAATACAAAAATACCTTGCTGCAATTTATTTTATTTGATGTTTGATCTATCAATATTTACAAATCTCTCATGTCCGTTTGCCCATCTTGGGGCGCCGCTACCCGAAAGGGATTGACAACCCCTTTTACACGTCGGGTTGTGAGTAGTTGTTATTTGTGTGCAGGTGTTGTTTACGTTGTGTTGCTTGGTTCTCCTACTAGTTTGATAACCTTGGTTTCATATCTGAGGGAAATACCTGCCGCCGCCGTGCTGCATCATCCCTTCCTCTTTGGGGAAATACCGACGTAGCTTCAAGCGACATCACAACGCATCAAGTCGAAGTTTGTTTCGTGCACGCATGGTACACAACCTCCGTAGGTAAACAACCACTACACACGCTCAAATTAGCACGTGGGCTGCCATTTCGTACAAAAATGAGCTCCACCGTGTACCCACATGGGTGTGGCTTGGCACGAAGCGTGAGTACGTGCACTGATTCTCTTCGTGTACATACACCACCTACGTGCGTTTGTGTGAGAGATACAAACGTAGAGAGATATAGTGTGTGGGGGCGTGAGAGATAGACAGGGAATACATGTCAATGATATTTCAATCAAAAAATGTAACATATGAAATGTGTGTGAAACAGAGGCCTGGATATATCATATATATAGACGTATCATCGGCGTGAGGTATCCATAGAATCGAAGAGAGGGATGATCTGTGTGTGCGCGCGCGGTCGATAAAGAGTGGAATCGAATTTGTGTGTGCCCACGTCAAAGATATAGGGTGGCTGGCTGTAGGATCGAAAGTATGTCTAGAGGGGGGGTGATTAGACTGCTTGACCAAATAAAAACTTAACCTTTTCCCAATTTTAGTTCTTGGCAGATTTTAGCTATTTTAGGACAAGTCAAGCAATCATCACACAATTCAAGCAAGCATGCAAATAGTATATTAGCAGCGGAAAGTAAGCATGCAACTTGCAAGAATGTAAAGGGAAGGGTTTGGAGAATTCAAACGCAATTGGAGACACGGATGTTTTTCCCGTGGTTCGGATAGGTGGTGCTATCCTACATCCACGTTGATGGAGACTTCAACCCACGAAGGGTAACGGTTGCGCGAGTCCACGGAGGGCTCCACCCACGAAGGGTCCATGAAGTAGCAACCTTGTCTATCCCACCATGGCCATCGCCCATGAAGGACTTGCCTCACTAGCGGTAGATCTTCACGAAGTAGGTGATCTCCTTGCCCTTACAAACTCCTTGGTTCAACTCCACAATCTTGTCGGAGGCTCCCAAGTGACACCTAGCCAATCTAGGAGACACCACTCTCCAAGAAGTAACAAATGGTGTGTTGATGATGAACTCCTTGCTCTTGTGCTTCAAATGATAGTCTCCCCAACACTCAACTCTCTCTCATAGGATTTGGATCTGGTGGAAAGAAGGTTTGAGTGGAAAGCAACTTGGGGAAGGATAGAGATCAAGATTCATATGGTAGGAATGGAATATCTTGGTCTCAACACATGAGTAGGTGGTTCTCTCTCAGAACATATGAGTTGGAAGTGTATATGTGTTCTGATGGCTCTCTCCACGAATGAAGAGGAGGTGGAGGGGTATATATAGCCTCCACACAAAATCCAACCGTTACACACAATTTACCAATCTCGGTGGGACCGAATCAACAAACTCGGTCGGACCGAAAAGGTAAACCTAGTGACCGTTAGAGATTTTCGGTGGGACTGACATGCAACTCGGTAGGACCGATTTTGTTAGGGTTTGGGCATAACATAATCTCGGTGAGACCGATTACACAAACTCGGTGAGACCGACTTTGGTAATTAGCTAACCAGAGAGTTGGTCAGGCAAACTCGGTGGGACCGATTTGCTCTTTCGGTGAGACCGAAAAGTTACAAAAAGGAAACAGAGAGTTTACATTGCAATCTCGGTGGGACCGATTCGCTCTTTTGGTGAGACTGAAAAGTTACGAAAGGGAAACAGAGAGTTTGCAATCCCATCTCGGTGAGACCGAGATCCTTATCGGTAGAACCGAATTGCTAGGGTTTGGCAGTGGCTTATGACATGTGAAACTCGGTGGCGCCGGATAGAAAGAATCGGTAGGACCGAGTTTGGCTTAGGGTTTAGGTCATATGTGGATATGGGAAAGTAGTTGAGGGTTTTGGAGCATATCACTAAGCACATGAAGCAAGAGGCTCATTAAGCAACACCTCATCCCTCCTTGATAGTATTGGCTTTTCCTAAAGACTCAATGTGATCTTGGATCACTAAAATATAAAATGAAGAGTCTTGAGCTTTTGAGCTTGAGCCAATCCTTTGTCCTTAGCATTTTGAGGGTTCCACTTTCACATCCATGCCATGCCAATCATTGAGCTTTCCTGAAATAATCATCTTGGAATAGCATTAGCTCAATGAGCTATATGTTGTTATGAATTACCAAAACCACCTAGGGATAGTTGCACTTTCAATCTCCCCCTTTTTGGTAATTGATGACAACATATAGATCAAAGCTTCAAAAAATGATAATAAGCATGAAATATATCGTCGCTTTGAGAAGTATGTGATAAGTAAGAGCTCCCCCTAAATTTGTGCATATTTAAGATTTGCTTTGGACTGCAAATGTACAAAGAGTTAGAGTCATGGGTTACTCTTCCATGTCACATACATCTTGATGGAGCGCTTAAAATGATAAGAATGAAATACATGCACCCATCACCAAGAATAGTGAATGATCACATAAGATAGATAAGATAATAATATTAAGCAAGCATTAAGTGTAGCTTATGATCAAACACATGATCATCAATGTCTCACAGATAATGACATAGTATCTCACACAAAAGCAAACAAAGTTCGAAAAACCACCAAATAAAGCAAGAGAGAATAAAAGCAACACTCTCTCTCGAAGCCTATGATCTATACATTTTCTCCCCCTTTGGCAACAAGTTACCAAAAAGTTCCTAGAAAATGCATAGTGCTAAATCGACACTCAGGCTTGATCTTCAGGTGGTGGTGGAGTCCAGATCACTCCAAGGACGAAGCCTTCTGTAGACGTGGTCGGAGTCGAGGCTGAAGTGGACACTGGAGCTGGTGGAACTGAGGCTGTAGCTGGTGCAGAAGTGGTGGCTCTGGTGTCAGCAACTGGCACTGCAGACGACCTCGGACCTCGTGGTACTCTGGCAAAGGCATCAGTTGTAGTCCTGCCTCTCCTCTCCTGCATGTCATCTTGGAGCTGCTCCACTGCAGTCTGAATCTCTGTCACCTTGATATCCAAGTCATAGAACTTTTGTTCTACGATTCTCTCTAGACTTGCCTGGTTCTGAGTTAGGGTGGCTAGTCCTTTCTCAATCCGAGGGTGGATGCAATCAGGTAACCAAGATTCTCTTGTTTGGTTTTCAAGAAATATTCAGATGCCTCCTCTTGAGTTGGCATCTTGGCAGCTTTCTCCTTCCTTGCCTTCTCCTTCTTTGCTTGTGCTTGGGCAGATGATGGTTCATTCTCAGTCATAACAACTTGATTATTTTCAAAGTCTGGACGGATGGGCAGGTGTTCCTTGTCCAATAAGTATATGCCCGTGCCCATCTTGGAGTTAATGAGCTCCTGAATTTGTGGGGCATACCCACAGCTCCTCTTCTGGTCTACTGCAGTCCTCTTGATGGTTTCTACCATGAGGCTCATCACCTTGAACTTCTGTGGCACATCAAAGATATGTAGAAAGTTGATCGCGTGGCCTCTGATCATCTTGTGATCACCTGACTTGGGCAACAAGGTGTGCCTCAGTATCCAATTGATGGTTGGCAGCCCTGACAGAAGATAGTGTACTGAGCCAAACTTGAAAGTGTCAAGTGCTTCATTTGGAGTCTCCTTGTACATGTTTGACATTGAGTTATGATCCATCTTCTTCTTGGAATAGACATCCAAGTCATCTTCCTGCTCCTCTGGGGCATTAATGAGCTGTGCCCACTCAGCAACTGTTGACTGGTACCTTGTACCCTCAGACATCCAAACAATCCTCCCATCTGAATAAAAATGTGCTGTGGAGTAGAACTGCATGATAAGCTCCTCATTCCACTTTGTGAGCTTCTGCCCAATAAAGTCCTCTACTCCACATGCCTTGAAGTTGTCCTGCACTCCAGGGTAGTACTCTTTGTTGTCCTTGATGTATTGCCAATCAACCCATCTCATGTCACAGACAATGGGCTTCTTGTCTAGCAGCACTGTCTCATAGAAGTCCTGTTGTTCCTTAGTGTGGAACCTGTAGTCAACAGCAGTCCTTCTCCTTGAAGCACACGGATCTGCTTCTCTCCACTTCCTCAGCCCTGAGTCTCTCCTGAGCTTCATATCCTCAGCCACAGGATGAGCATCGTTGTGGTCTGGGATCTTGGGCTTGAGCTTTCTAAGAACTTGCTCTTCATCTTCTTCTGCAGTGTCAGGCATTGGGGCCTTGTTCTTCTCAGCAGCTGGGATGCTTCTTGTATTCCTCTTTGGCTTTGGCTTTGGAGCTGGCTTGGCCTTGGAAGCAGCTGCCCCTGATCTTATGGCATCACCCATCAGCTTGGGTGCCTTAGGTGCTGGTGCAGCTACCTCTTCTTATTCCTCCTCATCTTCCATGATGGAAGCCTTGCCAAGCACTCTGGCTACGGTCTTCTTGACCCTTTCCTTCCTTTTCTTGCTTTCAGCAGCAACTGGCTCTATGGGAGTGGGCTTCTCAGTTGAAGCTCTGGCCTTTGACATAGGCTGCCTGCCTGCTGGCCTTTTGATCTTCATCCCTGGCTTTATGCCTTGAGCTGAGCCATGTTCCTTCTCAAGCATTACTCTCTTTGAAGTTGCTTCCTCTTCTGCCACATAATCCTCATCCTCTGATTCTGAGGTTCTCTTCTTTCTTTGTCTTGTGGCAGCTTTAGGCAGATTGCTAGCAGTACTTCTGCTGCCATCATCTGAAGAACTTGAGGGACTAGTGCCCTCACTCATCTGCACTTGCTGCTCTGACAAATTCTGGCTATCACTCTGATCAGACATGTTGCAAACTCTGACTGCTGACCCTGTGAATAGGTTATAGATGAGATAGAGTGGATGAGCATCACAAAATGCAGAGATTTTTGCAAAAGAACAATTCAAAAACTTAGTTTTAGTTTCCCATTGGAATCATCTCGGATCTACCGATTTTTAAACTCGGTGATACTGAAGCAGTTTTGGCACCTAAACTAGTGAACTCGGTCAGACCGAGTCACAGTTCGGTGGCACCGAGACTGCTAGGGTTTCACAAAGTTCCAAAATCGGTCACACCGATAAGTAATTCTCGGTCAGACCGAGTCTCACTTGTGCAATGGCATATGCCAAATCGATGGGACCGAGTTTTTCAACTCGGTGGGTCCGAGATGGTTTCGGCGGAAACCTAACCCTAAAATTTTCGAATTAAACCTAATCTATGAGTTCATTGACTGGATAGAAGTTTATCAAACGTGGCAAGAATCATGATGATCACAATGTGCTAAGAATCGGATTGGGGAATAGCACAAAGATCGAGTCCATACCCTAGTTCGGCGGAGACTCGCTACGGCGGCAACGGCGGGGTAGAATTCCGTTGACGCCGACGGAGACCAGCGACTGGAGGCGGCTGGCGGCGAGGAGACGATCTGGAGACCACGTTGGCAGAGCAGGCTATCGCGCGGGCGAAGGGGTTCGGAGAAATTTCCAAATTTTTGCCCGTGACTATATATAGCCCGACCCTGTCGGTGTGACCGAGTGGAACAACTCGGTGGCACCGAGATGCAAAACTGTATACAGTTGTTGCAACTCGGTGTGACCGAATGGTTCAAATCGGTTGCACCGAGATCGAAAACCTAGATCAACTTAATGATCTCGGTAGGACCGAAAGTAGGGTATCGGTCAGACCGAGAATCACAAAGAGGTTTTGGAAGTTTAAGTCTATGACGAATCGGGGACTCCGAGCGCTCCTCACACAGAGTGGTTCGAATCTGACTTGATCAAATTTTGTGATGTAGCATGAATAGAGTTTGAGACGAGAAAAGCATAGATAGCTAGAGGAGGTTCTTAGGCATTCTTGTCCATCCACTTGGCAAAAGGAAATAAAACCAAACAATCAAAGCAACAAGTGGATGTCCTCGAATGAGTAAAATATGCAACCAACATGCTCACACAGTAAGATGGCAAATGAAATATGTGACAAAGCATGCACAACCAATTCTAGCATCTATCAAGAAGTTTGCGATGACTAGGTCATCTATATATGAGTATATTGACTTAGGAGTCAAGTGAGAACACTTGATCATAGGTCATACTCATCGTTTAAGCTCAGGTGGGGTTACCACTTTTACATAAAGCATTGTTGTGTTCACATCTTTAGAGTTGCTTTAGCTCAAGTCTTAGAGTAAAGCTCCCCCTAGATGTGATATCCCCCCTAAGAGGGATGAACTAACCTTGGGTTTTGTCGATGATGACTTCATGTAGATATTGAAGATGTGGATGCTCATTGTTGATGTAGATCACTTGGAGCTATCCATTTGAGTGAATTGCACTTTCAATATCTACATGGATTAGTCCCACAAGGAACAAACAAGGATATCCATAGACATAGAGTGATGCACACACAAGATGATGTCCATGAAAACTTTTAGGTTACCTTGTCCCTTGTCTTACCAACAAGAGGGTGTGTGACTCCTTGAACTAGTGCAAGATGTGGAAGTTGATTGCACTTGTTCTTGCCAAGATGATAAGAGTGAGGTATGTTGGCGGAGTCACCCTCAAGAACTCTCTAGTTCTTCTTCTTTTGGATCCACACCATCTTGATGGGAATCCTTGGAGTTGTAGTCGTACTTGATGAGGTGGAACTTGACGTGGTCTTGGGAATCCACTTGACTAAGGTCTTAGGAGCTTCTTCAAATGCATCAATTTCCTCTTGAAGCTTGTCCTTGCCTTTTTGCTTGTAGTCTTGTGGTGGAAGATCATCTTGAGCTTGTGTCCCCTTGAAGGAAGTATCATACTTCTCTTGTTGAGGAACAAACTTTGTCTTGGGGTATTGATCTTCTTCCCACTCAACTCCATTGGCATTGAACTTTTGTTCAAAACCAACACCTTGATTCTTCCGGTGCATTCCTTGCTTGCGCACAATTTCCTCGAATTGCTTACTCCCGGCAAGGCTTTTGTACACTCCTTTCTCTATAATTCCCTTCAATAAGCTATTTTCTTGCTCAAGTGTAACTTGTCTAAGAGAATCATTAGTGGAATCAAGAGAACTACTAGAAGCAACAATATTGGATTTAGCATGATCATTGTTACTACTAGAGGAAGAATCTTTCTTGTTCTTGTTACTAGACTTGACTTGAGGCATGTAAGTGGATAAGAGTAAACGCTTGGCAATGTAAGAAGAACTTCTCTTGCGGAGATCATCATTGATTGCTTTTAAAAACTCATGCTCTTGCTCAAGATTGAGCTTTTCAAAGTGTAACCTCTCATGAGCTCTTAAAAGTTCTCGATGATCTTCGAAGATAGTTTCATGAGCTAACTTAAGAGTGTTTAGTTCTTTAGTTAGAGCCTCAATCTTCTCCTTATCATTGTCATTCGTTTTATCTTGATTAGCATGATTAATTGACGTTTCATCATAGTATTCATCACTAGAGTTGTCAACAAGTAAATCATCATCACCTAACAAGTCATCTTCATCACTATTAAAATCAACATACTCGGGGTGTGTTACCTTAGGACCTTTGGCCATGAAGCATCTTCCAATTCCTTCATTTGGTGAGTCAAATATGTCGTAGGAGTTGGTTGACACAAGTGCTAGACCGGCAACACCTTCATATTGAGTATCTTCGGAGTCGGAGTGATAACTTCTCTCGGAGTGGCTGTCGGAGTCGGAGCCGGATACCCATTCACCAACATGAGCTTGATGTCTTCGTTTTGTGTAGCTCCTTGATGATTTTTCCTTCCTTTCCAAATCCTTGCTTCTCCGTGAGTATCTTCGTTCATAACGATCATCTCTACTCTTTCTCTCTCTTGGTGGTGATTCTTTGCTTCTTCTTTTTGGAGAGTCTTCTCTTCTCTTGTAGGGAGCCGTACACTCATTGGAATAGTGTCCGGGTCTTCCACAATTGTAGCAGTTTCGCTCTCGACTAGAAGATCTTTTGTCATTGTAGGACCTTGACTTGAAGCTTCTATCTTTGCTTCTACTCTTGTAGAACTTGTTGAAGTTCTTCACCATTAAGCTCAATTCTTTATTGAAGTTTTGTTTCTCACTTGATGATGTAGGGGCTTCACATGAGGATTTGTAGGCACCACTTGATTTATTGTGAAGTTCCACTTTATCCTTAAGTGACATCTCATGAGCAACAATTCTTCCAATCACCTCCGTTGGCTTGAGATCTTTGTAATTGGGCATCATTTGGATCAATGTGCACACGGTATCATATTTTCCATCCAAGGCTCTTAGAATCTTCTTGATGATGAATCTATCGGTCATCTCTTCACTTCCCAAGCCGGCAATCTCATTTGTGATGAGAGCAAGCATAGAGTACATTTCAGCGACACCTTCACCATCCTTCATTTTGAACTTGTCAAGTTGACTTTGAAGCACATCCAACTTGGATTCCTTGACGGAGTCGGTACCTTCATGCATATCAATCAAAGTGTCCCAAATTTCCTTTGCATTCTCAAGACGGCTGATTTTGTTGAATTCTTCGGGGCACAATCCGTTGAAGAGAATATCACAAGCTTGAGCATTGTATTGCAACATCTTCAACTCATCCGCGGTAGCTTCACGGTTTGGTTCTCTCCCATCAAAGAAGTCACCTTGCAAACCAACACACACAATAGCCCAAACGGCGGGGTTATGTCCAAGAATATGCATTTTCATTTTATGCTTCCAACTAGCAAAATTAGTACCATCAAAGTAAGGACCCCTACGGTGATAATTTCCCTCGCTAGACGCCATACTCTCCTAGGTTGTGAAACCAAGGCTATGACTACCAAAAGCTATGGAGATCAAAGCAAATGGAGACCAAAGCTTTGATACCACTTGTAGGATCGAAAGTATGTCTAGAGGGGGGGTGATTAAACTACTTAACCAAATAAAAACTTAACCTTTTCCCAATTTTAGTTCTTGGCAGATTTTAGCTATTTTAGGACAAGTCAAGCAATCATCACACAATTCAAGCAAGCATGCAAAGAGTATATTAGCAGCGGAAAGTAAAGCATGCAACTTGCAAGAATGTAAAGGGAAGGGTTTGGAGAATTCAAACGCAATTGGAGACACGGATGTTTTTCCCGTGGTTCGGATAGGTGGTGCTATCTTACATCCACGTTGATGGAGACTTCAACCCACGAAGGGTAACGGTTGCGCGAGTCCACGGAGGGCTCCACCCACGAAGGGTCCACGAAGTAGCAACCTTGTCTATCCCACCATGGCCATCGCCCACGAAGGACTTGCCTCACTAGTGGTAGATCTTCACGAAGTAGGCGATCTCCTTGCCCTTACAAACTCCTTGGTTCAACTCCACAATCTTGTTGGAGGCTCCCAAGTGACACATAGCCAATCTAGGAGACACCACTCTCCAAGAAGTAAAAAATGGTGTGTTGATGATGAACTCCTTGCTCTTGTGCTTCAAATGATAGTCTCCCCAACACTCAACTCTCTCTCATAGGATTTGGATCTGGTGGAAAGAAGGTTTGAGTGGAAAGCAACTTGGGGAAGGCTAGAGATCAAGATTCATATGGTAGGAATGGAATATCTTGGTCTCAACACATGAGTAGGTGGTTCTCTCTCAGAATATATGAGTTGGAAGTGTATATGTGTTCTGATGGCTCTCTCCACGAATGAAGAGGAGGTGGAGGGGTATATATAGCCTCCACACAAAATCCAACCGTTACACACAATTTACCAATCTCGGTGGGACCGAATCAACAAACTCGGTCGGACCGAAAAGGTAAACCTAGTGACCGTTAGAGATTTTCGGTGGGACTGACATGCAACTCGGTAGGACCGATTTTGTTAGGGTTTGGGCATAACGTAATCTCGGTGAGACCGATTACACAAACTCGGTGAGACCGACTTTGGTAATTAGCTAACCAGAGAGTTGGTCAGGCAAACTCGGTGGGACCGATTTGCTCTTTCGGTGAGACCGAAAAGTTATAAAAAGGAAACAGAGAGTTTACATTGCAATCTCGATGGGACCGAT
This sequence comes from Triticum urartu, assembly GCF_056163025.1. Lineage (NCBI taxonomy): Eukaryota > Viridiplantae > Streptophyta > Magnoliopsida > Poales > Poaceae > Triticum > Triticum urartu. The sequence goes on from NC_141875.1 coordinate 326,783,473, forward strand.
TCGCTCTTTCGGTGAGACCGAAAAGTTACGAAAGGGAAACAGAGAGTTTGCAATCCCATCTCAGTGATACCGAGATCCTTATCGGTAGAACCGAATTGCTAGGGTTTGGCAGTGGCTTATGACATGTGAAACTCGGTGGCGCCGGATAGAAAGAATCGGTAGGACCGAGTTTGGCTTAGGGTTTAGGTCATATGTGGATATGGGGAAGTAGTTGAGGGTTTTGGAGCATATCACTAAGCACATGAAGCAAGAGGCTCATTAAGCAACACCTCATCCCTCCTTGATAGTATTGGCTTTTCCTAAATACTCAATGTGATCTTGGATCACTAAAATATAAAATGAAGAGTCTTGAGCTTTTGAGCTTGAGCCAATCCTTTGTCCTTAGCATTTTGAGGGTTCCACTTTCACATCCATGCCATGCTAATCATTGAGCTTTCCTGAAATAATCATCTTGGAATAGCATTAGCTCAATGAGCTATATGTTGTTATGAATTACCAAAACCACCTAGGGATAGTTGCACTTTCACGGGCCTACTGGAACGTGAGAGGGGACAAGTGCAGTTTGTCTCTATGGCATGGATACCTACCTACATCGCTCGACTATCGGTGTGTGTGTGGGGGGGGGGGCAGATACATAACTATAGTGATACAATGACTGGTATATGTGTGGAGGAGGAGATAGACCTACCTTACGTATTGAGGGAGATCGATAGACATCGATGCATATGTGTAGGAGAGGAATAAGGTTGGGAGAGAGACACAACTAGAGATGTCGGAGGGGTTGGTGGTGGACTCGCAAATGGTGGGAGAGGCCTACTAGACAAACGGAGGGCACACCTGCAATATCAATAAGAGAGGGGATGCCTGCCTATCTATGCACATGCGCATGAGAGACGGGTCAGGAGGCATGCACGAATGATGAGGGGGACGATATGGCTATGGTAAGCGGGCGTAACTAAATAGGTAGATCAATCGTCCTTTGTCGTAGAAAGGGAGAGACATAACTTGTGAGGTACGTCGATCAATGCATGGGGAAAAGAGTTATAGTCGACCTAGGTATATGTAGGGAGATCGATTGATATACATGCATGTATGTGTTAGAAGCAAATAAGGCTCGAATAGAAGGATAGAGAGAGAGGGATGCAGCTAGCAGGTGGTGCAAAAGGCATACTATATCGAGGGGGAAGGAGTGTGCGAGTATGAGATGGATGAAAAGAGGGGCGGGAGTGAGGCATGGACGGTGAGAAGAGAAGAGGGAAAGCTTGTGTTTGTGGTAGGAACACCTAGCTAGAGAGGCATATCGATTGGTGTGTGCCGAAAAGAAGGAGCTGGCGGGCCTACACACACTGTGGGTGAATGACCTAAAGTGAAAAGACGAATGTGCGTGGTGGAGCTAGAGAATGCCGAGGGAGGGTGAGAGGGAGGCGGGCGTGTGCATGCATGAGAGAAAGTTAGTGCTAACTACAAAGATAAGAGGATTGTGTGGGTGTAAAAGACAAATAGAGATCATAATTCATTATAAAAGTGGATTCGGATATTTGAAGAATATATCATAGTGTTTTAAACCAACGCATGCATGAATATATATAATGGTGATACACATGGTGTGGTTATGAACATGTTATACTACATATAATATATAGACCATTTATTTGAATTTGTGATAATGTGTGGCTTTTGTAGATGATGAGGACATCAATACCATTGTTACACACACAGCCCCTACTGCTATACATACTGGACCAATTACTAGAGCTCGCGCATGCCAATTGAACTATCAGGTACTTTCGTTTCTTGGTAACGATTCTAATGCTCATGAGAATATGATGCTGCCTAAATTGGATACATTTGTTTTGCTTACAAATGAATGGCCTAGCTTGGACAAGAAAGATGAACATTAGAGCAAGTTCAAGCATGGAGATGATGGCATGCGCAAGGGGCTCAATAACGGAGTTACAAGTGATGATTTCAGGACTTGGAAGCCACCATAAGGAGTGCATGAAGCCTTGGACGAAATATACAAGTTGCCACTTCATAAATTTCGTCCAGAGGCTATTCTAGGTGCTGCGTCACCTTATTATTGGGCCAGGCCCATGTATTTTCGAAATACTTAAGTATAGGCTGTTTTTAGAGTCCGTATGTGCGGTGAAACAAGACTTAGGGTTGGTTTCGGACCCCTCCTCCAAGGGGCACGAAATTCCCCCTCTCTCTCCATATATAGCCCTTAGGGCATCGTTTAGACTTTGGGTTTTGTTTAGACTAAAATTTTGCCATAGCTGCAACTTCGCGTACTTCATTTTTGTCCAACGACCAGACCAAGACGTCACAGAACCCCACCTTCATTAATAAAGCTTTCCTCTTTTATTCGCAATATCCAGATTGCAATCTCAGTTTCATGCTTGTTCTTCGTTTGCTCGCAGGAAATAGACCCTCATGGTTAGGTTGATCATGCTCCGGCGTGGTCAATAACCCTCGGAAGTTGGTTTAGCGATTGCTAAGGCGCGACATCTTCGCACGTTCGTAGTCGGATCGTCAAAGTCGACTCCCACAGAAAATGATATCTATCTCATCAAAACACCGGGACACCTTCGCCTCTATCAAGTGGTATCATATTTCCAGGTTGCTCGGTGAGATTTTACAGTTTTCATAGTTTAGATCGAGTCTGTTCTTCATACCTACAGTCCACGAAAAAGCCAAAAGAAATTAGGGCTAGGTCATCATATCCAGACCAATCTGAGCCTTTGCATAATATTTTTAGGGTTTTGCATTGTTGAATTTGCAGTTGCATCATCGTGTCTAGTTGCTGGTCTTAGCGTCTAGTTTCCTTTAGAGTTTCGAGTTCTGTTCACAAGTTGTCACGCCGCCGCCGCACCATCGTCATCGTTCCTACCACATACCACCACCACCAACATATTCCTTACCGCTGCCATATACATCCGCCTGTCCAGCACCAATCCGAGTTCACATATACATCGTCCTGTCCACCACCAATCTAAGTCCACATATACATCCGCCTGTCCACCACCAATCCGAGTCCACATATATATCTGCCTGTCCACCACCAATCCGAGTCCACATATATATCTGCCTGTCCACCACCAACCGAGTTCTTTTCATATTAGGTTTGTTTTCGAGATCCATCTAGTTTTCGTTTTGTGTTTCCTTGCCTGAGTAGGTCTCGGAAAAAAAAATTAGGCCAAAATTTTGGCGAGCAAAAATATTTTTTCCCTATCCTATCTTTAGGATTTTCCGAGTCTTTTGAACCATGTGCCATCATAGTGATTTTTTGTCGCACTTTTTCGTCGTCGCTGCCCTGATTTTCGGAAAAAAGTCAAAAAGAAATTCCGTGCCCATCCTGTTAGTTTGAGGAGGGAAGAGTTTTGAGACACTCGACATTATAGTGTTTTTTCGCAAAAAAAAGAGAAGCGCAAAAAAAGGAGCGCCCAAAAAAATAGAGCGAAAAAAGTTCCAGAGTGTGCTTTTCCCTTGTTTACGTGCAGCGCCGTGATTTTGTTAGTGTTCTAGGCTCGCGTCTCTAGCACGGTCTAGCCTAGGACCAGCACAGTACCGTCGTTGAGCATTTATTCAACTTTGCATCTCTGAATTGATTATTGCTGACCCTTTTTGCTACCATATTATCAGCCTTCCCAGCTCCACATACATCTACGTCATGCGTTTGATTGATCCTGGGCAAAATTCTGGTGCCGCTGTTGATGCTTCTATCGCTCCTGCTGCTACTGCAGAGGTGGAGGACCATTACGAGCATGAGGTTGATCAAAATCAGAACTACGTGCCACCACCAGCACCACCACCACCAGGTTGTCCTCAGGTATATCATCGCAACGGTAGGGCTGCACCACCATATGAGGTACGAGATCATGACCATCTTCCTAAACTGAAATTGAATATTCCACCTTTTGAGGGTAGATATGTTCTTGATATATATCTTACTTGGGAGTTAGAAACTGAACAACATTTTACATGTTTACAATATCCTGAGGAGAGATGTGTTCCTGCTGCTGTTTGTGCTTTCACTAGCTTCGCATGTGTTTGGTGGTCTGAACATTGTAGATTATATCATATTCCAACTACTTGGGCTGCTTTGAAAACTGCTATGCGTACTCGTTGGGTTCCACCATATTATCAACGTGAATTACTTCAAAAATTGCAGCGTTTAAGACAAGGGAAAAATTCTGTAGAAGAATATTATCAGGAATTACAAACTGGCATTATTAGATGTGGTATTGTTGAGGAGAATGAAGCTATGCATGCACGTTTTATGGGTGGGTTAAATAGACAGATTCAGACCATTCTAGAGTATAAGGAGTATACTAATATCACTCGTTTATTCCGTCTTGCTTGTAAAGCTGAACGTGAAGTGCATGATCGACAAGCATTGGCGCGAACTAACTTTTCTGCAGGTCGATCTTCACCATGGACACAACGTGCATCCTCTACTTCCACTACACCAGCACCTCCATCAGGTGCCACCTCCAGCCGTGATACAAGAAAGCAGGCACAACCACCACTATCTGTCAAGAGCACACCTGCCGGGCCTGTGCAGAGCTCTTCTTCTTCCATGGCATCAACAGGGCACACAAGTGATATTATTTGTCGTTGTTGTAAGGGAAGAGGACATTTTGTGAGAGAATGCAAATGTCAGCATGTGATGATTGCTACTGAGGATGGTGGGTATGAGTCCGCTAGTGACTATGATGAGGAGACTTTGGCTCTTATTACACATGAAGAACACTGTGGAGATGATTCTGATCATGAGACGCAATACATGGCTGCTGAAGATGCTGACAGGTATGACTGTTTAGTTGCTCAACGTGTTTTGAGTGTGCAGGTTACACAAGTTGAGCAAAATCAGAGGCATAATTTGTTCCATACAAAGGGAGTTGTGAAGGAACATTCTGTTCGCGTCATCATAGATGGAGGGAGCTGCAACAACTTGGCTAGCATGGTGATGGTGGAGAAGCTATCTCTCACCACAAGACCACATCCACATCCTTACTACATCCAATGGTTCAACAACAGTGGCAAGATTAAGGTAACACATACTGTTCGTGTGCATTTTAGTATCTCTACATATGCTGATTATGTTGATTGTGATGTGGTACCCATGCAAGCATGTTTCTTATTACTTGGTAGACCATGCAATTTGATAAAAATTCTATACACCATGGTAGAAATAATCAGTATACTCTTGTTCATAAGGATAGCCATATTACTTTGCTTACTATGACTCCTGAATCCATTTTGAAAGATGATATTAATAGAGCTAATAAAGCAAAACAAGAGAAAAATAAGAGTGAAAATCAGATTGTGGCAAAAGAATTTTAGCAACAAATGAAACCTAATAATAAACCATCTAGTGTTGCTTCTGAAATTAAATTGAAAAGTGCATGTTTACTTGCCACGAAATCTGATATTGATGAGCTAGATTTCAGCAAATCTGTTTGCTATGCTTTTTGTGCAAAGAGGCATTATTTTCATTTGAGGACGTGCCTTCCTCTTTGCCCCCTGCTGTCACTAACATTTTGCAGGAGTTCGCTGACGTCTTCCCACAAGACGTGCCACCGGGATTACCACCTATTCGAGGGATTGAGCATCAACTTGACTTAATTCCCGGTGCATCGCTACCCAACCGTGCACCATACCGTACGAATCTAGAGGAGACGAAGGAGATTATGCGTCAAGTACAGGAGCTGCTCGACAAAGGTTACATACGCGAATCTCTTAGTCCTTCTGCTGTTCGTATTATACTAGTGCCTAAAAAGGATGGTACGTCGCGTATGTGTGTTGATTGTAGAGGCATTAATAATATTACTACTCATTATCGTCATCTTATTCCTAGGCTAGATGATATGCTCGATGAATTGAGTGGCTCTACAATTTTCTCCAAAGTTGATTTGCGTAGTGGATACCATCAAATTCATATGAAATTGGGAGATGAATGGAAAACAACATTTAAAACTAAGTTTGGTTTATATGAGTGGTTGGTCATGCCTTTTGGGTTAACTAATGCACCTAGTACTTCCATGAGACTAATGAACGAAGTTTTACGTGCTTTCATTAGACGATTTGTGGTAGTCTATTTTGATGATATACTGATTTATAGCAAATCTTTGGAGGAACATTTGGAACATTTACGTGCTGTTTTTATTGCTCTACGTGAGGCACGTTTGTTTGGTAACCTTGGGAAGTGCACCTTCTGCACCGACCGAATATCTTTTCTTGGCTATGTTGTTACTCCACAGGGAATTGAAGTTGATAAAGCCAAGATTGAAGCTATTGAGAGTTGGCCGCAGCCCAAAACGGTCACACAAGTGAGGATTTTTCTTGGCCTCGCTGGATTCTATAGGCGTTTCGTGAGAGATTTCAGCACCATTGCTGCACCTCTCAATGAGCTTACAAAGAAGGATGTGCCTTTTGTTTGGAATACCGCACAGGAAGAAGCATTCACGGTATTGAAAGATAAGTTGACACATTCTCCTTTACTCCAACTTCTTGATTTTAATAAGACTTTTGAGCTTGAATGTGATGCTAGTGGAATTGGATTAGGAGGTGTGTTATTGCAAGATGGCAAACCTATTGCATACTTTTCTGAAAAATTGAGTGGGCCTAGTCTAAATTATTCTACTTATGATAAAGAATTATATGCTCTTGTTCGAACTTTAGAGACATGGCAACATTATTTATGGCCCAAAGAATTTGTTATACATTCTAATCATGAATCTTTGAAACATATTAAAATTCAAGCTAAACTGAATCGTAGACATGCTAAATGGGTTGAATTCATTGAGATTTTCCCTTATGTTATTAAGCACAAGAAGGGTAAAGAAAATGTTATTGCTGATGCATTGTCTCGTCGCTATACTATGCTTTTACAACTTGACTTCAAAATATTTAGTTTGGAGACCATCAAAGATCAATATGTGCTTGATGCTGATTTTAAAGATGTAATGCAGAATTTTAAAGAAGGAAGAATGTGGAACAAGTTCGTCATTAATGATGGATTTGTGTTTCGTGGTAACTAGCTATGTATTCTAGCTAGCTCCGTTCGTCTTTTGTTGTTGCAGGAGGTGCATGGAGGAGGACTAATGGGACACTTTGGCGTGAGGAAGACGGAGAACGTACTTGCTACACATTTCTTTTGGCCAAAGATGAGACAGGATGTTGAGCGTTTTGTGGCTCGCTGCACTACATGTCAAAAAACCAAGTCACGACTCAATCCTCATGGTTTATATATGCCTTTGCATGTACCTAGTGTTCCTTGGGAGGATATACCTATGGACTTTGTTTTAGGTTTACCTCGAACAAAGAAGGGGAGGGATAGCATACTTTGTCGTGGATAGTTTCTCGAAAATGGCACACTTTATACCATGTCATAAAAGTGATGATGCTGTTAATGTTGCTGATTTGTTCTTTCGTGAAATTATTCGCTTGCATGGTGTGCCAAATACTATTGCTTTAGATCGTGATACTAAATTTCTTAGCCACTTTTGGAGATGTTTATAGGCTAAGTAGGGGACTAAACTGCTTTTTAGTACTACTTCTCACCCCCAAACTGATGGACAAACTGAAGTAGTCAATAGAACATTGTCTACTATGCTTAGGGCTGTTTTGAAGAATAATAAGAAAATGTGGGAAGAATGCTTGCCTCATATTGAATTTGCCTATAATCGTTCATTGCATTCTACTACTAAGATGTGCCCTTTTGAAATTGTGTATGGTTTCCTAGCTCGTGCACCTATTGATTTGTTGCCTCTTCCATCTGCGGAGAAGGTTAATTTTGATGCTAAAGAATGTGCTGAATTGATTTTAAAAATGCATGAGTTAACTAAGGAAACATTGAGCGTATGAATACTAAATATAAACTTGCTGGAGATAAGGGTAGAAAACATGTTGTGTTTGCACCTGGAGATCTTGTTTGGTTACATTGCGCAAGGATAGATTTCCTAATTTGCGCAAATCAAAGCTAATGCCACGTGCTGCTGGTCCTTTTAAGGTGTTAGAGAAAATAAATGATAATGCATATAAACTTGAGCTGCCTGCAGATTTTGGGGTTAGTCCCACTTTTAACATTGCAGATTTGAAGCCTTATATGGGTGAGGAAGATGAGCTTTCGTCGAGGACGACTTCGTTTCAAGAAGGGGAGGATGATGAGGACATCAATACCATTGTTACACCCACAGCCCCTACTGCTATACACACTGGACCAATTACTATAGCTCGCGCACGCCAATTGAATTATCAGGTACTTCCGTTTCTTGGTAACGATTCTAATGCTCATGAGAATATGATGCTGCCTAAATTGGATACATTTGTTTTGCTTACAAATGAAGGGCCTAGCTTGGACAAGAAAGATGAACCTTGGAGCAAGTTCAAGCATGGAGATGATGGCATGCGCAAGGGGCTCAATAACGGAGTTACAAGTGATGATTTCAGGACTTGGAAGCCACCATAAGGAGTGCATGAAGCCTTGGACGAAATATACAAGATGCCACTTCATAAATTTCGTCCAAAGGCTATTCTAGGTGCTGCGTCACCTTATTATTGGGCCAGGCCCATGTATTTTTGAAATACTTAAGTATAGGCTGTTTTTAGAGTTCGTATGTGTGGGGAAACAAGAGTTAGGGTTGGTTTCGGACCCCTCCTCCAAGGGCCACGAAATTCCCCCCTCTCTCCTCCATATATACAGCCCTTAGGGCATCGTTTAGACTTTGGGTTTTGTTTAGACTAAAAGTTCGCCATAGCTGCAACTTCGCGTACTTCGTTTGTGTCCAACGACCAGACCAAGACGTCACAGAACCCCACCTTCATTAATATAGCTTTCCTCTTTTATTCGCAATATCCAGATTGCAATCTCAGTTTCTTGCTTTTTCTTCGTTTGCTCGCAGGAAATAGACCCCCGTGGTCAGGTTGATCGTGCTCCGGCGTGGTCAATAACCCTCGGAAGTTGGTTTAGCGATTGCTAAGGTACGACGTCTTCGCACATTCGTAGTCGGATCGTCAAAGTCAACTCCCACAGAAAACGATATCTATCTCATCGAAACATCGGGACACCTTTGCCTCTATCAGCAGCTGAGGGCTAAATACATGTCATAATGTAGGGGGCGGGGCACTATACTTTGTGTGATAAACACAGTGTACATACACTACGAAAAAATACACTTCCGTGATGATACGTGTTTGTCACAGTAGGTCGCGTTTTCTGTCATGCATGTACATCCATGACAAATTTACGACAGAATCAAGATAGTCATACATGTGCTATCGTAGAAGTGTTCCATGACATTGCCAAAATTATCATCACGGAAGTGTCCACTTACATGACGATAAATCGCGCATCACAGAAGTGCATTCGTCAAGGGTGACCGACATGTGGCATCCACCATAACAGAACGCCGTTAAGCTATCGGTCGGGTTTTGGATCCGATAACCCGTTAACAGCCCCGACCAATGGGGATTTTCCACGTGTAAAATCATCATTGGCTAGAGGAAACACGTGTCGGCTCACCGTTGGGACAGATGTCATCCGCTCATTGGACCGAAGGCTCCTATGATACGGCGACACGTGGCATGGCCCAACAGAGGCCCATTCCTGTGAAAATGCCAGCCCATTTGACTTGGTCAAAAGGTGGCGGGCCGGCCCACAGAAAGTCTGTTAACGGCCTGTTCGCATATAGCCCATTTACAGCCCGCTAACCTAGGGCCCGTTACGCCCTATCCGAATTAGGCCCAGTAGCTCATCTGGGCCGTCCAATATGATTCAGCCCGGTTTATCTTCCGGCCCATGTGGGGCCCATGACTTCTTTCGGCCCATATGAGGACCTTTGTAACTCTTGGCCCATTAACGACCCATGGTGAAACTGGCCCGTAATGAACAGTGTATCACTTTATACCCATTTAACGGCCCGTTATTCTATTGGACCATTTCCAGCCCAAGTTATCTTTCGGCCTTCTCAGGGCCCATTGATTCTTGGGCTCATTTGCAGCATTCGGTTACATACAGCCCGTTACTGTCATTTTCTGCTTGTGGGCCAAATTCAGCCCGTCGTTACAGTAGGCCCGTTTGCAGACCGTTAATACGTTGGTCCGTTTTCATGTAAAAAAAACCCGTTGGGCTGTTTTCATAGAGTTATCAAATACGGCCTATTAACGGCCCGTTATGGTCCATGAATAGTATGGCCCGTGATTGGCGAAATGATGATACGCCACGTAGAAGGCCCATGGATCCTACGGCTCGTATGATTCCCATGGATAGTACGGCCCGTAGAAGGCCCATGGATCGTACGGCCCGTAGAAGGCCCATGGACCCTACGGCCCGTAGAAGGCCCATGGACCCTAAGGCCCGTATAGAAGGCCGATGGATCCTACGGCCGGACGAAGGCCCATGGATCATACGGCCTGCGGGAGGCCCATGGTTACAACAGTCCATGTGTTGCCATGATTATTTTGGCCTAGTTACCAAAAATAGGCTATTGTGGCCACTAGAAAAAAACAGAAAAAGAACTGTAGTGACTACAAGCAAACAACTAAACAAGACAATAAGGAAATAAATAAGCAAGCAATTAACGCTAGCCTATTACCGCTATTACACATATTACATCCACTGGGCATCAAAGTTCGCCACCAGTGCAAATATAGGGAACAAAGCAGCACATTACATACACTGGCCATCAAAATTGGCCACCAGTGCAAATAAAAGCGGCAGCAAAACAAGAGCATAACTGAAACAACTTTAGAAGAGCTCAAGAAACGTTATCCTGGGTATCCACCATGCTGGCAATAAGCTTAGAAAGCTGATTAGCTTTGTCCTGTTTGGCGCTAAAATCCTCCAACGCTTGCTGTTGCACCAGAAAGTATGCATCTGAATGCTCCAGGGACTTCCGTAGTCCTTCCGCTTCTTGTCGCAGCACAGCTGATCGATGTCTTTCAGCTTGTAGTTGAGACTCAAGAAACCGAACTGATTCAGATAGTGAGTTTGAATAGCTTGTGCAAGTGGTAGTGGCCAATAACTCGAATACTAAACCAAGACAGGACTTTGGGGTTGTCTCGCTGTCTTCAAGATAGTCTTCCTTAGCTGTTTTATTAGCTTTGTTGGAGACCAACAAGGAAGTGTCACTATCCTGAACCTTATCTGCATTACTTCCTTTACCATTGCTTAATAAGGCACTCTTACCCAATATTCTGTCAGCATTCTAAAAGAAGAAACAAGCAGACACATAACAAGTTTAGCATTTATAGTATATGAAACTCATTTCGGTGAACCAGTTCATTAGTAAGGTGGACAGGAGTAAACTACCAAGTCTTCTATTGCCAATTACTAGTACATAATAAAAGCATCAAACAAACATATATCTATGGCCTATGGTCACTGCATTGTCTTGCCAAATCAAAATAGAGACACGGTTCAAATCATATCAGTTCAAGACAAAGCAGCAGTGAAAGAATACAAAGCGTGGGAAACAACACGGCACAACAAGATTTCAGATGGGTACCACGGGTCTACATGTACAACAACACTATGGGCTCTGTTGTGATGCTAGTAATGTGCATGATATGAAAGTCAACTGTATACACAATTGAAATTGAAATCAACAGAGCTATTGATAAGAGCAAACCTGTTAAAGAAACATGCGTGAACATACCTGCTGTACCATTGGAGTTTCTATTGGATCCTTCAATTTAAAAATAAGTTTGTATCAGTAAATACAGTGATACAAGAGCAAAGCAATCATAGTTAAAAAAGGCGCGCCTAAGCGAGCGCTTAAGCGCGCCTAGGCTCTAGGCGTTGGCAAAACGCATTGCGCATAACTACGCATACTCTGTGCATAACTGCGCATAAGCATGCGCTTTGGTTAGTAAAGCGCAAGGCGGTGGCAAAACGCACAATTAACGCCTAGCGCTTTTTTGAACTATGATAGCAATGAAATCTTAAATTAGAACAGTTGTTCTTCAGGTTTAGGCACTTGTTCTACATGAACAGAGTACAATAAGACGCAAGAATATAATACTTAAAAATAGAAAATAAGCTCATAGACCTTACCACATTCTTGGTTCGGGACCAGTACAGAACAAGGCGTTCCCAGTCATCATCCAGTAAATGTGTCTCAGGAGAACGCAAGGGAACTTGATGAGTTTGTTTGCCGATGAAGTACGTTTTCTTCAGGTAATTCTGATACTGCCACCAAGCATTCTTCAAGATAGCAGAGGTATTAGCACAGGTTACCTCATCCTAAGTTTCCAAATCGGTCCTTCTCTATAGAGAAAAATGGGAAAATTTACTGTATTATAACCATCATGGAGGTAGGATGTATGGGACGAAGCAAAGTAATTGCCATGAATAACATTACTTACACATAACTCCTGGACAAACACCTGCAACTGGCATTTTCCTTTATCTTCAGTATAATATTTCCAAGATGGGAAGATACGCACATATGATTTAACAACATCAAATGCGATAGATGCTAAACTACGACTAGCTGGTTGTGCTTCCTCCACAAAAATAGGCGTACTAACTGGCGGAGTTGGGGTTCGCCGTGATAGTACTGGCCCTTTGGGCACTGGAGCTGCCTTACTAACTGCTCTTGTTTGGGAGCTCTGTGGTGGAGATGGTGCTGTGTCAACAGGAACTGGGTTACTATCGGCTGGGGTTGAGGTTAGTTGGGTGAAGCCGGTTCTCTGTCCATCGCAGTAGGGGTACAATCTGCGAGAGTTTGGGTTATGTGTGGTTGGGCTGGTTCTTGTGCATGTACAACCGGGGTGCTATCTCCACCAAGAGGTAGCACTGTTTTATTTGAAGACCGTGTTTTTAGTCCGCTAGATACTAGCATCACCCGCTCCAATTCAAATGGCTAATAAACAGGAAACATAGTTGAATGTACAGACATTGTATGAGAGACAGATGCAATAGATAGTGTGGAAAAAAGAGGGCATGAAATAGTTGACATGTATATTGTTTAACTAAAACGGATAGCATGACATAATTTCACATATATGATGTCTATCTAAATTGGATAGCATAGCATAACATAATTCAAAGATATGATAAATAACTAAACATGATCGCATGACATAATTCACCTGCATGTTATCTAAGTAATCAGGATCGCATCATTTAATTCACATATGTGATTTATATGCTAAACAGAGGGCATTCAATATGATGTCTGAACTAAGAACATGGTGTTGAATATTGTGTATATGATGTCTAAACTATGCAATGCAAGACACTGTATGCATGATATGAGCAATATAACCGTGCCAAGTTAGAGCATACACCTCAGTGGGGGAATAGGACTGGTCATCTGTCTCTGAATCCATCTCTGAGGAGCTATCAGGACCCAACAAGAGATCTGCTTCGACAGGTAGCACTGTGTGCTCTGAAGGCCTTGTTTTCAATCCAGATTTTTCCATCTCCCACCCAAATGGCTGATTCACAGGAAGAGTAGTTTAATGTACAAACATTGTCGACAAATGGAAATGTAATGAAGAAAAGGATGGGAAATATATCATTCAAATATATGATGCCTGGTTAAATAGGATGGCATTGCACATTTCACATATATTATGGCTGGCTAAAAGACATGAGACTTCATAATTCCCATATATGATATAGAAACTAAACATGTGGCATTACAGAAAATGTCTAAACTAAGCAGATGACATATATGATATCAAAAGTAGGCACTGCAAGGCAACATATGCATTATATGACTAACATCATCAACATATGCACTCTCCACACGCTCGCCGCACTACATATATGTTACACGCTGGAGGTTCAACGTTCATTTGCTAGGGTTTGCTATATTCACAGTCTCTCACCCTCTCTTCACCAGATCTAAACAAGACTGCGTTGGCCTCCTGTCTCTCTCTCCCCCCTCACAGCTGGTGAAGGAGGCGTCCGTATCCCGTCGCACCGGGAAGGGGAGGAGGTGTAGCGTTCACTCTATCGCCTTCGGCGAGGGAGGCAATCCACTGCGGTCTGCGTTGTTCTCTTTCACCCAGCGCCTATGCGGGAGGGCCACCGACCCCTTCTTCCTCGCTGCCGTACGTAGTGTGGGCAGATTCGGCCTCCCGCCGCACGCCTTGCCACATCCCAACGACCCTAAGGTATAAGTTTCTTTGAAACCGTCGTTGCTCTAGCTGCATGTGGATCTTTTTTGATCTGTAGTCGAATCTAGGTCTTGGTTCAAAGAGGAAAGAATGGTGCGGTGGGCTAGAGCAAGAATCTAGGACGTGGTTCAATGAGAAAAGGAGGGGCGGAAAGTAGTATAGACTGGCTATCCAGCCGCTTTGTAGGTCGAAAAGGGAAAAAGGGGGTAACCCAGTACACACATCTGTAAGGAACCGATCTCTTTGTTGAGAAGGGAAAGAAACTGGGGGGTCGGGTAGTTTGTGCATGACTAGATTTGCTGCCCTCACATGGGAAGAAGGTTCAAAGAGAAAAAATATGTGACCAGCGCATATATGCTGCTTGGCTACATACTCTGCGTCACCCATTTATACGTGTGGACGCACATGGTGCTGGCATGTCCCATACAACTATTTTGCTGTTGTTAATCTAAGAATGCCGCTGGAAAATTGAAGCAATGCCATTGTTAAAAGTAAATTACATTTTTTAACGAATGTTGTTTCAAGAAAATGTCTCTGTTAATATGAATCAATGCAACCGTTTTAGAAATGCTACTGTCCTACTTTGTTTTCCATTCAAGATAAGTTAGATGCTTCTTTCTGTCACCGTTTGTTTCATCCTCATTTATTGGCAAGTAATTGTTTCCTTTTTTGCCTCTGTTAAAACAGGGGTATCGATTCAACTTGTTGCTATTGCGACATTTTGCTTCGCTACTCGAAACACTTATGTTTTAAGAGTGTTTTGTGCAGTTCAACTTGAAATGTCACACCGGTGACTTTGCTTAATTTTGGTGGAACTGCACAAAAGGAGATCGAGATTTGTTTCCAGTCTTCGTATCGATTCAAATTTTTTCTATTGCGACATTTTGCTTCGCTACGCGAAACACTTTGCTTGATTTCAGTGCAACTGCACAAAACGAGATTGGATTTCCTATTCGTGTTGGCAGATTCGTATTTTATCTTGTCCGTCTCATGAAAGGCCAGTACAGGCCTTCATCCACATGATTGTGCAGTGTGCCTTGAGATGTTGTGCTACTTGTATTGGTACTGTTTTAAATAAATGTTGAATTGAAGCTATTGTATTGCTGTCTTTTACCATTAAGTAGTGAACAAAAATGGGACGAACCCAGACATGATGCTTGTTGCTTTGTTACAACAAACTTTGCAACACCCCCTTCATAAGTAGATAGAAGCACATACTGTTGTTGCGCCCACTCTCCCCTGTAACTGTTTATGCTTTTCGTTAATCTAATGCCGTTGGTAAAATTAAGCAATGCCACTCTCAGAATTAATTAACTACTGAATCTTAGTTCAAAACTGCAACACTTGTTAGGAATGGTACTATCCTGCTTTGTAGTTCTTTCTACATGTTTAACCAAGTTATTGTTAAGATAATGTCTCTGTTAAAATGAATCAGTTGCATTGTTTTAGGAATGTTACGTTTCTGCTTTGTCGTTCTTTATACATGTTGAAACAATGCATTGTTAAGATAATGTCTCAGTCAATATGAATGAATCACACTGATGGAGAATTGCTACTCTCCTGCTTTGTTTCCCATTAAGATAAAGTAGATCAGTAGATGCTTTTCTTCTGGGAGTACAAGTCATCAACCGTTATTTATCAGTAATTGTTTCCCTTATACCTATTGTTGCTTACAAGGATATCAAAATTAAAGCTCGGTTTTATTCCGACTTCGATTTTAGTTGAACTGCACAAAAGGAGCCAATGTGTACAAGGCAAACTGCTGCATTACTGGGTCCAATTGGTCATTCCACTTTGCAGAAAGAAGCAGTCACTGTTTGTGCTACATTACAGAAGGAATGACCGAGGAGCTTTACAGAGTATTATTAGACAACGGTGACATGACTAGTCTGCAGAGACCATTGGCAATTTAACAACACGTGGAGTGTCCTGGGCAAAAAGTGCCCAAACAAGTACAAGAAGCTACGACAGGACGATCATAGGCATTACATATTTTGAATGGGAAAAGCTTGTCAAAGTTTAATCATTGATGTTAGCAGGAAGATGTTAGTTTAATATATTGGAATTGGAAAACCTTGTCAAAATTTGCTCATTGATGTTAGCCAGAAGACATGCATTTGATATTTTTGAGTGGGACGCCCTTGCTGTGAGCAGAATCGAGTGTTTTTTCCTATTCCTGTGTTCAGTTTAGAAGTAAATACTTACTCTACTGAGATATTCTTGTGTTAAGAGTTTGTTCTGAATATTTTCTATGTAATGCCAGGCCTTGTGTTTGATTGCAAAGTTGAGCTTGGAATGTTGTGGCATGCGGCATCACGAGCTGTTCACCGTGCCTCCTGAGAATAATGCTTCGTATTGTTTTGCATGTCGATCTAATGCTAGTGATTTGCTTGTTAAGAAGATCATCCTCTTCTGTTGTTTCCGTGCTTAAGAAGTTCATTGTCTGATGTTTCATTCATAGCCTATACGACAAGTCGGGTAGGTTAGACGTGAAACCATATGATCTTCCGACCAACTCATGATATTAGGCCGTGATTGGATCGTCGTTTTCCAACCAAAACCGCTTGTAAAACTGACGCTTGTAAATTAAAGCAGATGGTCTCTGGCGAAGGCGCTTGGTTGGTCGATTTCGACTAGTAAAATATCGGAAGTACTTCACACACGATAAAAACGCTGAACGACACTCGAACGATTGCTAATCCAGCCGTTAGCTGCTGTTTCAGCCTTGCCCATGGATGGCATGATACGCACGTCGTGCATGTATCGTCTGGTAATGTCGTCCATATAGCAGTTCTCGTAAAATATACACTGGTCTCTCAAATTACACGCGTAACCCACCGGTTTTACTTACAGACCTCGGGCCCTCGGTTTCATTACGCCTGTATTTTACGCGTTGTTTCTGATGACGAGTAAATTACACTTGTATGTTAATACAGGTTTGAAATAAACCAGAGCTCCCAAGCGCGGCCTTATTGTTTCATGCAGTCTCAGTTTCTCGAAGGTGCTCATAGGTGTCCAATGATCATGGCTTCCTGAATGAGCAGCGGGCGCTGTATCAGACCATCCGCAGGTCCCGCGAGGCCCTCTCCATTGTCCTTCGAGTTGTTGCGCTCGCCGTGGCGCCGAACATTGTTAACATCGTCAACGAACATGAGGATTCAGGAGATGACTTTATTTTGACTGGATGACACTAGGGACCCAGTAGGGTCATAGCCGTCCGTACGCAAGTGCCTCCTTATTATGTACAACTATATTTTTTTTGCTTTCTCCTGGTTTCCTGACATCATGGTCCCACACCATTGTCAACCTATGTAGTCAATATAAACGAGAGAATTGCACAAGGTGCGGCCGATAGCTCGGACCAAGTAGCTCGAGCAGTATTTGTGTTTTTGAGGCATGAGCACTGCAGAGTTTTTCTTGGCGATGATTTCGTTGTTGTTCAGAGGAGAGCAGGGTATTAACTGGGCGGGATGCGGCCCGTCTAGACCAGGCCAGATATCTAGCCCAGATACTAATTTTTTGAAGATGAAAATGGCTAGCCTAGCTATACATCTTTTTGAGGAATACCCAGGCAAGGTCAACTTGTTATTCTCCGCCCCGCTGGGCTGCAAATCTTTCCTAGGAGGGATGCATTAGGCTTAACAGGAAAATGGGCTTTAAAAATAATAAATTAGATGTAATTATAAAAACTGGGCAGTAACTATAAAAAATGCACCGAACACGAAATTAGTTTATAAAATATTATTTATGGATTCTGAAAATCTTAAATTTTCATTGTTGCGCACGCAATGTTTCGTTGGATTTTTACGTAATACAAATTTATATTTAATCTGACTAGAAATTTCGGGATAAAAATATTTCGGATCCCATCAAAATGTGGGAAATTTTATTGAATTCTGTCTTCAACGGTTGGTTGAAATTATTAATCGTTGTCCTAGCTAGAAAATAGGCTGTACTTTTAACAAACTGTAAATGGGCTGTTGTAAATTCCATTAGAATTTAAAAATGGGTTGTACATTCTTACAAAACGCAAATGGGCTATAAGTTCTCTGCCACACACTTGTGGGCCTACTAAGTAACGCGTCCCCTAAAAAAAATAAGTTGACGCGTATGCAAGGCTTTGTCAACTTATTATAGTCAACACACGGTTCTAGCAGCAGTGGCCGTTGGATGTCTATCCAATGGATGTCGTGCTTCTTCTTCAATCTCGGATATTCTTAGCTTTGGCCGCCCAAAAATTGATTCCTCCCCCTGACATCTGGGGTGCACCGTTTCGGAGGCTGACCTGTGGGCCTACTAAGTTGGAGCGTATCAAGGACTTTGTCAACTTAGTCAATATAAACAATTCTAGCTTCAGTGACCGTACGATGTCCATCCAACGGCTGTAGTGCTTCTTCAACCTCTGGTCTTCTTGGTCCAGCCGCCCAAAGCAGCGCCGGTCGTGTCGCCCGCTCCTGCCTCCCGTGGCCGGCTGTGCTGCCGCGGGGGCCTCACCGCCCCCATACTACTCCCACCGCTGGCCAAGCCATCCCTCCACTCACCCACACCCCCTGTTATTCTACGGCGACGGCAGCCTCACACCGCAGCCGAACCAGTGAACGCTCGTACTCCTCTCCGTGTGGGCATCCACTGCCGCGTCTTGCCCGGCTCCGCGTCGTCCCCTTCCTAGGCCTCGCCGTCGTCCACCGTCGTGGTGCTCTCGGCGCGGCGTGGTCAATGTGGTCAACAACCGACTTCCATCGGAAGAGTACTGTATGTGGAGAGGCTAACAGCTGGGTCCACGGGAGCTGCAAGGAAGTGCCTCCTTATTACGCGGAAAATAATTATTCCTCCACCTTACACTGGGGACCCACCGGACGAGCCATCAGTATTTTGCGAAAAAAATCGTTTCCCCCTGACTGCTGGGACCCACCGGACGGGCCACTGTATTTCACAAAAAAAACGTTCCCCCCGCTGTCAGCTCGGACCCACCGGAAGTGCCTCCTTATTACGCACAAAAAAAATGAATACTCCCTCGGCTAGCTGGGACCCACCTTGGTGGGAGGCTGACTTGTGGGCCTACTAAGTTGACGGGGACGAAGGGCTTTGTCAACTTACTCAATATGAACGATTCTAGCTCCAGTGACCGTACGATGTCCATCCAACGGCAATAGTGCTTCTTCAACCTCTGGTCTTCTTGCTCCAGCCGCACAAAGCAGCGCCGGTCGTGCCGCATGCTCCTGCCTCCCGTGGCCGGCTGTGCTGCCGCAGAGGCCTCACCGCCCCCTACTATTCCCACCGCTGGCCAGGCCCTGCGGCGACGGCAGCCTCACACCGCAGCCGAACCAGTGAACCCTCGTACTCCTCTCCGCGCGGGCTTCCACAGCCGCATCTTCCCCGGCTTCGCGTCATCCCCTTCCCAGGCCTCGCTGTCGTCCACCGCCGTGGTGCTCTCCGCGCGGCGTGGTCAACGTGGTCAAGGAATGACTTCTATCGGAAGAGTACTATACGTGGAGAGGCTGACAGCTGGGTCCACGGCCATAGCCCAGTTTTTTGTGTGATTTGCCAAGTAAGTCGCTTTGCCAGGCCTGTTGGGCTGCAAATCTTTCAAGACGAGGAGAGCTTTCATTCGGCTGGCCGAGAAAATGGCCCATCAGTAATGAGAAATGGGCAATACATTTTTAAAACACATCAAACCGGCAATTAGTTTCAAATATCTTTTTTTTTCATTTCAATATTTTAAATTACATTAATTTTTATGCGTGGAGAATTTGTTGGATTTTATATTGATATTCATTTATTTTTAAAATCAGTTTGAATGTGAGTCGAAATTTCGGGATTAAAAACAGTTCGGACCGCACCGAAATATGCAAAATTTCGTATACTTTTTTAACCGTGGCCACAATATGGGATGTAATGCTAACAAAAAGAATATGGGCTCCAAAAAAACAATAAGAATTAGCAAATCGGCTGTAAATTATTAGAAATAATGGCAGATGTGTTGTATGCTGTTTTCCACAGATTTGAGGCTTTTCTAAAAAAGGTTGACGCACAAGCACTGACTATTGGATGTCCATCCAACGGCCGTCGTGCTTCTTCAATCTCTGCTCTTCCTGCTCCAGCCGCTCAAACAAGCACCGGCGGGACTGCCTGCTCCCTCCTCCTCGTGGCCGGCTGTGCTGCTGCGCAGGCCTCACCGCCCCACCGTACTCCCATCGCTGGCCTAGCCATCCCTCTACTCACCCACACATGTTATTATTCTCCGGCGACGGCAGACGAACCAGTAAACCCTCGTACAGTCGTACTCCCCTCAGCGTGGGAAACAACTACCGAGTCTTCCCTGCCTCCGTATCGTCCCCTTCCTAGGCCTCACCGTCGTCCATCGCCGTGGTGCTCTCGGCGCGCCGTGGTCAATGTGGTCAACGACCGACTTCCATCGGAAGAGTACTGTGCGTGGAGACGCTGACAGCTAGGTCCCCGACCGCAGCAAGGAAGTGCCTCCTTATTACGCGCAAAATAATCTCCACCTGACAGCGGGGACCCACCGGACGGGCCACCGCATTTCGTGAAAAAAATGTTTCCCCCCTGACTACTGGGACCCACCAGCTACACCTTCGCACACAAGGAAGTGCGTCCGGGCAAAAAAACAAAATGGTTCGCCCCCCTGACTGCTGGGACCGACCAGCTACATCTTCGCACGCAAGGAAGTGCCTGACAGTCGGGACCCACCTGGTCGAAGCATACGTAGCGTTGTCATTCTGGTCGCGAACGTGTACGTACATATGTACTTGTGGATGTAGAGGCGCGCACATGTCGTAGTATAGGCGCGTACGTGTCGTAGTAGAGGCATGCACGCAGCATGTACACGTACGTACATCAGCCAGGGTGCAAGAAAGAAAATACAACCACGTACGTGTACATACGGGCGGGGTCTCGAACGCCTACTCGCGCATACGTACGGCCAGGGCTCGTGTACATGGCTAGGTCGGAACGGAGAAATAGCGTCGTCATCGTGTTCATGGGGAGGCAACGGAATACGTCATGTTCATGGGGAGGCAACAGAATGCATCGTGTTCATCGGGAGGCAACGGAACGCGTGGGAGCCAACCGACTGGGTCGGAACGGAATGCGTGGTCGTGTTCATCGAGAGGGCTTGGACAGAACAGGCGATGGAAACGAGGCCTGGCGTACCACACAACAGAGGAAACAGACCTCCTACGTTTGGAACGGGGTCCTGTTGATCGGGAGGGGTCTGGCGTACCGCAAAATGGAGGAAACGGACCTCCTACTGTCGAAACGGGGGTCCTGTTGATCGGGAGGGGTGTGGCATACTGCAAAACGGACGAAACGGACCTCCTACGGTCGAAACGGGGGTCCTGTTGATCGGGAGGGGTATGGCGTACCGCAAAACGGACGAAACGGACTTGTGTTGGAGCGCTACAGTCGAAACGGGGGTCCTGTTCATCGGGAGGGGTGTGGCGTACCGCAAAACGGGAGTCCACGGGATACTGTTCATCTCCACCATCGACCTCCTCCAGCCTCCATGGGCTACCGTCGACCTCCTCCAGCCTCCACGGGCTCCTGTTCATCTAGCCTCCACCGCGCGCTACTCCACCGGGTACTGTTCAACCACCACTCCACCGTCTACTGTTCATCCAGCCCTCCACACCACGGGGTCCTGTTCAACCACCCCTCCACGGGCACCCCTCCACCGTCTACTGTTCATCCAGCCCTCCACCACACCACGGGGTCCTGTTCATCCAGAGGCAACGCCACCGCTCACTGTTCATCCAAACTCCGCCCCCCCCCCCCGCAATGCTCACTGTTCATCCTAGAGGCAGCATCGATCTGCTTCGGTTAGCAGCAGTAGCGAAGTAATCGCTCGATCGGGTTCAGTTAACATCCATCTATCGATCGCTCGGGTTCAGTAACACGTAGCCTGCAGTGCAATCGCTCGGGTTCAGTTAGAGCCCAACGCCTCGCTCGGGTTCAGTTAGAGCCAACGCCTCACACACATGCGCGTACGTGTACGAGAGAAACGTGCATCGCTCGCCCCCCGACCTCCCACCGTAACCGGGAACTCCCGGAAATTTTCCTCGCCCTCGCTTTTACCACGGTTTTTTCCGTGATGGACGGCCCAAAGAATGTCATGCAGCTGCGTCTCCGGCCCGCCCAGGACGAAAAGCCCATTTTCTGTCATGATTTTTTGTCATAGAAGTAGGAGTCCACCACATCTATGATGATACCGGGTTTTGTCACAATTATCATCATAGAAGTGTCATATGTTTGACAGAAAAAAATTCGTTTGGCCCAAAATGTCACGGATGTGTCTTTTTTTGTACTGATATGAAACATGGTTTAGATTATGAAGATCTAGTTAGTACATCAAATGTACCGTTATTTGGAATCAACATCAAGTGTATTCAAAATTTCGAATTCCAGTTCATATAGTACACATAGTTCATATCTGTCTCTATAGTAATCATGTGGTGTGTTGTTAAGATAATACATGAATGATGGTTTAAGTTGGCAACAATCATGATGGTAGATTCCTATTCAAATAGAGAAATGAATTCGAATTTAGTTTGAATTCCAGCGGTAGTATATTCATTTTGAATGTAGTAAAATGTTGGTATGAGTAGGTTACATGCGTTATACAGCTAGCGAAAAAAAATTAATTGGACATAACATGGATTCATAGCTTTGAATAGCATTTGCACATTAAAACGGGACAAGACTCTCTCTCTGTGTGGTGCCAATAGTTTTAGTTTTTTCGTTTTTTGTTGAGGGAAGTGCAAATTGATTTGGTACATACAATATTACACATTATGTGGTCCCTAAAATTCAACCCGTGCCTAGTTATATCCCGAAAATTCAGATATTGTGCTCCCAAAACTCACGCCTTCACAACCCTCGCCTTGCTATCCCGAAATTACATAGCGCGCGAAAACTCCCTCCAGCTGCCAAATCCCGACACGCAAAATCCCCCTTCTAACCCCGAGCCGAAAGGGCCGCTAGTTCAAATCGGTGGGAGTACTTTTGTTACACACCCTACATTTTGGACAAGCGCGTCCCTAAGTCATGGTTCCCCCCTCCCATCACCTCCTTTTCGCCTTTCAAAATCCCCATTCGAAAACCCAAGCCGCCATAACCTCTCTGCTCCAGCCGTGATACCCCACCCTCCTCCGTCCGCTACCCCACTGCTGGCCAGCCGGAGCCTCTTCCCCGACGACGTCATCCACTGCAACAGCCCGGCATCCCTCATCCACCTCCCCGGATGAATATCCATCATCGATCTCGTCATCCCGTCGGTTCAGCCGCCCCGTCCTCCACCTCCATGGAGCTGCTTCGATGATCGCCTTGTCTATTGCGGCTGATCCATCCCTACAACGCCACCTTAACCTGCTCCACCGGAACCGCAACATCCTCACTGTTGGTGCACAAAAGTAGGGGCTCTCTTTTGTACCCCTTTACTTGTGCGCGGACAGTAAGAGCCATGCCTACGGCCATACCTAACGGGGCAGAGGAAGCAGAAGGACAAGAATGCCAGAGCAGTACTCAAGCCAGGAGCACGAGACAACCAAAACAACGCAAGAGACACAAAGAGCAAGAGGGCGAGGTGGACTCCCCCGGCAAGACCCTTGCCGGGGCGGCCTCCGCAACCCCAGCAAGAGCCTTGCCGGGGCAACTTGCCCAATGCCAACAGAGCGCGCCACCCTTGAGCCCAAGGGTTCCAACACCATCATCCACATTGGAACCAAGGCTCGGGAGGCACCTCCATGGTGGCATGTAGATCTTCGAGAAGATCATAGGCACACAAGATCGGATGAGGACCAGAAGACGAGGATCCTCAGCAATATCCATGCCGAGGAAATCCACGAGACCCCCGGAAAGATTCTTGCCGGGGACGACCATGATGCCACAGCAAGACCCTTGCCAGGGCCCCGACAAGACCCTTGTCGAGGACACCTACGGGGCCATAGCCAGGCCCACATCTGCCAAGACCCCACCGCCATTCCCATACAACTGCCAGCCCAACCAGCTGGGCAGGCACCTGCATGGCGACGCGCGGCCTCCAGGCCAACTCAGCAAGCAGCTACATGGTGGCATGCAGATCTTCGTGAAGACCCTACCACCACGCCATCTCAGCAGCCTGCCAGCTTACGTGGTGCTGCATGCCTCATCAGCTCGGACGCGCATCGGAGCGAGGCAGAACGGCGACGGATGGGACGGGCCTCGTTACCATCCCCAATAAAGCAACGGGACACCTAAGAGGTGCACTTAATGCGCCTTGTCCCGTAATGACAGGCGATAAGCTTGTACACTATTTACCTTCCCACCTCCTGTGTGCCACTGTGGCGACCCCTTTATGACTATAAAGGAGGCCCGAGGCGTACTGGAGAAGGATTCGGATCTTTTGGACTACGCACACACCGCAGCTAGTTCGAAAGCTCAAGAACACTCAAATATACACCAAAGCAGGACTAGGGTATTACGCATCCTTGCAGCCCGAACCTGGGTAAACGATCCTTGTGATAGCTACTAGACCCGCTCTTTGCACATCTCTGCACCCGCCAACCGTAGAAGGGGTCCCAATGATCCCATAGGTGTCCCCACCAACATCTCTGGCACGCCAAGTAGGGGCCCGCGCAGCTGTGAAAATCCGGTCTATCAGTTAGTTTAGCAGTTCTTCATCGCCATGGCTCCCAAGAAGAAGACTATCACGGCGATAGGTTCGTTGGGGACCGAACGGCCCGTACCAGTGCGGGCGAGTGGTGGGGCGGTCGCGGACGGAAGCGGAGGCACGGCCCGTGAACACCCACATCGCTCTAGCAGTCAAAGCCTGGCGAGCAGCGTCGTTCGTGTGCGAGACGACGGGCCGCATGCCGCCAAATCCAAAGACGGAGCCCCCCCCCCCCCCCCCCCCCGCAGGCGGCGCGGGGCCCTCCAAGGGCGGCGTCGTGCCACCCATAGGCGGCATGGCGACTTCCAAGACGCCTACGTCGGCGCCCACGACGCGCTCTTCCCAGATTGTGCGCGACGAGCAGCGTCACCACACTGGTGACCCCGGGCACCACCGTGGGAAGAGTCCTGCACCTCATTCGCCGGACGTAGGAGGCCAGCATGCACGCCGAGGCACTGGCAAAAATGGCGCACAGCCGCCAAGCCATGATAGAGCTCCTTCTAACATGGTTAGAAGTCGAAGCGCGTCACGGTCTATGCAGCTTTCTCCGCCACGCACACCAGCATAAGCTTTGGCGCGCGCAGTTGCTCCTCGACTTTCCTCCTGCTGCGGAAAAGCTCGACGAGTGGAGAGCCACCATCCAGAGCCTCGTCGGCGCTGCCAACAAAGATGAGCCGCGACCAGCGGGGCCCTCAGGCCAGCACTCCGTCGAGCCACCACATGCCAGTGGTGGAAGGGCCGGAGGTGCTGCGGCCATGGTGCACTCTCCTCCCCCACGCCAGCCGCCGTGGGTGTCTATCCATCGTGATGGCGCTTGTGATAACATTTCCATAGCGTCGTCCGACCCACGGACCCACCGTGATCAGCGCCAAGTTCTTCGGGAGCGAGCCCATGAAGACACTCGGACCACCATCGAGCGCCGGTGCGATGCACGCCACCAGTCGGATAGGTGGGCGGGGCCCACTATGGACCGCCCAACACCGGGAGGCTCAGGCGGCCTACCCTACGAGGTGGGTTGCCCAGCCTTTACCAGTGAGCTGCGGCAGTTCCAGTGGCCCTCCCACCGCACGTTCAAGCCCGACGTTGGCGAGAAGTATAATGGCAACACCCACCCGTCGGAGTTCCTCAGCATCTACACCATCGTGATGCAAGCTGGTGGTGCTCGCGACGACAAGGTGCTTGCCAATTACTTCCTGTTGGCGCTTAAACCCAATGTTATGTCATGGTTGATGCACTTGCCGGCGGATTCCATTTCTTCTTGGCTGGATTTGTGTCATGAGTTCGTCGGCGCCTTCACTGGAGGCCACCAAGCTCATGGCCAGGCAAACCATTTGCATATCATCCCCCAGAAGGAAGGTGAAAACCTGCGCAAGTACATACAGAGGTTTAGCCGGGTGCAGTACAACATCCCAGATGTTCATCCCGCCGCCGTGATCAGTGCATTCCATCAGAATGTGTGCAACCGCAAGATGCGCGAAGAGCTGGCGATGAACAAGGTCAAAGATGTGGCCGAACTTTATGTTCTGGCCGATAGGTGCGCTCAGGCTGAAGAGGGGAGGAAGTACCCGGGCGAGGACGGTGGTGCGGAAACCGACTCCACAGACGAAGACACTGCCGCCCCGACAAAGAAGGGTCGGCGCCGCAATAGGAAGCGCAAGGGCAAGACTATGCTTGCCGTCGAGGAATCTGAGGACACCAGTGCTGCCAAAAAGGCCAAGGCAGACGACCCCGGCAAGGAAATTGCCGGGTGCGCCGCTTGCCGGGCCTTGGCGGCTGCCGACAAGCCAGGAGGCTCCGACAAGCAGTACTACAAGATCCACCGCACCAAGGGCCACGACCTCCAGAATTCTCGACAAGTTGAGCTGCTTGCTGAGAAGCAAAAAGCTGAGTATGAGAGGCGGGAGAAGGAGAAGGCTCAGGATGGTGTCGAAGGATCCGGCAAGAAGCATGACGGCCAAGGAGGTCGCCGCAGCAAGGATAACCAGCAAGAGAGGCCCGTCCGGGGCCGTGACAAGAAGCATGAAGACGACATTCATGACAAGGATGATGAGTCTGGCGAGCATGGGTTTCAGAAAGCTACGGAGGCCATGTGCATCGACGGTGGCGCCTCGTTGCACACCTCTCACCGCCAGCTCAAGTAGTGGGCGCCTGAGATCACAGCAGCGGAACCATCATTCGATGCTCGAAGGCCCCTGAAGTGGTCCAGCACGTCTATCATTTTTGACACCGAGGACCACCCTGATTGCACAACTGCGGTCGGGTGTTTGCCGTTGTTGGTTTCGCCAACAATACGCAACCTCAAGGTAACAAAAATGCTAGTTGATGGCGGGGCCGGTCTGAACTTGATCTCTCCTATTGTGATCAAAAGGCTGCAGATTCCTGATGGAGACCTCGAAGAGACGGGCACGTTTCAAGGGGTCAACCCGGGAAGGAGTCAGTCGAAGGGTAAGGTCACGTTGCCCGTGACATTTGGAGGCGAGTTAAACTACAGGACAGAGAAGATTGTTTTTTATGTGGCCGAGATCCCCATGCCCTACAATGGGATCCTCGGCCGCCCAGCATTAGTCAAGTTCATGGCAGCCTCACATTACGCCTACAACATGTTGAAGATGCCTGGGCCGATGACTATCATCACTATCCCCTCCAACAAGAAGGATGCGCTGATCTGTGCTGACCAACTCTACCGGGAGGCAGTTGCAGCGGCTGCCGCCAAGGCACTTGCTCCTGCGGCCGAAGCCCTGGTAGGGGAGAAGACCGGTAAGACCTCTCGCAGCCACTCCGGCAAGCGCACCGCTTCCGAGTGATGTGCTCCCGTCGAGGACGTGCCAGACAGCTCTACCAGGAAGAGCAAGGAATCCAGAGTTGCACCACCAGAGGCCAAGAAGGTGTCCGTCAAGGAGGATGGCACGGGAGGGGCTTTCACCATAAGCTCCTCCCTTGACAGCAAATAGGAAGGCGCGCTCATCACCTTCCTACGGGCGAATGTCGATGTGTTTGCATGGCAAGAATCTGACATCCCCGGCGTTCCCAGGAAGGTGATTGAGCACCATCTTGTTGTCTGTCCTCATGCGTGACCCATCAAGAAGAAGGTCAGGAAGAAAGCTTTGGAACGGCAGGAGTTCATCATGGAAGAGATCAGGAAGTTAAAAGCAGCAGGCTTGGTGCGGGGAGTACTTCATCTGACGTGGCTGGCCAATCCAGTGGTAGTGCGCAAGGCAAATGGGATGTGGAGGCTGTGTATTGATTACACACATATCATGTAACACCCACGATGCGGCTATATCTCCCACGTGTTGGAGCACGACTTAGAGGCATAACCGCATTGTAGGCATGTCGCAAGAGGGGTAATCTTTGCACATCCCAAGTACTGAATAAGAAAGGGATAAAGAGTTGGCTTACAATCGCCACTTCACACAATATATGAATATAGCATTACATCATCCAGAATACAATCAAGGTCTGACTACGGAACCAAAATAAAGACAGCCCCTAATACAATAGATCCCCGATCGCCCCAACTAGGCTCCTCTACTGATCGAAACGAAACGAAACAACACAACGAACACGATCTTCATCGAGCTCCTCCTTGAGCTCGGTTGCGTCACCTGCACGGTTATCATCGGCACCTGCAACTGGTTTTTGAAGTAAACTATGAGTCATCGGGACTCAGCAATCTCACACCCGCGAGATCAAGACTATTTAAGCTTATGGGTAGGAAAAGGTAGGGAGGTGGAGCTGCAGCAAGCACTAGCATTTATGGTGGCTAACTTATGAAAATAAGAGCAAGAAGAGGAGCAAAGCACGATCGTGAACTAGAAGTGATCAAGAAGTGATCCTGAAACTACTTACGTCAAACATAATACAAGAACCGTGTTCACTTCCCGGACTCCGCCGGAAAGAGACCGTCACGGCTACACACGCTGTTGATGCATTTAATTAAGTTAAGTGTCAAGTTCTCTACAACCAGACATTAACAAATTCCCATCTGCCCATAACCGCGGGCACGTCGTTCGAAAGTTCAAAACCCTGCAGGGGTGTCCCAACTTAGCCCATCACAAGCTCTCACAGTCGACGAAGGATATTCCTTCTCCCAGGAAGAACCAATCAGACTTGGAATCCCGGTTACAAGACATTTCGACAATGGTAAAACAAGACCAGCAAGACCGCCCGATGCGCCGACATCTCGATAGGAGCTGCACATATCTCGTTCTCAGGGCAATACCGGATGAGACATCCTACGAGTAAAACCAAACCTCAAGTTTCCCTGAGGTGGCCCCGTAGTCTACTTGGTTTGGACCAACACTTAGACAAGCACTGGCCCGGGGGGGGGGGCTTAAAATAAAGACAACCCTCGAGCTGGCCGACCCAAGGGAAGGGTAGGTGGTGGTGAGGCAAATGGTAAAACCAAGGTTGGGTCTTGCTGGAGGAGTTTTATTCAAAGCGAACTGTCAAGGGGTCCCCATAACACCCAATCGTGTAAGGAACACAAAATCAAGGAACATAACACCGGTATGACGGAAACTAGGGTGGCAAGAGTGGAACAAAACACCAGGCATAAGGCCAAGCCTTCCACCCTTTACCAAGTATATAAATGCATTAATTAAATAAGAGATATTGTGATATCCCAACATATCCATGTTCCAACATGGAACAAACTTCAGCTTCACCTGAAACTAGCAACACTATAAGAGGGGCTGAGCAAAAGAGGTAACTTAGCCAAACAACGGTTTGCTAGGTAAGGTGGGTTAGAGGCTTGACATGGCAAAATGGGAGGCATGATATAGCAAGTGGTAGGTATCGCGGCATAGAAAAAGAGCATGCAACTAGCAAGCAAAGATAGAAGTGATTTCGAGGGTATGGTCATCTTGCCTGAGATCCCGCAAGGAAGAAGAACAAGACCATGAACAAGACAAACGGACGAAGTCGAACGAATCCTCACAAACCCGACGTTATCGGAACCAACCCGAAGAAGCAACACCGGAAAGAAGCACACAACATAGTAAACAAACATCACATAAGCATGGCATGATGCACAACCAAGCATGATGCATGTCCGGTTTAATGAGGCATGGCATGGCAAAGTGCACAAACAATACTACAAGTTAAATGGAGCTCAATATGCAACGAGTTGCATATTGACGAAACACCACAACAAGTTATTTAGTTCGATCTTGTTTATGTACCCAACAATATTAAATGTTGATTAACATGGGAAGAAGGGTGAAACAAAATAAAACTACCTAACTAGGCAAGTTTAAATGAGGCCGGAACAACAAACAACAAGTCCGGAAACTCCTCATGTGCATATTTTAGGTTTTGGTACTGTTCTGCCCTAAACCATATTTTATAGTTGTTAAACATGCAAAGCAATGTCACCAAGTTGTACTAGGCAATTTTCTGCCCCAATTACATATAAAGTTTGTTAAAAACGAAGCTATGGTTATTTAGTTATGAATTAAATCATTTTACCATGCATAGGAGCAAATTAAAGCAAACAACAGTTTTAAACATTTTAAACATGCATGAAAGTAGCATATTATTAATCTACACATAATTCTAAGCATTTTTCATATATAAAACATTTTAGTCCGATGCACCATTTGTGAGTTATTAAATGAATGAAGTATGGGGGCTTTTCTGTAAAACTGCCAAACACCTGGATAAAAGATAAAATCGCAGATCTAAAAAAAACATGGGCGGGCCGAAACTGCTGGCCCAACAGTGCACAGGGGGCACTGGATCTTCTGCTCACCATGGGCTTAGCCCGTTCGGAAAAAGAGGAGGCCTGCAAGGGAGGCGCTGGGCCTTAAGGTGATGTGAAGGGGGCAGCCCACATGCGCTACCGCTCGTCCTCTCAAGCGCAGAAAACAAATGAGGTGACACACGACATGGCAGCGTCCATCGACGGGTCCCGGGGGCGCGGACCAGCAAGGAGGTGACTGGAGGTGGTGGATCCGAGCACGGGACGACAAGGGCAACTGGATCCGGCGCGGAGAAGGCCGGCGGCGTCGACCTGCGAAGGGCATAGAGAGAGACCATGAGAGAGCAGAGAGACGGAGAGGGAGCGACGAAGGGAGAGGAGGGCAAGGAAGGCGGTCTGGCGGACGAGGGAGCCGCTCAGGCATGGGCTCTCGGGCATGGGACGGTGGCCTGGTCTCGGGCACGGGCGATCTCTTGAGTGGCTCGAGGCAGAGGCACCATGGATCGAGAGGAGGGAGCTTGAGTTCATCCGCTCGTGCATGGGCACGATGATAAGGAGGTTGTGACGCGAGGCTTGGTGTGGTATTGCTGCGCGAGGAGTCCAGCGAGGTCCGGCTGGAGCGGCGAGGAGGCAGGAGGGGCAAGCCACGGAGGCCTCGGGCGGCTGCAGGGGCTCGGGCTCTCGATCCAGATCGAGGCAAGGAGGGGGCTATGCTCTAGATTGGCTAGTTGGTGAAAAGAGGAGATTAGCTGGGTGAGATCCCGATGGGACCAGGAGGTGGCAGCGGGATGGATGGAATGGACGGGACAGCCTAGTGGTCTAGGGTTAGGTAGGTTGAATATATAGCAGGTGAATTTTGTTAGGTGCAACTGGTCCCTCCGATCTTAATCGGAAGGTCGTGAATAAATAGCTAGGGAGCCCAATTAACAAAACGAAGATGGTTTATAGATGTTTGGGGATGACCCGGACCCATCGGTGATGTCTGCCCCGGTCGGGTCCGGGACAGCTTTCGGACGCGCGCGCGAGGAGGGTCGCGAGCTGACGAGAGAGGTTAGGTAGGGCCTGGCGGTGAATGGTAGTGGGCTGTGCAGAAAGCCTTGGGCTGGGAGGAGAGAAGAGAGAGACCCGGCGTCTGTTTTCGGAGACCGAAAACGTCCGATGTTTGACCGGTTATACTGCCGCTATAGTTAATCGTTGGGGCGTCAAACGAACTCCGAATGCCATGAAACTTGGCATGCGACCTATCTAAACTATAACAACACTGCATGCCAACTTTCATCCCATTCCGAGAACATTTTCCGGCCACTTATAAAATACTATTTCGGACGTGCCACGGGCGCGGGCAAGTGTGTCTTGGCTCAGAATGGACAACGGAAGGAACGGGGAGACCCGAACGAAAGCAAGTTTTGAAAACATGATGATGCAATGCACATGATGACATGACAAGATGCAACACGCAAGCGAAAGACAAGGCAACAACAGCGAATAACTGTAAGATACCTGGCGCAACGGTCTCGGGGCGCTACAACACTCCACCACTACAAGAGGATCTTGTCCTAAGATCTAGGATGGCACTGGAGGAAAATGGAAGAGGAAGAGAGGAGGTAAAACTAAGTTGCTTCTTGGAAAAATGAGTGAAACCATGAACCTTGAGAGGTTAAACAATTGAAAGAAAGAATAGACAGAGAAGAACGAAGTTGAAAAAACCCCGTTAGAAAAAGAGGAACAAGGAACATTACGGGAACCTTGTAAGTTGAAAGACATAAGAAAAGGGTTGCAATGGACAAGAATTACAAGCAAGCACTCCGGTAGAAACGAGATGTACAAGGAACTATAAACATCAATTACAACAACACTCCGGTTGGAAAATGGAAGGAAATAATATGAACTTGACAAGATGAGAAGATACTTGATGAAATCAACAACACATTGCCTCCGGAACTATTGAAAGAATGACACAAGGGGTATGAAATTGTCAAAATCACATAACACCACCTGAAAAGATAAGATAGAAAGAATTACACTTCAGAATGCAAGATGAAGAATGCTTGAGCTCCTTTGAAAAGAATCTCGATGAACACTTCGAGAAGGAATTAAATGCTTGATGAGCCATCATATAGAGCCTCCATGAAGAACTCCGGTAACAAAATGATGATAACAAAAGGAAAGAGAAGTTGAAAACACAAGGTGAAACCTTGCGATGATTTAGATGGATCTTCATGATGATATAATTGAGAGCGCTTGGAACTCTGGGAAAAGAAAGAGGAGCAATTGAAACTGAGAATTTGATGAGCCTCCGAAATAAGGAATTGAATTTACTCGATGAAACAAGAATAAGAATTATGTTATGCGTATCCTTCACCAATTTAATTTGATGACAAGCAGCGGATTTGGCATACTAGTTATTCTCATAGAAAGGATTGATGAGAGATATAGCATAGACTTGAATAAGGTCTTGATGGATCCACCGGTGGGGTTTGGAAACAACGAATGAATTGATATGATAACGAAGGAAGAGAAATCTCGAACTGAACCACCGTAAGAATTGAAAATGAACGAAGAAAAGATAAGGAAACACCGGGAAGAATTAGAAGATGAACGAAGATACTTGAGGGAATTTAGATACATGTGAGCGAATGGATCATGAGGTGATTAGAGAATACTTGAATGATGCACCGGAAAGATTTGGAGAATGTGAGCTGAAAGCTGGAAATGAATAATTCTGAGATGATGGCTCTAGGGAATCAAACTGAAAAGACTCATGAATTTCTCTCGATGACTGAAAAGAATTTTCACCATCAAAAACAATTATGAGAGGATGTCATCAAGCTAGAACCATGAATCTTGAGAGAATGGAGCAAGATTTCAGAGAAACTCTTCTTCGGTCTTCAAATGCATAGAATGACAATGAGAAAGACCACCATGAATTATTGAGGCACTCCGGAATAATGAAAAGCGAAGATGTTGAGCCAACAATGAAAATAATTTGAAAGATCTTGGAGCAATACAAATGACTGATGATAATTCATTCTTACGTCAAAGTTGGAGAAAATTTGAGAGTAACTCCGGGAAAATAGAGGAGTCAGGTAAGATCCTGGGAAAAGACCTGTGGGTTAGGGCCCACTCAAAAGATACACCGTTGAAGAGATTGCTTGAAAGAGAGATTGTACCGGTTGAATTAAATGGCTTGAATGAGAAAAAAACTTCGAAAACTAGCTTGGATTGATTAAGAATAGAAGCACTAACCTTCCGAGATATCTTCAGCACTCCAGAAAACATGAATAGCAAGAGGTGGATGATTAAGAGGTGCACCGGCAAGAGAAAGCATTTGAAACGAGGAAAAATATATGATCGACACTGAAATCTTGGATTGAATCCATCGGAGAAGAAAAGAGAACGAAGAATGATGAACTTGTGGAGCATCTTCATGAGAACCACCGGGTAAGAACATTGACTGAAAAGAACGAAGAGACTTCACATGAATAAAATGGATATTTGATTAAGAAATCTGAGCCCTTGAAGAAAAAGGTTGGGAGGGTGGGAAAACAAAAACAATTTGGGAACGGATGAAACAAACACCATTGAGAATACTTAGAGTTGATCTTGCGAATGTTGACAAGATTGGATCCACCTGAAGAGGAGCACACCGGTTGAAAAGAAATTGAAATGACAAAGTTGATGATCGAGAGGGATTAGTATTCACATAGGAATATGAGAACACCACTTAGGAAAAGGCATGGAATCAACACTTGACATTGAAGCAACTCGAATACCACAACCCAAAATAAAACAAATGATTGGCTTGCAGAATAAGCCGGAACAAACATATGATAGATATTTCGTCCAAAGTTTTTGTGGTGGGGCCAACACGGGCTCGATCGTACAACACCATCATGTACAAGGCAGTGAACATGACATATGAAGCGTCCCCGGGTCAACATAGCCAAGGACTCTTTAATACACAACAAGACCACTGTAAAACCCACCGTGGATAGGCGGACAACTAGACGTCGAACCCCAATCTCATATCATGCATCTGTCGGAAAGATATCCTAGGAGCTACTTGAATTCCCACTTATAAACTCCCGAAACTTTCCGGTTATGCAATCAGGTGTTGGGGATACAGGGGAAGCATAATACCTCACCCAAAACTAACAAATCCTACATCCAGTTGTATCCATCATTCAACACATAACCAAGAAACCTTTGGAAATCATTTACCTCAACCTTTGAAAAGCATCCATTATACGAGTTATGGAAATACTCCCGAACTCCCGACCCGGTACTAGGTGGCATCAAGGTTATCTCACCAACAACTGCATAAAAGAGATTTTCAATGTCGAAGAACTCAGGTATTCCAGAACTGCAACGATAAAATTGTGACGACAACACCTCGGAGCTCAACTCCCTGGGACACTGCCACAACCCCTAAATGTCAGGAGGCACCAAGAACAATGTTCTCATCACAAAACCATCGAAACGATTCCAAGATACCCGCGTGATCCTAAAAATTTTTTAGTGAAAATTTGAGAAGAGAAGAGTTAAAACTCTACGTCAGGAGGCCTCACCAGAGCGACGAAGGGACTGAGGAGTAAAAAGAATCCTACTATCCGATATATATAATCCTATAAGACTCAAAACATTTTTCTAGACTTAACAACGCCAGCGATTCGATCAAGCAGGGGGCTCCTAAGTTGGGGAAGGCTCTGATTACCAACTTGTAACACCCACGATGCGGCTATATCTCCCACGTGTCAGAGCACGACTTAGAGGCATAACCACATTGTAGGCATGTCGCAAGAGGGGTAATCTTTACACATCCCATGTACTATATAAGAAAGGGATAAAGAGTTGGATTACAATCACTACAAAAAAAGACACATCCGTGACATTTTGGGCCGAACGAATTTTTTTCTGTCATACATATGACACTTCTATGACGATAATTGTGACAAAACCCGGTATCATCATAGATGTGGTGGGCTCCTACTTCTATGACAAAAAATCATGACAAAAAATGGGCTTTTTGTCCTAGGCGGGCCTGAGACGCAGTTGCATGACATTCTTTGGGTTGTCCATCACGGAAAAAACCATGGTAGAAGCGAGGGCGAGGAAAATTTCAGGGAGTTCCCGGTTACGGTGGGAGGTCGGGGGCCGAGCGATGCGCGTTTCTCTCGTACACGTACGCACATGTGTGCGAGGCGTTGGCTCTAACTGAACCCGAGCGAGGCGTTGGGCTCTAACTGAACCCGAGCGATTGCACTGCAGGCTACGCATTACTGAACCCGAGCGATCGATCGATGGATGTTAACTGAACCCGATTGAGCGATTCCTTCGCTACTGCTGCTAACTGAAGCCGATCGATGCTGCCTCTAGATGAACAGTGAGCGTTGCGGGGGGGGGGGTTGGATGAACAGTGAGCGGTGGCGTTGCCTCTGGATGAACAGGACCCCGTGGTGTGGTGGAGGGCTGGATGAACAGTAGACGGTGGAGGGGTGCCCGTTGAGGGGTGGATGAACAGGACCCTGTGGTGTGGAGGGCAGGATGAACAGTAGACGGTGGAGGGGTGCCCGTGGAGGGGTGGTTGAACAGGACCCCGTGGTGTGGAGGGCTGGCTGAACAGTAGACGGTGGAGGGTGGTTGAACAGTAGCCGGTGGAGTAGCGCATGGTGGAGGCTGGATGAATAGGAGCCCGTGGAGGCTGGAGGAGGTCGACGATGGATGAATAGTAGCTTGTGGAGGCTGGAGGGGGTCGACGGTGGAGATGAACAGTATCCCGTGGAGTCCCGTTTTGCGGTACGCCACACCCCTCCCAATGAACATGACCCCCGTTTCGACCGTAGCGCTCCAACACAAGTCCATTTCCTCCGTTTTGCGGTACGCCACACCCCTCCCGATCAACAGGACCCCCGTTTCGACTGTAGGAGGTCCGTTTCCTCCGTTTTGCGGTACGCCACACCCCTCCCGATCAACAAGACCCCTATTTCGACCGTAGGAGGTCCGTTTCCTCCGTTTCGCGGTACGCCAGGCCTCGTTTCCATCGCCTCTTCCGTCCAAGCCCTCCCGATGAACACGACCACACATTCAGTTCCGACCCATGAACACGACGACGACGCTGTTTCTCCGTTCCGACCCAGCCATGTACACGAGCCCTTGCCGTACGTATGCGTGAGTAGGCGTTCGAGACCCCGTCCGTATGTACACATACGTGGCCGTATTTTCTTTCTTGCACCCTGGCCGCCTCTACTATGACACATGCGCGCCTCTACATCCACCAGTATATATGTACGTACACGTTCGCGACCAGAATGACAACGCTACATACGCTTCGACCAGGTGGGTCCCAACTGTTAGGCACTTCCTTGCCTGCGAAGATGTAGCTGGTGGGTCCCAGCAGTCAGGGGAGCGAATCATTTTTTTTTTGCTCGGACGCACTTCCTTGCGTGCGAAGGTGTAGCTGGTGGGTCCCAGCACTCAGGAGGGAAACGTTTTTTTCGCGAAATATGGTGGCTCGTCCGGTGGGTCCCTGCTGTCAGGTGGAGGAGTCATTATTTTCCGCGTAAAAAGGAGGCACTTCCTTGCTGCTGCCGTGGACCCAGCTGTCAGCCTCTCCACGTACAGTCCACGTCCGATGGAAGTCGTTCCTTGACCATGTTGAACACGCCGCGCGGAGAGCACCAGGGCAGTGGACGACGGCGAGGCCTAGGAAGGGGACGACACGGAGCCGGTGAAGACGCGGCAGTGGACGCCCACGCGGAGAGGAGTATGAGGGTTCACTCGTTCGGCTGCGGTGTGAGGCTGCCGTCGCCGCAGGGCCTGGCCAGCGGTGGGAATAGTAGGGGCGGTGAGGCCTCCGCGGCAGCACAGCCGGGCACGGGAGGCAGGAGCAGGCGGCACGACCGGCGCTGCTTTGGGAGGCTGGAGCAAGAAGACCAGAGGTTGAAGAAGCACTACGGCCGTTGGATGGACATCGTACGGTCACTGGAGCTAGAATCGTTCATATTGACTAAGTTGACAAAGCCCTTCGTCCCCGTCAACTTAGTAGGCCCACAAGTTAGCCTCCCACCAAGGTGGGTCCCAGCTAGCTGGGGGAGTATTCATTTTTTTGTGCGTAATAAGGAGGCACTTCCGGTGGGTCCGAGCTGACAGCGGGGGGAACGTTTCGACTATACGAGGCCTCGCCATCACCGGAGAATAACAGTAGGTGTGGGTGAGTAGAGGGATGGCTAGGCCAGTGATGAGAGTACAGTGGGGCGGTGAGGCCTGCGCGACAGCAGAGCCGGCCGCGTTGATGAGGGAGCAGGCAGTCCCGCCGGCGCCTGTTTGAGCGGCTGGAGCATGAAGAGCAGAGATTGAAGAAGCGCGATGGCCGTTGGATGGCCATCCAACAGTCACTGCTTGTGCGTCAACCTTTTTTTAGGAAAGCCTCTGTGGGAAACAACATACAACCCATCTGCCATTATTTCTAATAATTTATAGCCTATTTGCTAATTATTAAGGTTTTTTTGGAGCCCATATTCTTTTTGTTAGCATTACAGCCCATATTGTGGCCACGGTTAAAAATTATACGAAATTTTGCATATTTTGGTGTGGTCCGAATTGTTTTTAATCCCGAAATTTCGACTCACATTCAAACTGATTTTAAAAATAAATGTATATCAATATAAAATCCAACAAATTCTCCACACATAAAAATTAATGTAATTTCAAATCTCGAAATGAAAAAAATATATTTGAAACTAATTGCCAATTTGATGTGTTTTAAAAATGTACAGCCCATTTCTCATTACTAATGGGCCATTTTCTCGGCCAGCCGAATGAAAGCTCTCCTCCTCGTCTTGAAAGATTTGCAGCCCAACAGGCCTGACAAAGCGACTTACTTGGCAAATCACAAAAATACCGGGCTGTGGCCATGGACCCAGCTGTCAGCCTCTCCACGTACAGTACTCTTTTGATGGAATGTTGTTGACCACGTTGACCACGCCGCTCCGAGAGAACCAAGGCCGTGGACGATGGCGAGGCCTAGGAAGGGGACAACGCGGAGCCGGGGAAGATGCGGCAGTGGATGCCCCCGCGGAGAGGAGTACGAGGGTTCACTGGTTCGGCTGCGGTGTGAGGCTGCCGTCGCCGCAGGGCCTGGCTAGCGATGGGAGTAGTAGGGGGCGATGAGGCCTCATCGGCAGCACAGCCGGCCACTGGAGGCAGGAGCAGGCGGTCTCCCCAGCGCTGGTTTGGGCAGCTGGTGCAAGAAGAGCAGCGATTGAAGAAGCAGCAGGACCGTTCGATTCAAATCCAATGGTTACTGCTGCTAGAATCGTTTGTTGACTAAGTTGACAAGCCCTGCGTACGCGTCAACTTAGTAGGCCCACAGGTTAGCCTCCCAACCGGTGCGCCCCAGATGTCAGTGGGAGGAATCATTTTTTTCGCATAATAAGCAGGCAGTTGATTGCGTGCGACCAGGCCAGCGGAGGGAGTAGGGTGGGCCGGGGAAGCCTGCGCGACATCACAGCGGGCCACAAGAGGAGGGAGTAGGCAATCCCGCCGCCACTAGTTTAGGCGGCTGGACTAGGAAGATCAGAGATTAAAGAAGCACGTCGGCCGTTGGATGGACATCCAACACTAACTGCTGCTAGAATCGTGTGTTCACTGACAAAGCCTTTCATAAACAAGTCAGCCTCGAAATCCGTGGCGTGTACATCCCATTTGCTATTATTTTTATATTTTTTTACTCATTTTCTAATTCATACGGAATTTATTGCAGCCTGTTTTCCATTTTTAGAATTGCTGGCCATTTTCTGGTCAGTACCAGGGTAAAAAATCAACTAAATATGTGGGAAATTTTGAAAATTCGCAAATTTTTGCCGGGGAACGAAATATTCTTAATCCAAAAATTAAGAGCCATAGTAAAACAAATTTAAAAATAAATTAGTACTATGTCATGTTAAATCCAATGAAACACGTATAAGATATCAGTGAAGAACAAAAACAAAATAAGAAACTTATATCCCATTTTCTATATTTTTTTTGGAATTTTCAACCCCTTTTGATATTACTTTTAACAGACATTGACCATACTCTTAAGCCAGGCCGGAATACATCCCTCCTCGTCTTGAAAGATTTGCAGCCCAGTAATTCGGAGAAAACCAATAGGCCTAGCTTGGGTATTCTTCAAAAAGAAATACTGGGCTAGCTATTTTCCCAAAGAACTGGTGCATGAGCATTTAGCTTTATTTATTTAGTTATTTACTTATTTATGTTTAGGGGACCATGGGCCGGATTCATGTGAGAGCCTCCCTTCCAGTTAATTATGGGCTTCTCTATTGGGCCTTCATCAGTGGGCTGCATGTTATCAACAAGTGGAAAATGTGTTCCGAGTTTCAAAAAAAATGTGTTCCGTACGATAAATAGTATGCGCTACGTATGGTACGGGGCACTAAAGGATCGAACCGTGCAACGACTTCCAAAACATTGTGTTTGTCATTCTAACAACACATTTATTCAACCAACAGATGAAATATACTACTGATTGTACATTGAAAACAGTAGCAGCAGCAACCAGGGCTGGGGGTGCAACAGAAGCAGTAAGCAGGCCAGAAGAGTGAAGACGCATCTCTCTCTTCCAAACCAAACATCAGCCATCATTACAAAAGGGCTACCAAAAAAGAACAAGTGTATGCATCAAACTAAATAAAGTTCCTACTACACCAAGTGTATGCATCTAACTAACTGGCTCAGTTAGACGTTAATATTTATTAAGCCGTGGAGATTGGCTGACGGCTTGAACCAGATGGGTGCCTGACGGGGGAAACTCTAGCCAGCAGGTCGAAGTCTGATACTTGCGACCCTCTCTCCTACTTTGG
The DNA here is from genome assembly GCF_056163025.1 of Triticum urartu. Taxonomy (NCBI): domain Eukaryota; kingdom Viridiplantae; phylum Streptophyta; class Magnoliopsida; order Poales; family Poaceae; genus Triticum; species Triticum urartu. Next base: position 326,823,830 of record NC_141875.1, read on the forward strand.
GCTGTAGAGCGTGGTGGCACATATCAGGGTATGGTGCAATGAGAGACGCATGGTACCTGTGTACACACAGTTTTGCCTGATGAACGAAACCGCGCTGCCATCATGATCCTTGCCGTCGGTTATCTCCTGGTTAATCGGATAATTCAGTCTGACAAACAGACAGCGTGTACCAAGGCTACTTACCAGCCTCCAGTCAAAAATTCCTGAAGGCCCAGAGAAGCTGGGATCCCGCTCAAAGACCTTGCAGTGACTGTGATTGTATTCCGCGAAACAACACGTCCGATACGTGCGAACGATCATCAATCTTTCGCCGTCGTCTGATCGAGCCAGGAACCACCTGCAACTGCCATGCCGCTTTTCTTTGAAAGGTTCTAGGATTAGGAAGGGTAGGGACACTAGGCGGCCTACAACATCATATCAAGTTGGAGTTAAATAAAAAAGGGCTCTTGGTTTAGTTAATCTTAAGAACAGCATGCTATGAGCATGAATATTTTTTCAGCAAATGTTGACAGTAATATAACCAAGCCATCATGATATCATAAGAAAGTAAGATACTGCTGTAATAGCCGTTTGTAGCGATGACTGGAGTAGGCCAGCAATACGTCCAACCATAGGAGTCGACAGCGTAAATGAAGCCCTTGTGTTCAATTGCATCAGCGAACCATGGAGGATGTATGATCCTGCGATGGACGTGCAGATTTATCCACTTACCACAGTGACCTGTCAGATAGGAGAGACCGCGGTTGAAGAATGCAATTAGCCTGAAGTCTTTATAATTCGCAGATCTTGTGGGCACTTGGCAGATTACAACCTTGAGCAAATCAAACTTGGTATCATGTTGGCTACTGTAAGATTCCGAGTATTCTGGGCCGTGGTGCCAAAGCAGTGCAGTGTTAATCGAAGGAAGGGGGATCAATCGTCGGGTGTAGACCTCCACGAGCATCCAGCTGCCGCGACCATCGATGAGAACCATCCAAGACGTGTTCATGCCGACCCAGTACATACCGTTAATGTAGTTGAGGCTGACGGGGATCGGATCACAGTCAAGGGGGTTGATGCTCGCCACCCTACGATCGTTATGCTGCGTGACACGCCATTTCTGAAGATCAGGCGGCATCAGCAAGCAAGGATCTGGCTTAAAAAGCTCCGGCCTGAGGGCTTTGAGTAAACGGTACAGCCCCGACGAGCACACGGTGAGCGGCATGGTACTGAGATTGTCCACACGCGAAACAATGAGCTTGATTACCTCTGTGGGGAGCAAATTCCAGCCACTCTTTCGGCGGACGCTGCTCGGTTCTACCATTGTTAGTGCTTGGGTTTCGGACGAGGGGGAGGCGCTTAGCGGGGATGGAACATTGGACGAGATTATGTGCGGACAAAGATGGAGAAGCGGATATGTGCTACGGGAAGTGGACAGGTGATGATGACTACAGCACGCCGCTTGACTTACGAGACACATACCAGCAACGTAGGGTCCTGTGGATGCCAGACAACTTGCTTGAGTGATCACAGTACTGGTACTCCCTGCAGTGCTATGCCCTAACTTGCTTGAGTAGAGTAGTAGAGTAGGACTCTGCTCTACTACTAGCACCGGAGGAGTAGTATATTCTAATATAAAATAGTTACAAACTTCAATGCCCGAGCATGGAACGACTACGAACCATGCTCAAAGACCGTGTCTACGTGGTGTTTGGACATGGGCGACAACTTCAATGCCAACGGTGCTGCTCCCGTTGCACCGTATGTGTTTCTATCCTTCCTGTTCGAAATCGTGGTAGAATTCATGTTTCTACTCTGTATCCTACTACTATGCTAGTCCGCATTATTAGTTTCATCTCTGTTATAGCCGTCATGATTTATTTTGTGCTTATTCAGATTAAATCTCGTAGTAACTTGCTCATATATTCAACTGGCGCAACGTCCCCTACAGCCACTCCCGTTTCATGGACGGCCTGGTCGATGTTGGAATTTTGCTAGTAGGCCTTTATAAGGTGAGCTCTTCTACAACTTGTATGAGCATGAGAATAGGAGACCTACACGCATGGGCGGCGACACTGGCTACGCCGAGCATACTTGGACTCTGCGGAGCTAGGACTTTCCCGCCGATGTGGACATGGAAAACCCATGGTGTTATTTGGACTCCAACAATGTGCACGGGGACTCCAAGGAGGTTCACCTGGACATCTGCATTTTCAATTTAAATGTTGATCATTAGTCTTCGCTCAATGTAATCCGCTGTCTAAGCATGTGGTGACTTCCATGCATGATCTTGCTCTATTGGAGTATCGCGCATGAATAGAAGTGTATCCATTTATGGTTTAGTCTAGAATCTTCCATGTATGAATTTTTACTATAGTACTGGTGAAAGACTTATGATGAACCATTTCTTACATATTCTCTGCCCCCTCCCAAGTCATCCTGATTTAATCCCTCCGTCTAGGTGTATAAGGGCATGGTTTATACATAAATAGTATAGCCAACTGTTGGCTACAAGAAAGTGCCATGTCATCTGTAGCCAACATGTTTAACAATGGATACTCAAAAACTAATTATTGAAGATCATTTCCTGCAAAGCACAATAAGAGTTATTTCTTCACAAGTTTTGGACGCAGGTTGAACAGTTGAACGCTTTTGTTTGCCAAAGATACTTTTTATCTATTTCACCCGGATGTTTGTGAGCTCTAGAGATGAAATAATATCCGAACAAACCTATCCAAATGAACTAACCGAGGCATCTCCATCTTAATTTTCTCTTGCAAGTCGTGTGTGGTCCCTTCATCGTGAAAATGCTCTGGCCGTCGCATTGAGTTGCATGCATGGATAGCACCACCATATTTTCAAAGGAGGAGCGAGCTCTATATTTCAGCAAAGGCATGCATGATTTGAGGAATTATGGTTGGGCATGCATGTAGAAAAGGGAGGAGAGTAATTTGCATGCGAGGGATTAAAGGAAGGGAGGCCAACGGCTAGGCATTCAAAGGAGGCTGCATGCAAGATTACATGGGATCCAGATACTAGTCCCAAAACTAGTTCCTCTTTTTGCGGACATGCCTTGGTACGAAAGATTGACAAGTTAGGCCCTGTCAAAATGGATGGAGGGAGTAGTAGTACGTGTAGAAGGCGGCACTGCACGAGAGTCTCACCTCTCACCCCGCTCGTGGCGCAGTAATAAGTGGCCTGGTAAAATAAACGGACAAGCAACCATCACATCCCTCCATCTTTTTTGCATTTCATCTCTCTGCATTTACTTTCTCCGGTTCATCTCGCACACTCGATCCCTAGCTACTACTCCTAGGGCCAGTTCTTTTGGCGGCTTCCCCAGCTTTTCCCACAAGACTATTCACAGTGGAGAGTAACAATAAGGCGCCTCACTCATTTATTTGGGCTTCTAAACTACTATTCTGTCCTGGTTTATTCCTCACCATTGTAATTTATGGTAAATTTTGACCAAAGATTTAACTGGTTTTTCCTCACCATTGTAATTTGTGCTAAATTTTGACCAAAAATTTGACACATATTACAATGGGGACCAATAAACCAGGACGGAGGTAGTAGTTATGGGATTACTAATCTAGAAGCCTAAAAGAACTGGCCCCTGGTACTCCTACAAGTAGTAGTACTCAAGTTGGAATTCCAATTGCACGGCACAACCTGTTAGGCAAAAAATTCGATACAGGGTGTAGGAAGCGGTTTGGGAATTTGCATGCCTTTCCAACCAGTGAGATACTCCGTACAAAGTACGACAGAGAAATAACCACAGAGAAGGAAGCTAAAAGTAAACAATCAAACGAGCATTTTTGCATTTGTTTTGCATTGAATCGTTTCACAAGCTTGACTAGTGCTGGTTTTCCACTTTTATTAGTTAGTACCACAGCCACGATACGGAATCCTGTGCAAGCGCGTGAGCCGCAGCCGCGCGGTCGATCGAACGGTGCGTCACCATGTCGCGCTCGAAGGACATCCACCGAACCTTTTTGTGTGTGTGAAAACAATCCTCGAGTATTACTCCAATTTTTTTCCTGTGAAAGTTCTTGACGCTGCAATATTTCCATATATTTGAATTTAGTTGCAGTTCGTGTTTATTTGGATTTGGACGTTTTAGGTGCGCCCTAGTTTTTTAATACTGATTTTGTGTGTGTGTGACTGAGAGAGAACGTGTGTATGTGTCCATATGTGTGTTGTGGCGGAAGGGCAATGTGGAGATGGTGTGCGTGTGATACAGACATAGAGAGGTGTGAATGTGCAAATAATCATGCATGAGTGAGACATAGACAGATGCCGATACGTTGTGTATACATGAGAGAACGGTCTTCTAGTTTACTTGTGTGTGTGTGTGTGTGAGAGAGAGAGAGAGATGAGCATCCATAACACAACAACCATCTCTCTCGATTCGTCCGTCCCTCGCATGGTTGCATGCAACACATGCATCAACGCGCACATTTTGACACCCTCACCCGGCCCCTGCCCACCTCAAGGCCCGCACAATCTCTTCGTGAATACCCATTTCTCTCCTTAGGTTTGTTTTCTCTCAATATCTAACACACACACACACAGAGACACACGCAGCACAACACAGACACACACACACACACACTCCCCCGAGCACACAATTCATCCACATCCAAGGTTATAGGGCGACCACTATTGCTTGTGCTTCTTTGCACCCCAACATGCACAACAACTCCATCTTCAAAGAGGGCAACGAGCAGATCGAAGACGGCGACCACACCACGCTAGAGAATGCAGGGTCATTTGGAAGCAGGGTGATGTGACGACGGCTGACTGACTCCTCCCCCCGCCCTCTCTCTCTTGCACAAAATTACCAATCCCTCCCTCCCCCGCACAAAATTGTCAATCCCTCAACCCACGAGATCCTTCCCCTCTTGTCCATGTGTTTCCTGCTCTCTCATCAAACATGTTGTGTCTTCTCCTTCCATGTATACAGAATCTAGATGCACACGCATCTCATGTATATTACATGCATGCATCTTTCTCACAGACCTAACTTCTTCCTCTCTCTCTGTCTCTCTCTCTGTCTCATTAGGTTTGATTCCTACTCTCTCGTCCACATACATACAATCTTTCCCGCCCTATCTGCTCCATCTTCAAAAGCTCTCTCTGCAGGTTTAATTCACACATTGGGATATGTCAAAATGTTGCTTCTATAATGGCTGATGTAGAGTTATGGTTGTTCTTGTTGCATCCTACAAAGTAATAACTATGAAATGCATTTAGATTCTCATTTGACTAGGATTATGTGAGTTTGAGCATGTTGTGAAGTACTATAGACCTTGTATACATCTTGGGATACGACAATGATTGTAACTATTGAATTGTATAGACCATTACATTCGAAGTCAATAGCCTAATATATTTATTTCACAATTTCAACAAATGATTAGTTCACTACAAACTAAGAAAACAAATGTGTACTCCCTCCGTTTTTATTTAAGTCCGCGTATTAGCATTGGTCAAAGTCAAGTTATGTAAACTCTCAGAAAGCTTATAACAAAAAATATTAACATATATAATAACAAATAAATACCATTAGATTCATTATTGAATGTACTTTCACATCATACATATTTGTTATTGTAAATGTTTATATATTTCTATAAACTTGGTCAAACTTTAGGAAGTTTGACTTCGGTCAAACCTAATATGCAGAGTTTACTACTACTACTCGCTAGTTGCTTAGGTGAATCACTCAACACGCCACACGGGGAGTCCAATGTCACAAAATTTTGAGGTCAGCGGGAAAATCTCCCGCGACCCTGATTCGAGCAGTGGGAAGTTACCATCATAGCCTTCGGAATAGGCCTACAGATGACGCTTGTTAGGGGGCTGTTTTCGTAACTTCAGGTTCACCCTACCCAGCCAACCCCACCCCGGCACCCAGAGTAGTACACCTGAATACTCCCCATTTTCTATCCCCACCGCAAAATAGAATTCTCCACAGCACAGCAGCCTTCGTGCTCCTCCCCTTTACATCGGTGCACTCGTCCACCGCAGCGCATCTGCCTCATCGACGACCTCGTATGCCGCACTGGAGCCGGTCCACCGTCATCGTCGTACATGAAGCCTCTTCCCCGGCATCGTCTTCCACGGTCTCGGATCTGCTTCCCGGAAGCCGACGCCAAGCGCAGAAGTACCACCGTCGTGGACAATAAACTGACTCCCGTTGCCGACCATGACTCACAAAGGCCGCCGCGACCATCGTTCTCCGCCTCGATTGGTAATGTGTGTATTGAATCATTTAGCAGTACATGTGCAGTTTCATACCTACCCTTCAAATTTCCTGGGTGCTATTGTTCCCGTAAAAGTAATTGGTTATAGCCTCCATTTTCCAACAGAATATCAGCTTGTAATTGTGCGTCGCTCCTGTATCGCGCTGTGCTTGGGTAGGTTTTTCATGTGCAACCAGTAGTGTGGCAAATGATGGAAAGGTTTTTAGAATTACAAAATGCCCATGCGTTGCACGCATCAAGATGCATTTGTATGAGTAGTTTATCTTGTTGGAGATGCTCTAACATGGCAGACGAGTGCTTTAATGTTGCCCACAAGATGCGCGAGTATTACTAGTAGTATATTTTTCTTGCCATGTTGAGATTTTAAAACCACAAGAGCGAACATGCAGAGGAGCAATGAAGACCAAACACGGGATATTCGGGACATCTTCAAGGAGCGTGGCAAGTTAAAGAGGAGCTGCACCGAACCTGTAAAACGAGCTTTGATAAGTAACACCCTTTCAATTACTTTCGTGTAGCCTCATGTTCTACGATGTGTATATGTTGTAGTTTCTGTTTCTCTTAAGCGTGGTGTCCTTCGATGTGTAATAAGAAGAGTCTTAATCGTCCTAATGCTTTCATTTTTAGCTTGATGTATGAAGTGGGTGTTCTCACCTTGTAGTCTGTTTTTATTTATTTTTTCATTTTGAATTCACTTCTCCTAGTTCTGTTTATCTGGCTTCTACTAAATGGATCTAGGTTGCTCTGAGTATTGATCTAAAAAAGAAGTAACTTCATGTCAAGATGCAGCTCCTGCAAGGAGGGAAGTATGGTCAACCTCGAGATCATGTTTCCAAAATGAGGCTAGATTACACACAAGGTGCCAGTTCCCTAATGATGCTGGATTAGACACAAGGTGCAAATTCCCAGATGATATTTTAAATGTGGCTACTCGATCTGTAGCAACTGGCGAACCACCGCGCTCCAAGTCGTTCACCTGTAGTCCCGACCATCAACTCCTACGGATCAAAGTATCACGCGAGCTGACTATTCCTACAAAGGTGCTCCACCACATACCCGGTACCCGCGAATGTAGCAATCATGCCCCTAGGGTTTTAGAGTTTATTTGTTAACGTCGCCTTTACGTAATACTCATGTGTGCGAGACAGCGAGAGGCGGACTGCGTGCGTGCGCCTCTTCTCTTCGTATATGTACTCCACCATTTGTCTGGTGTCCAAAAAATTATAATAACTTCTAGCAATGTGCCAATGCGTTGCCACACGATCAAAGTAGATTAATACAGTGGCGGAGCTAGATGTAGATTACGCCTAGGGCTATGCTATGTTGAGTGATAAACTTCAATGATTTTCTATGCTTTGCATGAAGAAATTACAAAGGAAGTTGTTTCTAGGCCTAGGGCTTAGCCCTAGCTGCTCCAGGTCTGTCTCCGCCACTGGATTAATACATATTCACCGATTTGATAGAAAAAGTCTATCTTTGAAATACGTACATCACTAAAAATATGTTATGTTTCACTCAAAATATATTCCTTTGGCGGTTTTGATGAGATAAGGGAGGAATGTTGTTGGTTTCAAGATTCGAGAAGTGGTATATGTCTAATTTCTACTCTTACTAGCAAGATGCCCGTGCGTTGCACGGAACATCGGGATCTTGTGGGAGAAAAGGATGAACGTGGGAAGGTCTTATATGCAAATGTGGTGAAGAGTGCGGGTAAATTGCCATATTTTCCTTCCTATCCGTCAGATATAAATCAGACGACCTACATTGCAGGATGGCAGGCCCACCATCATCACCAACTCTATTTTTATCCCTACTCTTATAATAAGCATTGTTGGTGATGATCGTGTGCGTGCCATCCTACAATATAGGCCGTCCGATCTATATCTGACGGATAGGAAGGAAACTATGGCAATTTTGCAAAAAGATACCCACACCCCTCTGCACATTTGCAAATAAGGTCTTCCCTCGTTCATCCTTTTCCCCCACAAGATAAACTACTCATACAAATGCATCTTGATGTTCCATGCAACGCATGGGCATCTTGCTAGTTGTTGCAAAAAGCCCATGTGTGTGTGAGAGAGAGGGCGAGTGGAGGTGGACGGAGTGCATGTGTGACAAAGACACAAGGAGTGTGTGCGCGATAGGTATCAGCTTAAAATGGGGCGATAGTGTGTGTGTGCACGATCGAGAGGGCGTGTCTCAAGAAGGGAAGAAAAATCTACATAGATACAGGGAGCGGGAGAGAGACATGTATGCGATGGTGGAAGCACGAGTGTGCAGGTGTATAAACCTATCTAGAGGCTAGCTAGTCGATAAATGTTTGTGAGAGAAATACGAGTGGGGGTGCGAAAGCGAGAGTTTTGTGTGTGTGAGAGAGACGGTAGTCGGGAAGGGGAGTGGAAGCAGGAGTTGTGTGTGTGTGTGTCTGTGAGAGAGAGAGAGGAGACGGTAGTTGGGGTTGTCTCATCGGTAAACAAATGAATAATGTCAGTCTGGGATGGAGACGAAAAGGAGACCGCAACAAATATTGTGTCTACAGGAGAGATAGAGAGAGTAATTTTAGTGGTATGAGTCATATGTAGAGACATATAGGGTGTGTGACAGAATCCCATAGAGAGAAAGACAAAGTGAAAGACGAGTGGAGACTGTGTGTTTGGTGGTGAAAAAGAAAGCTTAGGTACCGAGTGATACCAGAGAACAGTAGAGACGTGAGAGATAATGAAAACCGTGTAATGTATAATGATAGGGAGAGTGTGACACTTCTCAAGGGAGACCTCGAGAGACCATGTTTGCGAGGATAGGAGCAACATGAAGTGAGTGTGCGGGTGAGCTAGAGAAAAGAGAGTGATAGCTACCTGAAGGAGCATGCATGCAAGAGAGATGGGCGTGAAAGGAGTGAACAAAAAAGGGATTCAAATATTTGAATTCGAGATGATGATACATATAATCCATACTCGAACCAAAGTTGATCTATCAAACATGCATACTCGTATGAATTCACGCACATCTATGTTATTTAATATGTAGATATTACTGATCCATACATTTTAGTAGAACATAATTAGGTTAAATCTTTTCGAATTCAACCTTAAGATTTCGAGATCGTTGTATTTGTAAATCATATTATACATATAAAGGAGCAGAATTCTTTGTTGTGCTTTTGAAAGTATATTAAAAAAATGATGTATATAGAATGTAATTCCAATTGAAAATGGATCCCGCCCGAAAAAAAGAATACAAACGGGATTCGAATTGAGTTGGCACGGTAAACGTGCACTCTGCAAAATTTGAACGAAGCGGGGAAAGTCACAGTAACCGCCCGAAACCAAAATCTGCGAGATGGAAATCACTACTGCCTATCCCTGCCACGCAAAGCCTATATGCTGGATTTCTGTAGGTTTCGATAGGGGTAGGTTTGTAATTTCACCCAAATGTGACGTAACCGCCTCTCACCCGGATTCATACATGGTGGGCGCCAAAACACAGTGTGTCCTCGGCCGAAATCGACTCCCTCCCCGATTCATATTCATACACGGTGGGTGCCAAAAACAAACTCTCGTCGGCAAATATTCGGTGTATGCGAGATTACCGTCCTATCCCCAACCGACTAGTGTTGCTGTGATGTAGTAGAAATTTGAAACAGGGGCTAAGTTTGTAAATTTCCTCGCATTTGAGACAAGCGCGCCCTGAATACATGGTTCCCCCCTTCCTCTCTACCTCCCTTTTCCACATTCGTACTCCGTGGGCGCCAAAACACCCTCTCCACCCCACCCTCCTCCGTCCGTTGCCGCCCTCCGCCACCCCATCCACTGCCGTCCTCCTCCACCATGCCGGAGCTGATACCCCAACACCGCCGTCCATTACAAGAGATCGACCTCTCTCATCCACGACTTCGGACCGGGATCCTTGCATCCCGTCCTCTCACTTCATCCCCGTCGTCGTCCACCTTGTCGGCGCCGCTCCTACGACCGTCTCGTCCACCGTCCCCGCCACCACCGTCTACCCTCCTAGATCTGCTTCCACTCCGTCGACAACCATCGCTACCGCAGCACCGTCAAATTCTCAGCAGATGCGTACATGGCGCCACACCAGAGGCGGTACTCTTTCGTATCTGCTCAACTTATTTATCGCAACAAGAAAATAAATCGCCACTGCTTTACTCTGATTTCTTGTCTTGGTTGTGATGTTGCCTTTGTACGGTTTGCACCTTCAGATCCGCCATGGCACGCTCAACACCATACTCGCAATGCTCATTGTTTTCCCCTTTTATATTCCACACTAGTTAAATCATAGTAGACTAAATTTCAAAATTGGGTCAGTCGATTTTTCAGAGATCGCCGGAGTTCGCCGGTGCGATCTAAGGGGCTCGGGTGGGGACAGTGGTTGTGGGGGGCGGTGGTGGGGCCTTGTCGAACGAAGAAAACTCGACGCGGGTGGGGGCGGGGATGGGGGTGGGGTGGCAGAGGAACACAGGCGGTGGGGCCAGTGGTTCGGCCGGCGGCCCGTGCGGTGTTCTGTATGGGAAGCACAGTATGTTCCTTGTTAGGAAGGGGAGCAGGGACATCTGTAGTCTAACAGCTGATAGAGCTGGCCTGTACATGATCGATAGGCTTTCAATTACTAGCGGCAATACAACACCGTAATTTCTAGCCAGTTCCACTTTCCCGATTTATATATCCTGGTTATGGTGTACCCCTGTTATGTACACTATGATCTGCCTAGTTGCTGTGTGCTCTTGTTATCATGATTTGGCAATAAACTCTCTATACAGTATATTATGAACCTATCATCTGCCAGCTATCCTTACTTCTAGAGCCTATTTTTTGTGTACTTGTGCCAGATTATAAAAATGCACGCACCATATTACAGCACACATGAGCTCTCTCATCAGAATCCAGTGATAGCACACAAGTGTTTATAGGGGCGCCCCTATATTAGAATATCATCTGGATTACAAAGATAATCTCTCAACTATTTATGTTTTCATGGTTCTCAGATATCATATGCAATTACAGTGAATATCAGAATCCGCGCATCAGAAGAATATTGTGGAACACTGCAATGACTTACAAAATTGGCACCAAGGCATTGAGTGCCATTCTGGAAGCAATGAAACTCGTACGCTCCCCACCTGTTGATTCTTGTTGAGAATATCATCCTAATGACTATTCTAACCTCGAGGAGTCAAAGGCAGATGGCCTGTCCTGTTCACCCATCAAGGTGCCTGTTCTAATTTGGCAAGGTTTTATTGATTGCGCGTATCTTGCATATGTTGTCTTGCATTTCTTGTACTTTGTTGCACCGCCATCTGCTTAGTTTACTCATCATATATGTCGAGATGCCATGCCCATCCATTATCAATACATATTCCATCTGTCATCGTACCATGTTTTTCCACTCAAATGCTGTTCTGGTGCATCAGACATCAAAAAGGAAGAGGGTGATTGCCGAACCCGAAGGAGCACCAGCAAAGTCCTTGAAAAACGTGGTGGTGCCGGAGAAATCAGACAACACCCCACTTATATTGGATGTACAACCAGTGACACAAAACATAGGACCGACTCCAGCAGACTGTACCCATACTTCACTGGCCACACCACTAGCCCCACAACACAGGACCTTCACTCCAGCAAAAGGTATACCGATTTCATTTGCCATAGCACCAGCTGTACCACAGAAAAATCCCACTCCAGCAAAAAGTATAGCAAGTCCACCGGCCGATGACCTATCCCAACTGCAGAGATGACCAATTCCTGCAGATTGGAACCCCATTCCATTTATTCCCAGTTTAAAAGACACTGCTTTCAATGTTGTTAGGGACTACGTGCATATATTCCCATCATGGGAAAATTATTGTGAAGACAAACACCATTTTCACATCTTCCTGTCCAACTTACATGTAAGTGCTATTATTCATAGTTATTTTTTTCCTGTTTCTGCTGAACACATCAATGATTTACATTACATTGTTGTAACTAGGCGAGGGTCAATCTGGATAGTCATGACGAGCAAAGCTTGCTTGTGCTTTTCAAGGAAGCATTGCACTATTATCGGTGTTACCTGAGGAAATCACACTTTGATGGCAAGTCTATAAACGAATTTCCGGTGAAGTCTCCTGTGCTAAATTTAGAAGACATTGAATGGAAAAACCTTGTTATGCACTGGTCTCGTTCCTAGGATGAGGTACTGTCTATGAAATCACATGACAATTTGAACTTCTACTTTTCCACATGTGCCTTACGGATCTCTTTTGCAGGAAATCTGCTTGAAGAAGAACTCCGGTTTGACAAGAACGACATGATATCACAAATATGTTGCCCGCTGCTTTGCTCTTGTTAGTACCTGTTGTCCTGTATCACTGTACTTGCATACATACCTGGTTCATTATGTGACAGTAGTATGCATGATAGCTTGCTTATCAATTGTTCGCTCCAAATTATCTGATCTGTATGAATGGTTACATTAGTGTAGAATATATCCAATGCCAATGTTTTTTTAGCTCTGCATTGCTCTTGTAAGTACATGCTGTCCTTTATCAGTGTAGTTATAATGACAGGTAGTTGTTCATGTACCATCGCTCTGCAGCTTATTTTCCTTTGCCCTCCATTTTCTACACATCAGATCTATATTTACTCTTACCATAATGTTGGTACTGAAGTAGTTTAGCTGTGCATTGCTCTTGGATGTACCTTTTGCCTGTATCGCTGCACTTACATTTATAGCTACTTGGTTATGTAGCATCACTCTACATCTTATCTTAAATATTCTCCATTTTTTCGTATATTATCACATCTATATTTACTCTTAACAAAATGTAGAATAAAGGCAATGCTTTTGAAGAAGATTCTGTGGTAAACCTCTTGAATTGCCCCCCATCAGCATGGACAAGGCCTTTATAGAGTCTGTCTTCACCAAAAATGTAAGTTTGTCCATCTCAAGCCTTCAAACATTGTTGTATATATTTGGTTAGGCATGACTGCAACAGCTGTTTATTTTTGGTGTTTGCATCAAATTGCTTGTTTAAAGTTTATTATATGTAGTTCATAAACAAAAGTTCGTCCTTTCTCAATTTAAGTTTTCAGTTGTACAACCAAGTTCCTTCTTCATACCATGTAAATTAAACTATACAGAGCAAGTGATCTTCTTTTGCACTGCATGTATGCTTCTGTTCTTCATCTGTAATCCAGTGGTGTGGTGAACCTACCCACTACATCACAATGTCATATTCTGCAATGTCTTAACAATGAACAATGTCATATCATTCTACTATTATTTAAACCGTCTCTTTGTTTGCCAATCTGAAATGGTATAAATTGATAGCACGCTAACCATTGATACTTATGAGTTCTTGATCTGTAATCCAGTGGTGTCGTGAAGCTACCAACTCCTTCACAATCTCATTTCCTGCCATGTCTTGACCTGAACAATACCATATTGTGTTAATGCAAATTTAAACTGTGTCACTTTATTCGTCAGTAAGAAATGTGATGAATTGTCAGCACTGATACTTTTATGTGCAAAATTTGTCATCTGTCTGCTTGTTTATCTTTCAGAGTGAGGAAGATACAAGTGTTGAACAAGCGCAGTCTCATCATCTTGCTCAGCTGCTTGCCCTGCAGCTCCCTAGCAGGGCTAACCTTTCTTGAACTCTATTAAAGTGCTGTCGGTTTTGTATATTATTTTGTCGGCGTGTTTATTTGCACTGGTGGCGATCTTTGATGCCCAGTGTATGTAATATGCTGTTTGCTTGTGCTTTATTATCATAGTGGCGAACTTTGATGCCCAGTGGATGTAATATGTTGTAATTTCTTTATTGTATAGTCTAGGTTTTTTCTTATTCACAATGCTGCAGTTATTTTACTGTATATATATCCCGTCTTCGCAGTAAACCGGCCAAACCGTAAAATTACGATACATAATCGGGCCGTCATGCAATCACGATGTAGGTTGGGCCTGAAACGTGCCGATCAGCTCACGGGCCGGCAGCAGCCTGAAATGAACCCCGACCCATGATTGTGCGAATCAAATCACGGGCTTTTAACAGGCCGAAAAATTGTCTCGGTCCTTGTTTGGCCCAATCAGATATCGGCTGCGAGCAGGCCGGATGCAAACCGGGCCGTAGTTAGGCCCAACTATATGACGGGCTTTTAACAGGCTGAAATTAATATAGGGCCAAAATGTTAAACGGGCCCTTAACAGGCCAAAACTAATATCAGTCTAAATTACTAAGTGGGCCTTTAGCAAGTGGGCCCAAAAGCATAGTGTCCAGTTGACGGGCCGAATCTGATATGGGCCATATTTGAGCCCAAAGCGTCTTAAAGGGTCGGACCTGATATGGGCCGTAATTTGGCCCAGAACATGGTAGGCCTTTAACGGGCCGGATCTCATATGGGCCACTATTAGGCCCGGAGCGTGGCAGGCCATTAATGGACCGGATCAAATATGGGCCGGCATTTGGCCCAAAACATGGCAGGCAGTTAATGGGCCGGCCTACTAGGGTACTCAAAATCTTGTGGGCCTACAGTTGGGCCGGCCCATTAATGTCGGCGAAATCTCGTAGGCCTTTAGCTGGGCCGGCCCATTATGATCCGCAAGAATCTTGTGGGCCTTTACCTGGGCCGGCCCATTACGGCACACAAAAATCTTATGGGCCTTTACCTGGGCCGGCCCATTATGGCCCGCAAAATCTTGTGGGCCTTTAGCTGGGCCATCCCATTATGGTCCGCAAAATCTCATGGGCCTTTAGCTGGGCCGGCCCATTATGGTCCGCAAAATCTTGTGGGCCTTCGGTTGGGCTGGCCCATTTAAACTTGATGGGCCGGTCCACGTGTCAACATATCATAGGCGCGTCTCGCCCATTGGATGAGTTGACACGTGTCTCCTCCAGCCAATGATGATTTTACACGTGGAAAATCCCCATTGGTCGTGGCTGTTGACGGGTTATCGGATCCAAAACCCGACCCGATAGCTTATCGGCGTTCCATTATGGTGGATGCCACGTGTCGGTCACCCTTGACGAAAGCACTTCTGTGACGCGTGATTTATTGTCATGGAAGTGGACACTTCCGTGATGATAATTTTGGTAATGTCATGGAAAACTTCTACGACAGCACAGGTATGACTATCTTGATTTTGTCATAAATTTGTCATGGATGTACATGCATGACAAAAAAAGTGACCTACTATGACAAACACGTATCATCACAGAAGTGTAATTTTTTGTAGTGAATCGCCACTTCACACAATATATGAATATAGCATTACATCATCCAGAATACAATCAAGGTCCGACTACGGAACCAAAATAAAGACAACCCCTAATGCAATAGAACCCCGATCACCCCAACTGGGCTCCTCTACTGATCGAAAGGAAACAAAACAACACAACGAACACGATCTTCATCGAGATCCTCCCTGAGCTTGGTTGCGTCACCTGCACGGTTATCATCGGCACCTACAACTGGTTTTGGAAGTAAACTGTGAGTCACGGGGACTTAGCAATCTCACACCCGCGAGATAAAGACTATCTAAGCTTATGGGTAGGAAAAGGTAGTGAGGTGGAGCTGCAGCAATCACTAGCATTATGGTGGCTAACTTACGCAAATGAGAGAGAGAAGAGGAGTAAAGCACGGTCGTGAACTAGAAGTGATCAAGAAGTGATCCTGAAACTACTTACGTCAAACATAACACAAGAACCGTGTTCACTTCCCGGACTCCGCCAGAAAGAGACCATCACAGCTACACACGTTGTTGATGCATTTAATTAAGTTAAGTGTCAAGTTCTGTACAACCAGACATTAACGAATTCCCATCTGCCCATAACCGCAGGCACGGCTTTTGAAAGTTCCAAACCCTGCAGGGGTGTCCCAACTTAGCCCATCACAAGCTCTCACAGTCAATGAAGGATATTCCTTCTCCCAAGAAGACCCAATCAGACTCGGAATCCCGGTTACAAGACATTTCGACAATGGTAAAACAAGACCAGCAAGACCGCCCGATGCGCCGACATCCCGATAGGAGCTGCACATATCTCGTTCTCAGGGCAACACCGGATGAGACATCCTACGAGTAAAACCAAACCTCAAGTTTCCCTGAGGTGGCCCCGCAGTCTACTCGGTTCGGACCAACACTTAGACAAGCACTGGCCCAGGGGGGGGCTTAAAATAAAGATGACCCTCAGGCTGGCCGACCCGAGGGAAGGGTAGGTGGTGGTGAGGCAAATGGTAAAACCAAGGTTGGGCCTTGCTGGAGGATTTTTATTCAAAGCGAACTGTCAAGGGGTCCCCATAACACCCAACCATGTAAGGAACGCAAAATCAAGGAACATAACACCGGTATGACGGAAACAAGGGCGCCAAGAGTGGAACAAAACACCAGGCATAAGGCCAGCATTCCACCCTTTACCAAGTATATAAATGTATTAATTAAATAAGAGATATTGTGATATCCCAACATATCCATGTTCCAACTTGGAACAAACTTTAGCTTCACCTGCAACTAGCAACGCTATAAGAGGGGCTGAGCAAAAGCGGTAACTTAGCCAAACAACGGTTTGCTAGGTAAGGTGGGTTCAAGTCTTGACATGGCAAAATGGTGGGCATGATATAGCAAGTGGTAGGTATCGCAGCATAGCAAAAGAGCGAGCAACTAGCAAGCAAAGATAGAAGTGATTTCGAGGGTATGGTCATCTTGCCTGAGATCCTGCAAGGAAGAAGAATGAGTCCATGAAGAAGAAAAACGGACGAAGTCAAACGAATCCTCACAAACCCGACGTTATCGGAACCAACCCGAAGAAGCAACACCGGAAAGAAGCACACAACATAGTAAACAAACATCACATAAGCATGGCATGATGCACAACCAAGTATGATGCATGTCCGGTTTAATGAGGCATGGCATGGCAAAGTGCACAAACAATACTAAAAGTTAAATGGAGCTCAATATGCAATGAGTTGCATATTGATGAAACACAACAACAAGTTATTTAGTTCGATCTTGTTTATGTACCCAACAATATTAAATGTTGATTAACATGGCAAGAGGGGTGAAACAAAATAAAACTACCTAACTAGGCCAGTTTAAATGAGGCCGGAACAACAAACAACAAGTCCGGAAACTCCTCATGTGCATATTTTAGGTTTTGGTACTGTTCTACCCTAAACCATATTTTATAGTTGTTAAACATGCAAAGCAATATCACCAAGTTAAACTAGGAAATTTTATACCCCAATTACATATAAAGTTTCTCAAAAATGGAGCTACGGTTATTTAGTTATGAATTAAATCATTTTAGCATGGATAGGAGCAAATTAAAGCAAACGGCAGTTTTAAACATTTTAAACATGCATGAAAGTAGCATATTATTAATCTACACATAATTCTAAGCATTTTTCATATATAAAACATTTTAATCCAATGCACCATTTGTGAGTTATTAAATGAATGAAGTATAGGGGCTTTTCTGTAAAACTACCAAACACCTAGATAAAAGACAAAATCACAGATCTGAAAAAAACATGGGCGGGCCGAAACTGCTGGCCCAACAGTGCACAGGGGGGCGTTGGATCTTCTGCTCACCATGGGCTTAGCCCGTTCGAAAAAAGAGGAGGCCTGCAAGGGAGGCGCTGGGCCTTAAGGCGATGTGAAGGGGGCAGCCCACATGCGCTACCGCTCGTTTTCCCCGCTCGAACAAGCACAGAAAACAGAGGAGGAGGCGCACAGCATGGCAGTGTCCATCGACGGGTCCTGGGGGCGCGGACCAGCAAGGAGGTGACTGGAGGTGGTGGATCCGAGCACGGGACGACAAGGGCAACCGGATCCGGGGCGGAGAAGGCCGGCGACATCGATCTACGAAGGGCATAGAGAGAGAGACCATGAGAGAGCAGAGAGACGGAGAGGGAGCGACAAAGAGAGAGGAGGGCAGGGAAGGCGGTCTGGCGGACGAGGGAGCCGCTCGGGCATGGGCTCTCGGGCACGGGACGGTGGCCTGGTCTCGGGCACGGGCAATCTGTTGAGTGGCTCTAGGAAGAGGCACCATGGATCGAGAGGAGGGAGCTCGAGTTCGTCCGCTCATGCACGGGCACAACGAGAAGGAGGCTGCGACGCGAGGCTTGGTGTGGTATTGATGCGCGAGGAGTCCGGCGAGGTCCGGCCGGAGCAGTGAGGAGGTAGGAGGGGCAAGCCGCGGAGGCCTCGGGCGGCTGCAGGGGCTCGGGCTCCCGATCCAGATCGAGGCAGGGAGGGGGCTATGCTCTGGATTGGCTAGTTGGTAAAAAAGAGGAGATTAGCTGGGTGAGATCCCGATGGGACCAGGAGGTGGCGGCGGGATGGATGGAATGGACGGGACAACCTAGTGGTCTAGGGTTAGGTAGGCTGAATATATAACAGGTGAATTTTGTTAGGTGCAACTGGTCCCTCCGATCTTAATCGGACGGTTGTGAATAAATAGCTAGGGAGCCCAATTAACAAAACGAAGATGGTTTATAGATGTTTGGGTATGATCCGGACCCATCGATGACGTCTGCACGGGTCGGGTCCGGGAGAGCTTTCTGACGCGCGCGCGAGGAGGGTCACGGGCTGACGAGAGAGGTTAGGTAGGGCCTGGGTGTGAATGGTAGTGGGCTATGCAGAAAGCCTTGGGCTGGGAGGAGAGAAGAGAGAGACCCGGCGACTATATTCGGAGACCGAAAACGTCCGACATTTGACCGGTTATACTGCCGCTATAGTTAATCGTTGGGGCGTCAAACGAACTCGGAATGCGATGAAACTTGGCAGGCGGCCTATCTACACTATAACAACACCGCATGCCAACTTTCAACCCATTCCGAGAACATTTTCTGGCCACTTATAAAATACTATTTAGGACGTGCCGCGGGCGCGTGCAAGTGTGTCTGGGCTCAGAACAGACAACGGAAGGAACGGGGAGTCCCGGACGAAAGAAAGTTTTGAAAACATGATGATGCAATGCACATGATGACATGACAAGATGCAACACACAAGCGAAATACAAGGCAACAACAGCGAATAACTGGAAGACACCTGGCGCAACGGTCTGGGGGCGTTACAAATCAATAAGGCATTTTCAAAGGACCCTTTCCCGTTGCCGCGCATTGACCAGATTGGTGACTCCACGGCCGGGTGCAACTTGTTATCGTTCCTTGAAGCCTACTCAGGATACCACCAGATCTTCATGGCGAGAGAAGATGAAGAAAAGACAACATTCTGATACGTCTCCAACGAATCTATAATTTTTTATTGTTCCATGCTATTATATTATCTGTTTTGGATGTTAATGGGCTTTATTTTACACTTTTATATTATTTTTGGGACTAACCTACTAACCCAAGGCCCAGTGCAAATTGTTGTTTTTGCCTATTTCAGTGTTTCGCAGAAAAGGAATATCAAACGGAACCCAAACGGAATGAAACCTTCGGGAGAGTTATTTTTGGAACAAACGTGATACACAGGACTTGGAGTGGATGTCAAGAAACAAATGAGGAGTCCACGAGGCAGGGGGCGCGCCTACCCCCTTGGGCGTGCCCTCCCCCCTCGTGGCTCAACCGACCTACTTCTTCCTCCTATATATATATTCATATACCCCCAAAACATCCAGGAGCACCACGAAACCCTATTTCCACCGCCGTAACCTTCTGTACCCAAGAGATCCCATCTTGGGGCCTTTTCCGGAGCTCCGTCGGAGGGGGCATCAATCATGGAGGGCCTCTACATCAACTCCATGGCCTCTCTGGTGATGTTTAAGTAGTTTACTTCAAACCTTTGGGTCCATAGTTATTAGATAGATGGTTTCTTCTCTCTCTTTGGATCTCAATACAAAGTTCTGCTCGATCTTCTTGGAGATCTATTCGATGTAACTCCTTTTGCGTTGTTTTTGTCGAGATCCGACGAATTGTGGGTTTATGATCAAGTCTATCTATGAACAATATTTGATTCTTCTCTGAAATCTTTTATGTGTGATTGGTTAATCTTTGCAAGTCTCTTCGAATTATCAGTTTGGTCTGGCCTACTAGATTGATCTTTGTTGCAATGGGAGAAGTGGTTAGCTTTGGGTTCAATCTTGCAGTGCTCTATCCCAGTGACAAAAAGGGAAATGACACATATTGTATTGTTGCCATCGAGGATAAAAAGATGGGGTTTATATCAGATTGCTTGAGTTTATCCCTCTACATCATGTCATCTTGCCTAATGCGTTACTCCGTTCTAATGAACTTAATACTCTAGATGCATGCTGGATAGCAGTCGATGTGTGGAGTAATATTAGTAGATGCAAGTAGGAGTCGGTCTACTTGTCACGGACGTTATGCCTATATACATGATCATGCCTAGATATTCTCATAATTATTCGCTTTTCTATCAATTGCTCGACAGTAATTTGTTCACCCACCGTAATACTTATGCTATCTTGAGAGAAGCCACTAGTGAAACCTCTGGCCCCCAGGTCTATCTTTTATCATATAAGTTTCCAATCTATTTTATTTTGCAATCTTTAGTTTTACTCTTTATCATAAAAATACCAAAAATATTTATCTTATTATTATTATCTCTATCGGATCTCACTCTCGTAAGTGACCGTGAAGGGATTGACAACCCCTTTATCGTGTTGGTTGCGATGTTCTTATTTGTTTGTGTAGGTACGAGGGACTTGCGTGTGGCCTCCTACTAGATTGATACCTTGGTTCTCAAAAACTGAGCGAAATACTTACGCTACTTTGCTGCATCACCCTTTCCTCTTCAAGGGAAAACCAACGCAGTGCTCAAGAGGTAGCAAGAAGGATTTCTGGCGCCGTTGCCGGGGAGTCTACGCACAAGTCAAGACATACCAAGTACCCATCACAAACTCTTATCCCTCACATTACATTATTTGCCTTTTGCCTCTCGTTTTCCTCTCCCCCACTTCACCCTTGTCGTTTTATTCTCCCTCTTCTTCTGTTCCCCTTCTCTTTTCTAGTTCGTCTCTTTTTGCTTGTTTCTTGTTTGCTTGTGTGTTGGATTGCTTGCTTATCATGATGGCTCGAGACAATACTAAATTGTGTGATTTTTCCAATACCAACAATAATGATTTTATTAGCACTCCGATTGCTCCTCTTACCGATGCTGAATCTTGTGAAATTAATGCTGCCTTGCTGAATCTTGTCATGAAAGATCTGTTTTCGGCCTTCCTAGTGAAGATGTCGCTACCCATCTAAACAACTTTGTTGATTTTGTGTGATTTGCTAGGTTTCCGTGAATTTGATGATTGTTCTTTAAATTTCCATCTTGGATTCCACCATTAAGAAACCCATGGGAAGAATTAATGATGTTCTTATTGTCGCATATAGGAATTATGTGCCCGTAGATTTCATTGTTCTTGATATAGATTGCAATCCTTCATGTCCTATTATTCTTGGTAGACCTTTCCTTAGAACGATTGGTGAAATTATAGATATGAAAGAAGGGAATATTAGGTTCCAATTTCTGTTAACGAAGGGCATGAAACACTTTCCTAGAAAGAAAATTATATTACCTTATGAATCTATTATGAGAGCCACTTATGGATTGCATACCAAAGATGGTAATACCTAGATCTAGCCTTGCTTTTATGCCTAGCTAGGGGCGTTAAACGATAGCACTTGTTGGGAGGCAACCCAATTTTATTTTTGTTCCTTGCTTTTTGATTTTGTTTAGTAATAAATAATTCATCTAGCCTCTATTTAGATGTGGTTTTATGTGTCGGATTTCGGGTTCCGGTAGACCCTTGAGGTTCGAACACTGGGGTGCGCTTGGAGATCTCTCCCCTACCGATCTACGTCCAATCCTCTCGTACGAACTAAGATGAAAATGATGAACAACACAAGAGACACGAGGTTTATACTGGTTCGGGCCACCGTTGTGGTGTAATACCCTACTCCAGTGTGTGGTGTGGTGGATTGCCTCTGGGGCTTATGATGGACAGTACAGGGAAAGAACAGCCTCACAAGGGGTGTTCTTGAGCTGGTGCGGTGTGTTCTACTTAGTCTCTAATGGGTTTCTCAATGTTCTTCTCCCTCTCCCTTCGATGCAATTCGATCCCATCCCCCTACTCTGTGGTGGCTAGCTCTATTTATAGAGGCCCTGGGCCTCTCCCCAAAATAATGAGTGGGGACGGCGCCAACAATTGGCCATTTGGAAGGGGAACATCTAGTACAAGTTATCCTGACCAAAGGTGGTCTTCGGCTGCCAAAAGCATTGGTGATGACGCCGTCTTGGGCTCCACGGTGACCTCCGTCCGGCCGTCCGGCTGGTCTTGGTCTCGTTGCACTGGAATGGTAACCTTTGCCTGATGCCTTGGCCTGTGCTTGCCCCCTTTGCACCAAAGGGGAAACAAAGGACTCTGCGCAGGCCGGCGCCCGCCTAGCGCCCGCCTGGACTCGATCATCATGGCTTGCGTCATGGGATCCTCGCGAGGTACCCTTGCATTGATCTCTCTGCCTCCTCGCGAGCCTGCCTGATGAGGCCGCTCCTGAGGAAGCTTCTTGTCGTCCGCCCCACGAGGCTTGGCCCCTCGCGAGGGTCTTGAGCTTGAGTTGATGAAGATGAGTCGCGCTGGGGCCCCACTTGAGACACGCCGCAGGCCGCAGGTAGGCAAGTCTGGGGCATCCCGTTCCCAGAACGCCGACAGTAGCCCCCGGGCCCAAGGTGCGCGCGTGCTTGGCTTAGCAGAGAAGCGAAGGGGCAAGCACGAAGCGCCGCAAGCCCTAAAAGCCTGCGGCCTTGGGCGCCGCCTGGCGGTTGATTAGGCATGGGAATCTGCACTTCCCCAGGACGCCTTGCTACGCGCCCGGCTAAGTGGACCCGTAGTTGCACATAGTTGTTCCTCCTTTGGCTGCCCGCTCGCCTCCTACCTTTCCTTCTTCTCCGAGCTCCAACTTCCGCCGCCAATCCGGCTCGAGCTCTTCCGCTTCCCCAACGCCATGGCGCCGACGAAGAAGGGAAGGGGGAAGAAGCCCGCGCCTTCGTCCTGCGCACCTCCAACGGCGGTCCCCGCCGTCGATCGGTCAATCATACTCAACCCGGAAGCCTTGGACATGGTCCACTCCACCCTTGCTTCCATCTTCAACGAGTGCGGCCAGACCACAGTTTGGCCCGCATCCCGCGCCTTTCTTGCTAGGACCGTCACAGAGGTCCGATTCTTCGCCGATGCCCTATAGGCGGATCTGGTTCCCCCCTTTTCTGCTTTCTTCAATGCTGTGCTCTCCCATTATCAGATCCACATGATGCACGTTGGGCCGGAGTCCATTACCCTTTTGGCCGTCTTTGCTGTCGTGTGCAAGGCGATGATAGGCATCCCTCCTTCTGTTGCCCTACTGCGCCACTTCTTTTCTTTGCGCCTAAGCGATCCCACTTAGTGCTCGGGGTGTGTAAGCTTCTTCGCCATGCCTAATACGGCTGCTTCAGGGATTGACTTCGGCTTTCCGCCTTCTCAGGCCAGGTTCAGAGAGCGGTGGCTGTACGTGGATGTCGGGGTGCCTAGCCCGTTGCTCTCGCACCCGACCTTGCCTGCTGTTCCCAACCCAGGCTGGGGTCATGAACCGCTCGCGAGCCCCCGGCTCGCTTTCGTCTGGCGCCGCTTTGAAAGTTTGAGGGCGCACAATGTGACCGCGCCCAAGGTGGTGAGGGAGTTCCTTCTATGTCGCGTTGCTCCTCTCCAGCGCCACTCTCGCCGGATGTGGGACTTTGCGGGGCGTGGAGACCGCATGCAGCTTCAAGAGGAGGATTTGGCACCCGAAGTGCTGCGGACGGTGCTTCGGGTCTTGACTGGTGATCCTTCCCCAGGCAGCCTACGGAGCGGTGGCGTCCTCCTGTATCTTTGTTCCGGCAGGGCTGATTTCATGAAGCAAATGTCCAGCTTCAACGAGTGGGGGCTGCGCCCGGCTGGCCTCACTAGGCCACGCGAGAACCCAGTTGCCGTGGTTGTTCCCCCGGCCGCCCGCAGCGGTCCATCCTCAGGCGACAGGGCAGGGGGAGAGCCGACGGGAGCTGAGGTCGCTGATGTCGAGGTGGTGGCACCGCATGAAGACTCGGAAGCAACGTCTCCCGAGGCCCGCCCTGGGCGGCGGTTGATGCAGGGTTTTGGCCTTTGGCTCCTGAGGCCGGGGCTCCCGAGCCCCCAGCCGTTCTTCGTGAGGCGACGCCCGACGGTGCCCCCAAAGCTGACTCCTCTGGCACCGACAATCCTAAGGCTTCTTCTGCGCCCCAGGCCGACCCCCGCCCCAAGCGCTTGGGTCGGTTTCGTGTAGACTTCAAGGCCCTTCGCAAGAGGAAGGAGGCCTCAGGTGGCAGCGATCGCCCTTGCCGCTTGTTGAAGCGCAGGAAGTACTTTGCCATGGACGAGTAAGCCTTCTTCTTTCGCTGCTCATTCGCTCTATTATCCTTGTGGCTGATTGTGGCCCTTCAGGTCCCGCCTTGCTGAGTCCGCCGAGTCGACCCAGGAGCCAGCACCCGCAGCTTCGCCCCCTTTGCTGGCTCCGGGTCCGCCGAGCTCAGGTGGCGCCCTCACCGCTGGACCGGTTGGTGGAGTGATCTGCTCCATAGGGCGCCTCGAGCTTGCTCGCCCGATGCCCTTTCTTCGCGAGTCTTCTTGGGGCGCGTCAGGCTTGCCCTGTGCCCCTTCTCTAGTCGTAGAAGGCGAATGGCTGAGGTTTGTCCTTGGTTCATCCTCCGTGGGTGGATCGACGCCGGGCCGGACTCTCAGGGTGGTCCATCCGGCGACAGCTGGGGCGGCAGCCCCCTGCCCCACGCCTAGAGGGGGCTTACCGCCTCGGGGCCCTCTGCATGCTCCAGCGAAAGAGGGTGATGTTGAAGATGTGCTCAAGTGCGCTCGGGAGCGTCGTGCCCTTCGTGAAGAGTTTCTCCAGGGGCGGCGGACGCGGTGAACCGGGTCGGAGTAGAGCTTGCTGCCGAGGATGCGCGCCTCGAGGCTGAAGGCCTGCGCCTTGCTGAGGAGAGGCGCAAGGTGAAGGTTGCCATTGCCCTCACATGTCATCAACGTGACCTCTACAACGCGAAGGCCGAAGCGTCGCTTGCGGCTTCACAGGAGGCCTGCTCCCGGGCCGTCAATGAGGCTCGGGAGGCAGACCAATGATGCAAGGATGCGGAGGAGCGCGTATGGGAGCTCCAAGCCCGAAGCAACTCCCTGGAGCAGCAAATAGAGCTGCGCCACGCGGCCCTTGGGTTGATGCAGGAGGCCGCCGTCGACCGGGCGGAGCTCCAGAGGCGCGAGGAGGCGCTGACGCTCAAGGCCACCGAGCGCAGCCTTGACCTGGAGCAGTTGGAGATGAGGGAGCGCCTGGCGGCCCAGGCGGAGGACGATGTTGCGGCGCGCGAAGCCCGGGTCCAGGAAGAGGTCGACCGCCGTGTGGCGGGAGCTCGCTCGGCCCTCGAGCGCGAATACGAGGCGAGGTTGATGCTGATCAGGGCCGAGGCTGAGGGCAGGACAGCGTCCATCAAGGCCAAGTTGGTTGAAAAGAGACGCGGCGTGCGGATTCCTCCACCGCCGCCCTCAGTGCGGCACAGGCGGAGCTGTCCTCTTCCCAGGCTAAGCTTCTTATTCTACGACGGAGGGTCGATGACGCCGAGGCCATCGCGCGGCAGAGCGAGGATGAGATCCGTCG
Organism: Triticum urartu; assembly: GCF_056163025.1. NCBI lineage: Eukaryota > Viridiplantae > Streptophyta > Magnoliopsida > Poales > Poaceae > Triticum > Triticum urartu. Next base: position 326,849,724 of record NC_141875.1, read on the forward strand.
GCGGAGGGTTCTGGAGCGCGAGCATGCTCCCATGCTTCAGACGCTCAGGGAGAGTGCCAACTCAGCCTTAGGAGAGATTTGTGAGGCTGCCGCTAAGGAGCCGCACGAGGCTAGCTACGCTGGCAATCTTCAGTTCTTCACTGACGTGGTGATGCTTCTGGAGGATCGTTCCGAGAAAGCCCACGGGCTTGTTGAGGAGAGGAGCCTAGCCCTGCTCAGGCGCGTCTTCTCCCGTGTCTTCAGCCATTTGCAGGAGATGGACCCCCACTTCGACTTTGATGCTGCAATCGCGCCTGTGCCCATAGCTGTCCGGGGTGACCTGGCGTAGTGGGTGGAGAACAACGTGGACGCCCTCGTCAGGGCCTTCGCGTCTGATGACGATGGTGTGGTCGTGGGTGCTGACGAAGGCGGCGTTGTAGATGAGCCTGGTGCTGACGGAAACGCAGGTGGTGGGGGCGACGACGTCAGTCATGCGAGTGGCGCTTCCGAGGATCCCCGGGAAGATGCGGTGAGCGATATGTCCGACTGACCATATGTCTCCACAGTTTATCCTGCATGAAGAAGACTCGGGCTTGGCCCTGAAGAGTGTAAGAGCATTTTTGGGAGCGGAGGCCCCTCATGTAAAGATAAACACTATAACCCGACAACAGGCCTTGCTGTCTTCCTGCTCTATAGCTTGGCTACACTCATGCCCTTAGCGGAGGTAGGGGCCGAGTAGGATTAGGCCCTTCGCTCGTCTCCTTACCGCACTACAACCAAGTTCTGGCCCAAAGTAAGGTTTTTGGACATGGGACGGAGGGAGCAAGACGGTATGAGAGTGAGTGAAGTCTCGTACGTTCAAGTCTCATACGGAGGCACATAGTGGGGACAAAAGACTTATCTGATGTCACAGCCCTTGGCAACCTTGGCTTGCTGTGATCGGATCCTTAGACCTGCAGCCCCAGGCAACCTTGGCTTGTCGGGGTCGGGGTGTCGGCCTGTTCTCTTTCTTCCAAACAGCTCAGTGGAAGTGTCCACGCACCCTGCGAACCAAAAAGGACGGGAAGGAACAGAAAGACGCATACTCGACCTCTATGCTAAGGGTTAGTCGCCGCAAGGCACCATCAACCCAAACAAAGAGAGAGAATCAACCTAGCATGCATGCTAAAACTTAGGGCACTAGCGCTTCATTTTTTATGCTCAGGGTCTGCGCCTGGCTTTGTACAAAGGGTTACATGCCTTGTCCGTAAGGCTTGTACAAAAGGTGGTTTGCCGGGGGGCCCGGCAACCGCGCCATATGGGTAAAACTTGCGAAGAAGTTCGATGTTCCAGGAGTTGCTCACTGGAATACCATCTTCGGTCTTCTTGTAGACTGCGCCGAGCCTGGTGACTCGTATTACCCGATAAGGGCCTTCCCACTTTGGCATCAACTTGTTGGGATTATTGGCCGACTAAACATGCCTAAGAACAAGGTCGCCTTCCTCAATGCTTCGGGCACGAACCTTGCGGTTATGATAGCGGCGCAAGGCTTGCTGGTAGCATGCAGCTCGCACAGCCGCGCGAATACGATCTTCCTCAAGGAGCATCGCATCATCTTGCCGCAACTGCTCTTGCTGAAGCTCATCATAAGCGAGAACTCGAGGTGACCCGTGCATGAGTTCCATGGGGAGAACTGCTTCTGCCCCGTAAACGAGGGAGAAAGGGGTCTGGCCGGTGGCTCGACTTGGTGTCGTTCTGATTGACCAAAGAACCGTTGGCAATTCATCAACCCAGCACCATCTGCACTTGTGTAGCCTGTCAAAAGTTCTTGTCCGGAGGCCTCGCAACACTTTAGCATTTGCCCTCTCAGCCTGGTCGTTGCTTCGTGGGTTGCAACAGAAGCAAAATAGACCTTGCTACCGAGGTCCTGGGTGTACTGCATGAAGGTGCGGCTCGTGAACTACGTGCCATTATCGGTGATGACCCTATTTGGCACACCAAAACGGCAGACTAGTCCTTCGAAGAACTTGACGGCCGACTGTGTTTTCACCTTTCTCACTGTCTCCACCTCCGGCCACTTTGTGAACTTGTCGATTGCGATGTACAAGTACTCAAAGCCCCCGACAACACAGGGAAAGGGGCCCAGTATGTCGAGCCCCCAGACCGAGAATGGCCAGGAAAGAGGGATTGTCTGGAGGGCTTGAGCTGGTTGATAACGCTTCTTTGAATGGAACTGGCACACTTCACACTTGGTTACTAAGGCCGTTGCATCCTGGAGGGCGGTGGGCCAGAAGAAAACTTGCCGGAACGCCTTGCCAGCAAGGGCTCTTGACCCTATGTGGGAGCCACATATGCCTTCGTGGATCTCTGCCAACAGCTCCAGTCCTTCCTCTCGGGGAATGCACTTCAATTTCACACCGTTCGGCCTTTTTCTGTACAGAACATCATCGACGAACTAATACATGGCAGATCGATGGGCTACTTTCTCCGCTTCTTCTTGCTCCTCGGGAAGTTCCCCTGTTTGGAGGAACCGAACGGTATGATGTGCCCATGCCAGAGCCTGAGGCTCGTCAACAAGTGTTAAAGGCGTTTCCTCTGCCATGGGAGCGGCTGTCTCTAGGGCCAGGGCTTGACGCCCTGCCGGAGTCTGTTGCCCCATGGCAGGCCCAGTGTCCATGGCAATGTCTTTGCTGACGGCTCCTGGGAGCTCAGCGGGAAAGTACTTGCCGGGGCCTGATTTCCTTCACTTATTCTGCCCTGTCGATGGTTCAACAGATGGTTGAGTTAATCGAAGCACAAAAGTACCTGGTTCCACAGGCAATTTGAAGGCAGCCCGTTTCGACAAGTAGTCGGCGATGCCGTTCTCCACTTGGGGAACATGCTCCGCTTGTATACCGTCAAAACGCTCTTCTACCTTCCTCACTTCATCTACGTAGGCCTCCATCAATGGGCTTCGATAATCTTTGTTAAAGCTCAAGACTCTTCATTTTACATTTTAGTGATCCAAGATCACATTGAGTCCATAGGAAAAGCCAATACTATCATGGAGGGATGAGGTGTTGCTTAATGAGCCTCTTGCTTCAAGTGCTTAATGATATGCTCCAAAACCCTTAGCTACTTTCCCACTTCCACATATGACCTAAACACAAGCCAAACTCGGACCTACCGATTATTTCTATCCGGCGCCACCGAGTTTCACTTGTCATAGCCATTGCCAAACCCTAGCAAATCGGTTCTACCTATAGGGATCTCGGTCTCACCGAGATGGGATTGCAATTTCTCTGTTTCCTTTTCGTAACTTTTTGGTCTCACCGAAAGAGCGGATCGGTCCCACCGAGATTGCAATGTAAACTCACTGTTTCCTTTTCGTAACATTTCGGTCTCACCGAGAAGAGTGAATCGGTCCCACCGAGTTTTCCTGACCAACCCTCTGGTTAGCTTATTACCAAATCGGTCTCACCGAGTTTATGTAATCGGTCTCACCGAGATTACGTTATGCCCTAACCCTAACCATATCGGTCCTACCGAGTTGCATGTCAGTCCCACCGAAAATCTCTAACGGTCACTAGGTTTACTATTTCGGTCCGTCCGAGTTTGTTGATTCGGTCCCACCGAGATTGGTAAATTGTGTGTAACGGTTAGATTTTGTGTGGAGGCTATATATACCCCTCCACCTCCTCTTCACTCGTGGAGAGAGCCATCAGAACACATCTACACTTCCAACTCATATGTTCTGAGAGAGAACCACCTACTCATGTGTTGAGGCCAAGATATTCCATTCCTACCACATGAATCTTGATCTCTAGCCTTCCCCAAGTTGCTTTCCACTCAAATCTTCTTTCCACCAAATCCAAATCCTGTGAGAGAGAATTGAGTGTTGGGGAGACTATCATTTGAAGCACAAGAGCAAGGAGTTCATCATCAACACACCATTTGTTACTTCTTGGAGAGTGGTGTCTCCTAGATTGGCTAGGTGTCACTTGGGAGCCTCCGACAAGATTCTGGAGTTGAACCAAGGAGTTTGTAAGGGCAAGGAGATCGCCTACTTCGTGAAGATCTACCGCTAGTGAGGCAAGTCCTTCGTGGGCGATGGCCATGGTGGGATAGACAAGGTTGCTTCTTCGTGGACCCTTCGTGGGTGGAGCCCTCCGTGGACTCGTGCAACCGTTACCCTTCGTGGGTTGAAGTCTCCATCAACGTGGATGTAGGATAGCACCACCTATCCGAACCATGGGAAAAACATCCGTGTCTCCAATTGCGTTTGAATTCTCCAAACCCTTCCCTTTACATTCTTGCAAGTTGCATGCTTTACTTTCCGCTGCCTATATACTCTTTGCATGCTTGCTTGATATGTATTGTGAATGTTGAAATTGTGCCTAAACTCCACTTAAACCGAAAAAGCTTAAAAACTGCAACTTTAGCATTAAGTGTCTATTCACCCCCCCCCCCTCTAGACACATCTACTTCAAGGTCCTATAGCATGCCATTTTCCATTAGTTTGAAATAGAGAACGAGCCCCACCGTCAGGTTGTGGATACGAGCGAAGGTCTTCCATCCGCGACGAAGATACATTACGTGGGGGCGGGGAAATCGACATCAACCCACGTGCCGCCATTCCCGTAGCCCCTCATATGCAATCTCAGAGTCTGTGGCGGGTCGAGCTCCATCTCCCGAGCGAATGGGGTAGGGAGGGTAAGACGACGACGCGCTGGCCGGTGCAGCCTGATGAAGAACTTGCGGGGCTAGTCCCCGATGTGGCCCTCCATTGGTGGAGGGACCGTTGGCAGAGGCGAGGCCGGTGCGCCGCCCTACCCTACTCAGCCCCTACCTCCGCCGCCACAAGCTCTTGGGAAGGAGGGGCGCGCTGTCGAGCGGAGACCCTCGTCGCCACCGTCGAAGCACCGGCGCGCCCTCTCGCCATAGCAGAAGAAAGAGAGAAGCCAAGGTGGAAGGAGGCAGATGGTGAAAGATTAAGGGGTGCCATCCCCCCTTCCCTTTATTACAAAGGGGCGGGGTCGGGGCTCGGCCGCCCCACTCAACCAATCCGGCCATCGGGAGCGCAGGGAATCGAGACCGACCTGCTGCTCCAATCAGCAGCGGCCCGGTTTCCCGCCTCGTCATTCAAGACCCACACCCGCCGCCTACCATCTTCAAAGCATGGGGGACACGTGGCTAGCAAACCGAAATCGAGGGGACGAGTGAGGCGACCATTTCCACCCCGTGATCATAGGGCACGGGTGTCTCGAAGGCCACGACCCGAGTCCACTCGATAAATGAGTCGCGCCCCCTGCGTCTTCCTCTTTTTATGGGGAAGACGTGAGCCGCCTCTTTACCGCGGTGTGATGCATGATGGCAACAGCTGGCCCACGCACGACCCCCACGTCACGCACAACCCCCATGCCGCGCGTTCAATGCAGTTCATGGGCAAGTGCGACGGGCGAGGAAGTTACAACAGTAAAACTCGACCTGGCATGCCCGTGCACCGTTTTGGGCCTAGCCCAACAACGCGTCGCGCTTATGTATGGCCCAGGCCATGGGGCTCCTGTCGGTGCACAAAAGTAGGGGCTCTCTTTTGTACCCCTTTACTTGTGCGCAGACAGTAAGAGCCGCGCCTACGGCCATACCTAGCGGGGCAAAGGAAGCAGAAGCACAATACCAGAGCAGCGCTCTAGCCAGGAGCACGAGACAACCAAAACAACGCCAAGACTAGAGACACAAAGAGCAAGAGGGCGAGGTGGACTCCCCTGGCAAGAGCCTTGCCGGAGCGGCCTCCGCAGCCCTGGCAAGAGCCTTGCCGGGGCAACTTGCCCAATGCCAACAGAGCGCGCCACCCTTGAGCCCAAGGGTTCCAACACCATCATCCACATTGGAACCAAGGCTCGGGTGGCACCTCCATGGTGGCATGCAGATCTTCGAGAAGATCATAGGCACACAAGATCGGATGAGGACCAGAAGGCAACGATCCTTGGCAAGATCCTTGCTGAGGATATCCACGAGACCCCCGGCAAGATTCTTGCCGGGGACGACCGTGATGCCCCAGCAAGACCCTTGCCGAGGACACCTGCGGGGCTACAGCCAGGCCCACGTCTGCCAAGACCCTACCGCCGTTCCCATACAGCTGCCAGCCCAACTAGCTGGGCATGCACCTGAGTGGCGATGCGCGGCCTCCAGGCCAACTCAGCAAGCACCTACGTGGTGGCATGCAAATTTTCGTGAAGACACTACCACCATGCCATCTCAGCAGCCTGCCAGCTTACGCGGTGCTGCATGCCTCATCAGCTCGGACATGCGTCGGAGTGAGGCGGAACGGTGACGGATGGGACAGGCCTCGTTACGGTCCCCAATAAAGCAATGAGACACCCAAGAGGCGCATTTAATGAACCTTGTCCCATAATGACAGGCGATAAGCTTGTACACTATTTACCTTTTCACCTCCTGTGTGCCACTGTGGCGACCCCTTTTTGACTATAAAAGGAGGCCCGAGGCGTACTGGAGAAGGATTCGGATCTTTTGGACTACGCACACACCACAGCTAGTTCGAAAGCTCAAGAACACTCAAATATACACCAAAGCAGGACTAGGGTATTACGCATCCTTGCAGCCCGAACCTGGGTAAACGATCCTTGTGCTGGCTACTAGACCCGCTCTTTGCACAGCTCTGCGCCCGCCAACCGTAGAAGGGGTCCCGTGATCCCATCGGTATCGTTCCCATCGACACTCACTGACTCCTCAGACGAAGTCGAGGCCTACTCAGTTCCGCCAAAGAGGTTGTACACTCATCGCACCACACCTTCTCCTTAACTCGACCTCCCGGCACCGACGATGCTCCATCCTGCACCCCCATGGCATGACTACCTCAAAGCTGGCACCGCGGATGACATCTCCACGGCAGCTCTCCCCCTGTGCGAGGCCCCTTCAGCGGCGGCGGCCATACCAGCCGGATCTTCTGCTGTTGCTCTGGCTCTCGCTCACTCGCTCGCACTGCTCTTGCTGCTACGGCTCTCGCTTGCTCCCGCTGCTGCTATTGCACCGGCTCTCGCTCGCTCATGTTGCTGCTCCATTTCTCACTCGGTCGTGCTGCTACTCTGCTCTCCCCCTCGCTCATGCTGCTGCTCTGCTCTTGCTCTTGCTCGCACTGCTGATGCTGGTACACGGACTGCTGAAGCTACATGAGTTGCTGCTCTGGCTCTAGTTTGCGCTGCTCCTCCATGCGCTGCTGCTCCGGCTACTATCTGCTACTGTGTACCCCGTCGATTGCCTGCTGACTTAGATCGTTGTTTCTCTACTACTATGCTCGAGCAACCTAAACTACATGTGAAGTGCCTCTCTGCTACCAGTGCATTCAGTTTCGACTGTAACATTCAGATTCAATAGTAAATTTCAGTTTCGGCAGTTAAGCTCAGGTCAACAGTTTTTACCTCATCTGTTGTAGTTAGGTGTTTTTTGGTGATGTAAATTTTACATCTATCACTTTTTTGGTAATGTATTTTACATCATCTATTGGATATGCTATTACAATCACACTTCAGATTAACAATGTCGGTCTTGTACTGCTTTAGCCTCGACATCTTACGGCTCGCAGAGTTGCTCCAACGACGGAACCATCCATCACAACAGAGCAGTGCTCTGGACGCCGCCTACAGATTCCTCAGATCTTCCTCCACACCTCCGATAGCCACCTCTCCCACAACTTCTTCAGCGGCCAACCCAATGATGCTGAGGTCGACACGGCTACGGCAAAGAGGTTGTACACTTATCGCATCATTTATTTACTCCACATTCATGTCGATCCATTAGGGCTATTTTGGTTCAAAGGAAAAACATACCAATAGGAAATTTTCCTATGGCACTCTACTATTCAATTATTCATGCATTTTGTTGAAAGGAATGGAGCAAAACATCCACCTAGACCTACTCTTCAAAATCATGTGCATGAAAACAAGACCAAGTGCATTAGTGGCGGAATAACATTCTAACTATACATGCTTTCATATGGTTTCACTTTAATTTGGCCATGTTTCTTTGCATTCCTCTGTTGTTCCAATTCCTGTGAACCAAACAACCAAGTTGACAAAAATCCTATGTTTACAAATGCTCTGTTTCCCGCGTGCATTCTTATCCTATTCCGGTGTTTTCCCTATCCCTGCATTTTTAGAATCTTGCAAGCCAAAGGAGCCCTTACAGAATTACTTTAGTTACAAGTAGGTGTCGAAGAACACTTTGTGTGGTTTGTCCTGCTCCTGTTGCAATGTCGTTCACCTCACCTGAGTTGCTACATCGACAGAAACATCCACCAAACCAGACATCGCGACTCCTGACCATCTTTCGCCGCCTCAGATCTCCTTCCCTGCCGCCAGCACCCACCGCAACTTCATCAACATCATCGACTCAGCAGATGAACTTAAGGAGTACATGGTGATGACCCACAAGTGTAGGGGATCTATCGTAGCCTTTTCGATAAGTAAGAGTGTCGAACCCAACGTGGAGCAGAAGGAAATGATAAGCGGTTTTCAACAAGGTATTCTCCGCAAGCACTGAAATTATTGGTAACAGATAGTTCTGTGATAAGGTAATTTGTAATGAATAACAACAACTAAAAGTAAATAAGGTGCAGCAAGATGGCCCAATCCTTTTTGTAGCAAAGGACAAGCCTGGACAAACTCTTATATAAAGGAAAGCGCTCCCAAGGACACATGGGAATTATCGTCAAGCTAGTTTTCATCATGCTCATATGATTCACATTCAGTACTTTGATAATTTGATATGTTGGTGGACGGTGCTTGGGTACCGTCCTTCCTTGGACAAGCATCCCACTTATGATTAACCCCTATTGCAAGCATCCGCAACTACAACAGAAGTATTAAGGTAAACCTAACCATAGCATGAAACATATGGATCCAAATCAGCCCCTTACGAAGCAACGCATAAACTAGGGTTTAAGCTTCTGTCACTCTAGCAACCCATCATCTACTTATTACTTCCCAATGCCTTCACCTAGGCCCAAACAATGGTGAAGTGTCATGTAGTCGACGTTCACATGATACCACTAGAGGAAAGACAAGATACATCTCATCAAAATATCGAACGAATGCCAAATTCACATGACTACTTATAGCAAGACTTCTCCCATGTCCTCAGGAACGAACGTAACTACTCACAAATCATATGCATGTTCATAATCAGAGGGGTATTAATATGCATAATGGATCTGAACATATGATCTTCCACCAAGTAAACCAACTAGCATCAACTACAAGGAGTAATCAACACTACTAGCAACCCACAGGTACCAATCTGAGGTTTGGATAAGAAGATTGGATACAAGAGATGAACTAAGGTTTGAGATGAGATGGTGCTAGTGAAGATGTTGATGATGATTGACCCCCTCCCGATGAGTGGGTCATTGGTGATGACGATGGTGATGATTTTCCCCCTCCCGGAGGGAAGTTTCCCTGGCAGAACAGCTCCACCGGAGCCCTAGATTGGTTCCGCCAAGGTTCCGCCTCATGGCGGCAGAGTTTCGTGATGTGAGCTAGCTTATGATTTTTTCCTCCACAAAAGACCTCATATAGCCAAAGATGGGCACCAAAGGGCTGCCAGGGGGGCCACGAGGCAGGGGGCGCGCCAGGGGGGGTAGGGCGCGCCCGCCACCCTCGTGGACGGTGGGTGGCCCCCCTCTGGTACTTTCTTCGCCCAATATTTTTTATATATTCTGAAAATAATTCCCGTGGAGTTTCAGGACTTTTGGAGATGTGCAGAATAGGTCTCTAATATTTTCTCCTTTTCCGGCCTAGAATTCCAGCTGCCGGCATTCCCCCTCTTCAAGTAAACCTTGTAAAATAAGAGAGAATAGGCATAAGTATTGTGATATAATGCGTAATAACAGCCCATAATGCAATAAATATTGATATAAAAGCATGATGCAAAATGGACGTATCAACTCCCCCAAGCTTAGACCTCGCTTGTCCTCAAGTGAAAGCCGATATCGAAAAATATGACCACATGTTTAGAGATAGAGGTGTCGATAAAAATAAAATACGGACATGAGGGCATCATGATCATTCTTAGAACAACAACATATACATATATTGTCATATGATTTCTTATGCTAAAGTAACAATTCAATCACAACTTCAAGTATGAATCATAAACTTCATTGAAAACTAACAAACTATAATCTCAGTCATTAAGCAATTGCAATTTATCATAACATCGGAAAGAGTCAATATAAGAGCTTTTCAGCAAGTCCACATACTCAACTATCATTTAGTTTTCACAATTGCTAGCACTCACGCAATATTTATGGGTATGAAGTTTTAGCCGGACACAGAGAAAAATAGGGGCTTATAGTTTTGCCTCCCAACTTTTTACCTCAAGGGTAATGTCAACAATAATAGTTCATGAGAACTCACATCCAATTAGCTATATATATATATATATATCTGGATCTTTTCAACACATTGTGCTGGCAAAAGGATAAAATGTAAAAAGGAAAGGTGAAGATCACCATGACTCTTATATGAAGTATAAGACAAGAATAATAGATAGGCCCTTCGCAGAGGGAAGCAGAGGTTGTCATGTGCTTTTATGGTTGGATGCACGAAGTCTTAATGCAAAAGAACGTCACTTTATATTGCCACTTGTGATATGGACCTTTATTATGCAGTATGTCGCTTTTATTTCATCCACATCACAAGATCGTATAAAGATTATTTTCTCCACACTAATAAATCACACATATTTAGAGAGCAATTTTTATTGCTTGCAATGATGACAACTTACTTGAAGGATCTTCCTCAATCCATAGGTAGATATGGTGGACTTTCATGGCAAAACTGGGGTTAAGGATATTTGGAAGCACAAGTAGTATCTCTTTTTTGTGCAAAGAATTTGGCTAGCATTAGAGGGAAAGGCAAGCTCAACATGTTGGATGATCCATGACAATATAATTTATTTCAGATGTAAGAAAGCATAACCCATCACGTTGTCTTCCTTGTCCAACATCAACTCTTTAGCATGTCATATTTTAATGAGTGCTCACAATCATAAAAGATGTCCAAGATAGTATATTTATATGTGAAAACCTCTCTTTCTTTATTACTTCCTATTAATTAAAATGATGGCTAAAACTATGCTTGTCAACTCTCAACATTTTTTATTCATCATAGTCTTTATATGTGAAGTCATTACTCTCCATAAGATCCATATGATCTATTTATTTATTTTTATTCTTTCTATTTTATTTTATTCCCTCAAGATCATAGTAAGATAATCAAGCCCTTGACTCAACACTAATCTTTATTATATATATATCTCATGGACTCGATTACATAGAAGGATCATAAAGCAAAACTCAAAACTAGATCATACTAATAATTTATTCTACTAGATCAAGATATTACCAAAAGGATCGAACTTATACAAACGGTAAAGATAAAAGTGTGATGGTGATACGATACCGGGGCACTCCCCCAAGATTGGAAGTTGCCAAGGGGAGTGCCCATACCCATGTGTTTATGTCTCCTTCTTCGGGGGTGGTGATATGATATTCTTGGCGATATGCCCCACAGGATACGATTTTCTTCCTCGAGCTTATAGACTTGCTGCTTGAGGTCCATTATTTCCTTACGGAGCTTGCTCGTGATGCCTAAAGCTCCTTTCACCCAAGGATGTTGCATAGCTCCGGGAGAACAAGAAACACTCTTTTTCAGCATAGCTGTTTGCTCTTGGCCCCAGTGTCGGATGAGACACCCGACTCTCCCCGACTGACTCTTGAGAAGACATCTTGCTCTATATCTGCAGCAGAAACAACTCGAAACAAAGATAGAGGATATTTGCGTGATACGGTGGTCAAAACCTTCGGGAGATTATATAATGAATTTTTACGGACCAAAAGAAGTATCGTGCAAGAAAACAGAGTCCAGAGGGCACACGAGGTGCCCACGAGGCAGTGGGCGCGCCCAGGGGCGTAGGGCGCACCCTCCACCCTCATGGAAGCCTCGTGTCCTTTCCGGACTACTTCTTATTTTCCTATTTTCTTAAATATTCCAGAACGGAGAGAAATTGTCATTAGAACTGTTTTGGAATCGGTTTACTTACCGTACCACGTACCTATACCTTTTCAGAGTCTGAAACATTCTGGAAAGTGTCCCTTATGTATTCCTCCGGGGTTACGGTTTCAATAACACTGGTTTCAACATTTATGGTATTACCTGAGATATAATGTTCGATTCTTTGAACGTTAACCACCCTCAGATTTGTGCCTTCAAAGTTGTTGATTTTTATGGCACCAGAACGGTAGACCTCCTCGATGACGCAAGGAGGTTCCCATTTAGAGAGAAGTTTGCCTGCAAAAAATCTTAAATGAGAGTTGTAGTATAATAATACATAAAAACCTACATTAAACTCACGCTTTTGTATCCTTTTATCATGCCATCTTTTAACTTTTTCTTTAAACAGTTTGGCATTCTCATAGGCCTGGGTTCTAGATTCATCAAGTGAGCTAATGTCAAAAGGCCTCTTCTCACCGGCAAGTTTGAAATCATAATTGAGCTCTTTAATGGCCCACTATGCCTTATGTTCTAGTTCAAGAGGTAAGTGACATGCTTTAGCATAAACCATTTTATACGGAGACATACCCATAGGATTTTTATATGCAGTTCTATAGGCCCATAATGCATCATCAAGTTTCTTGGACCAATTCTTTCTATATCTATTAACAGTCTTTTGCAAAATTAATTTAAGCTCTCTATTGCTCAGTTCTACTTGACCACTAGACTGTGGATGATATGGAGATGCAATTCTATGATTAACATCATACTTAGCAAGCATTTTACGAAAGGCACCATGAATAAAATGCGAACCGCCATCAATCATTAAGTATCTAGGGACTCCAAACCTCGGAAAAATAACTTCTTTAAGCATCTTCATAGAGGTGTTATGATCAGCACTACGAGTTGGAATAGCTTCTACCCACTTAGTAACGTAATCAACAGCAACTAAAATATGTGTATACCCATTAGAGGAAGGAAACGGTCCCATATAATCAAAGCCCCAAATATCAAATGGCTCAATAACAAGTGAATAATTCATAGGCATTTCTTGACGTCTACTAATATTACCAATTCTTTGACATTCATCACAAGACAAGACAAACTTACGGCCATCTTTGAAGAGAGTAGGCCAATAAAAACCGGATTGCAATACCTTATGTGCAGTTCTGTCTCCAACATGGTGTCCTCCATAAGCCTTGGAGTGATACTTGCGTAGGATCTGTTCCTGTTCATGCTCGGTACACAACGTCTAATGACACCATCTACTCCTTCTTTATAAAGGTGTGGGTCATCCCAGAAGTAATGTCTTAAATCATAGAAAACCTTTTTCTTTTGCGGGTATGTGAAACTAGGTGGTATAAATTTAGCAACAATATAATTAGCATAATCAACATACCATGGAGCAGTACGAGAAGCATTTATCGCAGCTAATTGTTCATCAGGAAAGCTATCATCAATTGGTAGTGGGTCATCAAGAACATTCTCTAGCCTAGACAAGTTGTCTGCAACGGGGTTCTCAGCTCCCTTTCTATCAATAATATGCAAATCAAATTCTTGTAGTAAGAGAACCCATCTAAAGTATAGGTTCAGCATCTTTCTTTTCCACAAGATATTTAATAGAAGCATGATCAGTGTGAACAGTTACTTTAGAATCAACAATATAAGGTCTGAACTTATCACAAGCAAACACAACTGCTAAAAATTCTATTTCAGTAGTAGCATAATTTCTTTGTGCATGGTCCGGAGTTTTGCTAGCATATTGGGTAACATTTAATTTCTTATAAACTCTTTGTCCTAAAACAGCCCCTACAACATAATCACTAGCATCACACATAATTTCAAAGGGTAAATTCCAATCAGGAGGCTGAACAATAGGTGCAGGAATCAAAGCTTTCTTAAGTATTTCAAATGCTTCTACACAATCATCATCAAAAACAAAAGGAACATCTTTTTCTAAGAGATTAGTCAGAGGCTGAGAAATTTTTGAGAAGTCCATAATGAACCTCCTATAAAAACCGGCATGACCAAGGAAGCTTCTTATACCTTTATTGTCCTTAGGACACGACATCTTTTCAATAGCATCAACCTTAGTGTCGGTGTCAAAACCGGCGGATCTCGGGTAGGGGGTCCCGAACTGTGCGTCTAGGCCGGATGGTAACAGGAGGCAGGGGACATGATGTTTTACCCAGGTTCGGGCCCTCTTGATGGAGGTAAAACCCTACGTCCTGCTTGATTAATATTGATGATATGGGTAGTACAAGAGTAGATCTACCACGAGATCAGAGAGGCTAAACCCTAGAAGCTAGCCTATGGTATGATTGTTGTTCTCTCTACAGACTAAACCTCTCCGATTTATATAGACACCAGAGAGGGATAGGGTTACACAGAGTCGGTTACAATGGTAGGAGATCTACATATCCGTATCGCCAAGCTTGCCTTCCACGCCAAGGAAAGTCCCTTCCGGACATGGGACGAAGTCTTCAATCTTGTATCTTCATAGTCCAGGAGTCCGGCCGAAGGTATAGTCCGGTCATCCGGACACCCCCTAATCCATGACTCCCTCAGTAGCCCCTGAACCAGGCTTCAATGACAATGAGTGCGGTGCGCAGATTGTCTTCGGCATTGCAAGGCGGGTTCTCCTCCAAATTCCATGTGCCTGTTGAATAGTGTCCGGTTTCTTGTAAATGTAGTGCTCCTTGGCTTCTACGCCCAATAATGGCCGTTTTCCACGTGTCAAACGAATACAAAAAGTCAGGGTGTTTTTTATATTTACACCCCTAGCCGCGTGAATGAGCCGCCTATTTAAGGGGACGAGGATTTAGATCCAAACCACACCTTCTCCCTTCCGCGAGTATTCATCAGAGCGTATCTGACAGAGGTCCATTCTATCATGGCCAGCCGCCGCGGCTCCTCCTCTTGCCCTTCCAGCCCTCAGCCTGGAGATTGGAAGAAGTGCTCCATCCCGCACAGTGAGCTAGTGAAGCTCCAGACCAAGGGATTTTTCCCCCCGGCCTATATGGTCCCGGTTCGAGCCGGACTTGCCACCTATAATGGCGGAGAGAAAGCGGAGAGCGCCCCCAATCCCTCCAAAGGAGAGCGGGTATGCCTTGCCCTTACTTAATAAGAGGGCTCGGATTTCCAATTCATCTGTTTCTCCGGGGGCTTCTGGAGTTCTATGGCCTCCAGCTGCACAACCTCACGCCTGCCTCCATATTGCATATCGCGGGCTTCGTAGCCCTTTGCGAGCTGTTTTTGGGCTGCGAGGCTCATTTCGCGCTGTGGAAAAGGCTATTCTGCCTTGTGCCCCGCTTTAAGGACGGGTCGATATATCAAGTGGGTGGAGCCGAAGTGTGGCTTATCGCCGGGACCGGATATCTATCCGGAACCCCAAAGAAGGCGTCCGAGGACTGGCCTTCAGAATGGTTTTATATAGAGGACGTTCCGCTGCCGGATCCTGTCTGGATCGGCCTCCCTGAGTTCGACAGTGCTCCCCTAAAGAAGCGCCTAAGCTGGCATCCACGGAGCCCTCAGAGGGAAAGCGACAAGGACGTTATTTACCTGATGGGCCGGATAAGATTGTTAGCTCATTCTGGACTGACCATGATCGGGGTCATGGCCGCATGCATCATGCGAGGGGTGCAGCCGCTTCAGTAGAGAGGCCGCCCCATGTGGGACTTCAACGGGGAGGACGACGCCACCCGCTATGGCCGTAAGGGGCCAGATTCGGCTGCCGCTCTAATAAATACCTTGTCCGCTTTGTACAAGGGAGAAGAGGAGGAATTTCTCCGCGTCAACCCACGGGGTGGATTTTCTATGTACAATCCCCCAAGTTGGGTAAGTGGACACTTTTACTTGCCCATTCGTTTTATATTCCCATTGTTAAATTTTCAGTCTAATGACTTCAACGCAGGAACTGCGTCAGGCTGTTAAAGAATTAAACAGCCCTCCTCCTCAACCTGAGGATCCGGGACGGTCCCTCGACCCGGCCTCTCAAGAGGATCCGGACTTCTCCGTGGAGCTGATTGATGGAGTGTTTCATCAATTGAGCAGGGACAATGCCTTGGTGGCCATTACGGCCGATTATCCAGGGCTACTCCCAGCCTCACAGGTAACTGGGACCGGAGTCTCAGCACTTTGAAAAGGGATCTATCCTTGCGTGTTTTCGATTACCGTATGACAACCGTGTTTTGTAGGGGAGGTCCTTGAGACGGGAGGCTGAGCCTGCGGCGACTAGCCAACGAGGGGTGACAAGGCCCCGCGAGCTGAAAAGAAGTGTGGTCCGGACTGAGGCACCGGCGCAAAGGTATAGCGCGCCACCTTATTCCCAGGTGTTACTCCTTCGAGGCATATTAACACTCGTGCTCTCTTCAGGACGAAGAGACCTCGCCAGACTATATCCGAAGAGGTTGCCAATCGCGCCTCCACCAGCCAGGCTCCAAAGCCTGGTCCGAAAGCGGGGGCGAACATGAGGCGCGCACCGGATGCTCCTCCGACGGAGGATGCGGACAGGCTGTCTGCCACCAATTCCGAGGTGGAGAGTGCCATGAACCACAGGCGTCGCCGGACAGTTCTTCGCGACGCTTGTTTCTCCCAAGAGGCATTGGATGCCTTCAATTCGGGAGACGCGTACCTCCGTGCCGCTCAAAATGGTCTAGCCAGAGCCACGGAGCAGTATGTGAAAGACATACGGGTAAGAAAATTTTGGTAATTATATATGTATACCAGTAGCCTCCGAGACTTGAAACAGTTAGAATAACTGATTTAAGGATCATCTGTTATGCAGGTTCTTACATAAAAGAATACCCTGCTGTCCCAGGAGCTGGAAGAGTGCAAAGCCCAACTTGAGGCTGCACTAGCCGCGGCAGGGGAGCCCAAGGAGACCCCCTCTGGTAATATACGCTTCGAAAGATAAGTATTTTGCGAAGTGCAGCATGGGTGCAAATCTGACAAATGAAATTGCAGATGGCGCCGGATTAAATCCGGAAGTGCAACAACTCCGGCGCCAGCTAAAGGCTGGTGAGAGCGTGCTGACAAAGGTGAGGCGGGAGAAGAACGATCTCCAAGATGCCAACACCAAGCTAGGTGTGGAACTGAATGACGTTCGTGCCCAGCTGTTGGACTCCGTGAAGGAGAATCAGCGGCTTCGATGCGACATATATAGTAAGTGCTTGAACGAACTTTGAAAAAAGAGTTCGGCGAGGAAGTCGACTAACAGAGTAATGTCTGTAGGTATGTTGACAGGTCGTCCTGCAGATGAAATGCCCGGTTCTACGGGTGACCTTCTTCCCGAGCTCTCACAACTGCACAAGCGAGTTCGCAGGTGATGCGAGGCGTCGCCCAGGCCTTGTGGCCGTCCGTCTCCATGCCCGAAGGCCTTGGAGAGCTGGTAGAGAAGCTGAAAGGAGCGCGGCGGCGCTTCCTATTATGGAAGATGTCGGCCTTCCGTCAAGGCGCCAGGGAGGCCTGGGCCATGGTGAAGATGCGGTACACGAAGGCTGACCCAAACCACATGGCCGAGGTCGGACCCGTAGGGCCCGATGAGAAGGAGATCCTTGTGAGCTTAGTATACGGCCAAGTAGAGTTGGCCGCAAAGTATTCCCAACAGGACTGTAAACTAGACAGCCTATTAGATGGAATTGAAGAGGAATACAATCAGTCAGATTGACTATGTAATTTTAATTGACATGTGTAATGCCTTCTAGCCGGACTGTAGATCGTTTGTCATGGCCGACCTTTTCGCTTCAACCTCGGGACCTGACGGTCCGGAGTGTGTCCGAATACCCTCGCGGTTATATAAGAACCGGGGTATGCATGGAGCCCAGACGTAGGGGTCATTAGTGCTTGAACAGACAAGTGCCCAACTAGTTATGTTATATTACATGGTTAGTAAGAAACATCTTCCAGGGAGAATAGTTCTGTTAGGGGTTCCTTTCCCTGGGAGGCATGCCCTAAAGTGCATGTCCATTCTGCGAAAAGAGACGCAGGAAAAACATCTGGGGGCGTATAGATAAATAAGTGGAAGAAAAGATCATCTTTAGTTCAACGACCGAATATTCCCTTAAGAATGCTAGCTTTCGGCTTCACCCAGTCTGAGGTACACATCCGGCTGACCCGGCAGTAACAATCGCAGAGGTGCTCCCTTTACCACCTACCCGAACAATCGGGAACGTAGGGGTAAGCACAGGAGCCAGGCAACCCGGCTTGGCCAAAACTTAAGTCATATCGATGCATATAATGGCGAATAAAAGGTACATGCAGAAGTGTGACACATGTGTTGGGCATGAAGCCCGTATAAATAAGCTTCTGTTTAAAGAAGCCCCCAGGTTTAATGAGCGCGGATAGCGCGTCAATTTATGAGCCTTTGAAGGCTATAAGAGAGAGAGGAGAAGGAGAGAAATGTAAGACAGAAAGTATATAAAAAATGGACAGAGGAAGGAGACAAACACAGAGTCTGGCGCTAGGCATAGAATCTTCGTAGACGGGCTGCGTTCCATGGGTTCGGCTCGAGTCGGTTATCCGATGCATCTCGTAGGCGGTACGCTCCACTAGTTAGGACTTGGTCGATTATGAAGGGACCTTCCCACTTGGGCTTGAGTTTGTCCTTTTTCTTCTCCGGCAGGCGTAGAACTAATTCGCCAACGTTGTAATTTTTGGCCCGTACTTCTCTGCTTTGGTATCTTCGAGCCTGCTGTTGATAGAATGCGGAACGGGCTTCTGCCACGCCACGCTCTTCCTCCAAGGCGTCCAAACTGTCCTGCCGATCGAGCTCGGCTTCTCTTTCTTCGTACATGCACACTCGAGGTGAGTCATGAATTATGTCGCAGGGCAAAACTGGCTCTGCGTCGTACACCATGAAGAATGGTGTGTATCCGGTGGTGCGATTCGGCGTGGTCCACAGCCCCCAGAGTACGGAGTCGAGCTCCTCTACCTAGTGCGTATTATATTCCTTAAGGGACCGCACTAATCTGGGTTTGATGTCGCTCATGATAAGACCATTTGCACGTTCAACCTGGCCGTTGGTTTGTGGGTGATACACGGAAGCATAATCGAGCTTGATGCCCATGTTTTTGCACCAGAGTTTTACCTCATCGGCCGTAAAGTTCGTGCTGTTATCAGTGATGATGCTATGGGGGACGCCGTAACGGTGTACAACCCCGGATATAAAGTCTATCACCGGTTCGGATTCGGCCGTCTTAACAGGCTTGGCTTCTATCCATTTGTTGAACTTATCCACCATGACCAGTAAGTATTTTTTCTTGTGGGTTCCGCCTTTAAGGGGTCCAACCATGTCAAGCCCCCACACCACGAAGGGCCAAGTCATGGGGATAGTTTGGAGGGTGGTGGGTGGCATATGGCTTTGGTTTGCAAAAAGCTGGCAACCGACGCATCGTTGGACTAAGTCCTGGGCGTCTACCCGGGCCGTCGGCCAATAAAAGCCTGTACGGAAGGCCTTGCTTACAAGGGACCGAGCTGCAGCGTGATGTCCGCCGAGTCCGGCATGAATTTCAGCCAGGAGGTTCCGCCCTTCCTCTTCGGAGATGCACCTTTGAAGGACTCCGGTAGTGCTTTTCTTATAAAGCTCTCCCTCATGGACTTTATAGGCTTTAGATCACTGCACTATGCAGCGTGCCTCATTTTGGTCCTCAAGGAGTTCCTTCCTGGTAAGGTAGGCGAGGAATGGTTCTGTCCACGGGGCGATGACGGCCATTATTACGTGGGCTGAAGGTGTTATTTCATTGGTAGAGCCTCCAATTGTGTCAGAGTGTTCGGTGTCGGGCAGTGTGGTTGGGTCCGGGCTGCTATTGCCAGGTTCCCCTTCCCATACTACGGATGGCTTGAACAGCCTTTCCAAGAAGATGTTGGGGGGACTACATCGCGTTTTGCGCCGATGCGTGCCAGGACAGGAGCCGCCTGATTATTTTCCCGGGCTATATGGTGAAATTCGAGCCCTTCGAACCGAGCTGACATTTTTAGGACGGCGTTGCGATAAACTGCCATTTTTGGATCCTTGGCATCAAAGTCAACATTTATTTGGGATATTGCGAGGTTGGAGTCCCCGCGCACCTCTAGGCGTTGAATGCCCATGGATACTGCCATCCGGAGACCATGTAAAAGGGCCTCATATTCGGCTGCGTTGTTGGAGTCTGTGTACATTATCTGGAGTACATATTGAACTGTGTCTCCTATGGGGGACGTCAAAACGACGCCAGCCCCTAGACCGGCCAACATTTTGGAGCCGTCGAAGTGCATGACCCAGTTTGAATATGTGTCGTACTCTTTAGGGAGTTCGGCCTCTGTCCATTCTGCGACGAAGTCGGCCAAAACTTGCGACTTGATAGCTCGCCGTGGCTTGTAAGTTATGTAAAACGGGAGGAGCTCAATGGCCCATTTTGCAATCCGGCCCGTCGCATCGCGGTTATTTATAATATCGTTAAGTGGCACTTCCGAGGCTACTGTTATTGAACACTCTTGAAAGTAGTGTCGCAGCTTCCGGGATGCCATAAATACCGCGTACGCAATCTTTTAATAGTGCGGGTACCGTGACTTGCACGGAGTAAGGACAGTGGACACATAATAGATCGGCTTTTGAAGGGGGAATTTGTGTCCGTCCGTTTCTCGTTCGACGACGAGCACTGCGCTTATGACCTGATGGGTTGCTGCAATGTATAATAGCATTGGTTCACCAATGTTTGGCGCGGCCAGGACTGGGTTTGTTGCCAAGATGGCTTTTATTTCGTCCACTCGAAGTGTTCGGTGCGCCGAAGGAGGCGGTAAAGGGGTAGGGCCTTTTCTCCTAAGCGGAAATAAAGCGGCTTAGAGCCGCCGTTAATTTTTGTATTTGTTTGAGGTCCTTCGGGATATCCAATTGTGACAGAGCTCGGATTTTGGCTGGATTTGCTTCAATTCCTCTACCGGATACAATGAAGCCCAAGAGCTTTCCGGCTGGAACGCCGAAAACGCATTTTTCCGGGTTGAGCTTGATGTCGTATGTTCGGAGGTTATCGAATGTTAGCCTCAAGTCGTCTACTAGAGATTCGACATGTCTTGGTTTAACGACCACATCATCTACGTATGCCTCCACTGATTTACCGATCTGGTTTGCCAGACATGTCTGAATCATGCGCTGATATGTTGCGCGGGCGTTTTTGAGCCCGAAGGGCATTGTGTTGAAGCAGAATGGGCCGTACGGTGTGATGAATGCCGTTGCATCTTGGTCTGACTCTGCCATCTTTATTTGATGGTAGCTGGAGTATGCATCGAGGAAACACAACGAATCGTATCCTGCGGTAGCATCGATAATTTGATCGATGCGGGGGAGAGGGAAGGGATCCTTTGGGCAACCTTGTTAATGTCTTTGAAATCAACGCACAGGCGCCAGGATTTGTCCTTCTTTGTTACCATCACCAGGTTTGCTAGCCAGTCCGGATGTTTGATATCTTTGATGAATCCGGCCTCCAATAGCTTGGACAAGAACATTCTCTAGCCTAGACAAGTTGTCTGCAATGGGGTTCTCAGCTCCCTTTCTATCAATAATATGCAAATCAAATTCTTGTAGTAAGAGAACCCATCTAAAGTATAGGTTCAACATCTTTGTTTTCCATAAGATATTTAATAGAAGCATGATCAGTGTGAACAGTTACTTTAGAATCAACAATATAAGGTCTGAACTTATCACAAGCAAACACAACTGCTAAAAATTCTATTTCAGTAGTAGCATAATTTCTTTGAGCATGGTCTAGAGTTTTGCTAGCATATTGGGTAACATTTAATTTCTTATCAATTCTTTGTCCTAAAACAGCCCCTACAACATAATCACTAGCATCACACATAATTTCAAAGGGTAAATTCCAATCGGGAGGCTGAACAATAGGTGCAGGAATCAAAGCTTTCTTAAGTATTTCAAATGCTTCTACACAATCATCATCAAAAATAAAAGGAACATCTTTTTCTAAGAGATTAGTCAGAGGCTGAGAAATTTTTGATAAGTCCATAATGAACCTCCTATAAAAACCGGCATGACCAAGGAAGCTTCTTATACCTTTAATGTCCTTAGGACACGACATCTTTTCAATAGCATCAACCTTAGTATCGGTGTCAAAACCGGCGGATCTCGGGTAGGGGTCCCGAACTGTGCGTCTAGGCCGGATGGTAACAGGAGGCAGGGGACACGATGTTTTACCCAGGTTCGGGCCCTCTTGATGGAGGTAAAACCCTACGTCCTGCTTGATTAATGTTGATGATATGGGTAGTACAAGAGTAGATCTACCACGAGATCAGAGAGGCTAAACCCTAGAAGCTAGCCTATGGTATGATTGTTGTTCTCTCTATGGACTAAACCTCTCCGATTTATATAGACACCAGAGAGGGCTAGGGTTACACAGAGTTGGTTACAATGGTAGGAGATCTACATATCCGTATCGCCAAGCTTGCCTTCCACGCCAAGGAAAGTCCCTTCCGGACACGGGACGAAGTCTTCAATCTTGTATCTTCATAGTCCAAGAGTCCGGCCGAAGGTATAGTCCGGCCATCCGGACACCCCCTAATCCAGGACTCCCTCACTTAGCTTTATCAACTTCAATACCTCTTTAAGAAATTTTATGCCCCAAGACAATACCTTCATTAACCATAAAGTGTCACTTCTCCCAATTGAAGACAAGATTAGTTTCTTCTTTCCCTTGGGTTCTGCAGACTCAAGGGTCATCATTATTTTAACCCCCCCGGACCAGTGCTCCTCTGAGTGTTGGTCCAAACTGTCAGCCGCCGGTGGCTACCAGGGGCAACTCTGGGCTGGCCTACCGGAAGTTTAGACAATCTGAGTGTGCCCTGAGAAAGAGATATGTGCAGCTCCTATTGGGATTTGTCGGCACATTCGGGCGGTGTTGCTGGTCTTGTTTTAACCTGTCGAAGTGTCTTGAATTACCGAGATACCGAGTCTGATCGGAACGTCTTGGGAGGAGGTCTATTCCTTCGTTGACCGTGAGAGCTTGTCATGGGCTAAGTTGGGACTCCCCTGAAGGGATTTGAACTTTCGAAAGCCGTGCCCGCGGTTATGGGCAGATGGGAATTTGTTAATGTACGGTTGTAGATAACTTGAACCTTAATTAATTAAAATGAATCAACTGAGTGTGTTACCGTGATGGCCTCTTCTCGGCGGAGTCCGGGAAGTGGACATGGTGTTGGAGTAATGTTTGTGCAGGTGTGTTTCTCTAGTTTCTTGCTCGCGCTTTGCCTCCTCTTCTCGCTCTCTTTTGCGTATAAGCTAGCTACCATACTTGCTAGTCGCTTGCTGCAGCTCCACTCATATATTTACCCTGCCTTACCTATAAGCTTAAATAGTCTTGATCTCGAGGGTGCGAGATTGCTGAGTCCCTGTGGCTCACAGATTACTATTACACCGGATGCAGGGCCTGACGATTCCGCTCCAGGAGACGCGTTTGAGCTCAAGTGGGAGTTCGACGAAGACTCTCAATGTTACTATGTTTCCTTTCCCGATGATCAGTAGTGGTGCCCAGTTGGGGGTGAACGGGACCGTTGTCGCATGTTGGGTTCTCTTTTATTTTGGCGATGTAGTCGGGCCATGAGTGTTTGGACGATGTAATGTTATTTATGTACTTGATTGACGTGGCGAGTGTAAGCCAACTATGTTATCTCCCCTTTATGATTTATATTACATGGGATGTTGTGAAGATTGCCTAACTTGCGACATATGCCTTCAATGCGATTATGCCTCTAAGTCGTGCCTCGACACGTGGGAGATATAGTCGCATCGAGGGTGTTACAGTGGGATTTCAATTCAACGCAGACGAGATGCCATCTTCCCTCATGTAGCTCTGCCAAGCCATCCTAAAGACTGGAACCAAACATGGTTCTACTGCAAAGACGTTTCTCCGTCTGATGAGAACCCATTGCCGGGTTATCGGCCTGAGCGCCTTGATTCAAAGTATCAACTCCCTGATAAACTTACCGTTGCCGAACGCAAGAAACTTGTCCCTACAATCAGAAAAGTTCAAGCCTTGCTGGGAAATGGCTTAACTGGAGTTGACTTAATCCGCTGCTGGGTCGCATGGTGGATCATCCCCTTAAGCCGCCAATCCGGCTTGATGTGTAACTATACCGGAGGAACAAATGATCCCTTACGCCATAGCTCTCTATGACTGACTGAAGAAGCCATCGTTGAGATGGCGACCACACTTGTAAATAGTAAATATGAAGACTGCAGCAAAGTGGGTTTGAATCCTTTCTGCAAGCTTAACCCAGCGCCAGAGGTAAATTTTTTGATTCCTTTCTCCTTCAACACTTAAACATTGCATGAACTCCAATATGTTATCCTTCCACAGGCTAAATCTGACTTCTGGAAGACCAAATATGACCATGAGGCTGCTAAAAAGGCTAAGGCTGCTGCGAGAGCCGCCAAAAAGACCAGCGGGTGGTCTAGAAAGAAGCCAAGCGCCTCTGAGTTACTAAAGCTGGATGACGCCTCTGAGTCGGAGGTAGCCCTTGATTCTCTTGGCTTGTTTTTTAACAACCTTATTGACACTGACTATTGCCAGGATGACACGGGGGTCAGCCAGGCAGTCGAAGAAGAGGTAACTATTATTTCCTCCGACTCAGAACCTTTACCAAGGCAGAAACTTCGGTGGGTAACCCGGAAAGTAAGGTTTTCACACCCCTTGGCTTATTTAGATCCTCATTTTCTTTTGAAACGACAGCAACATGAGAGCCGCTGCCAGACCCGGACCGCTGGGGATGAAGATTTAACCTCCGGTTTACCAAACACTCCTCGGAAACGGCAAAATGAGGTTATTTTAACCTTAACTCTTGCATTTACTAGCGAGTTACTTTCCTTAATCACTCAATTTTGACTCCATCTTTGCAGGAAATTTCCCATTCCTCTTCTGGCGACTCATCGCAGACTCAACTGCCGGCTTTCAAGACTGCCCCTGGGTAAAGATAATCATCTCTCTTCTGTTACTTTATATCTTCATCATCATGCTGACTTGTCAAAATTCCTTCTAGCGGTCAAGCAAAGCCCAACAAAAAAGCAAAGGTGACGAAGCCGGCCGTGGATCCGAAAGCTGCTGAACCGGATCAGTCCACCCTTGTGCCAGAACACCCTAAACAACCAGAAGACCCTGCTCTCAATGTTCAACCGGATTTACCTGAGCCGTCTGTTGATGAGACTGCTATTGATTCGTCAAGTATTGAACCGTCAAGCTCAGCTAACCCGCCAGAGACTCATGGTGATGACGTTTTGATCACTGGCACTAGATTCGTTGAACCGGGGAATCCAACTGTACTAGCGAGACACTCTGCCAAACAGGAAGTCATGGAAAGACAAAAGGTGAGGTTTGATGTCTCCCGCTATGCTCACTTGAGTCTTAGTGAAGTTTTATCTGGCTATGTCAGTCAAGTGCATTCCGGCCGTGACTTGAAGATTGAAATGGTGAAGCAAATGCACCAGAAGTACGAGGTATGTCATCCGTCTTATATCTATATCCTGCCAGCCCCCAAGTCTTCTAATTATGAGAAACTTGAATGATCTATAGACTTGAAATATTTACAAGCTTCTATTCTAGACTCCCTCCAAGTCCGGTTTAAAAACTTTAAACCAGATTCTGATGATAGCATAATTTTGCATTTGTAATCCCCAAGGCCCGGCTTAATCAATATGAATGAGCCGGTCCTATTAGTCATTATGTAAAAGACCAAAACTTAACTGGATATCCCTCATGAGTCGGTTGGGACTGTCAATAGCACACCCGGCTCATCCTTAACAAGAAAACAAGCAATATGCATTAGCCCCCAAGTGCCAAGTGTTATTGCTTGCAAAGCACTTGGGACTTTTTAGAAAGAGCCAATTCCTTTGAAAAATTTCGTTGACAGACATTAGCCCCCAAGTGCCAAGTGTTGTTGCTTGCAAAGCACTTGGGACTTGTATTTTGTAATCTGCCATGAAACTTAACGAACTTATGTTGTATGCAGGCTGCGACCACAAAACTGGAAACTCAATTGTCCGAGACCAAGACCCGGCTGGCGCCTCAGGAGAATGAGACAAAAAAGGCTGAATCAAAATTCTAGTTGAGTGTGTCTGAAGCAGAAAAATTGAAGACCAGCTTTACTACGGAGAAAGAGGCTTGGGCAAATGAGAAGACTGCCTTGATGCAGCATGCTGAGAAAGCCGAGGTGACTCCGGAAGAGGTTACCATTGAACTCACCGGTTTAAAGAACCGTGTGTCTCAGATGGTTTCTGCAATCTTCGGTAAGTCACCGTGTTATTTACCCAAAGTGAGTATTTATCATCATAATATAAGCCACAACTTAACCAATTGTGTAAACTTTACAGGTCCCGGGAGTAGCAATCTGAACCGAGATACACTGGTAAAGCTCAAGGCGGTTTACACGCTTGTTGAAAAATTATACACTGGAGCTCAGCGGACTCTCGCCACTATCTCCCTAGCGAATCAAGGACCAAATCTGCTAAGTGATGTCTTGAAGAAGTTGTCCATCTTGCCCACTAGGTTCCAAGAAATCAAGCGATCTTGTGCTAGAGCCGGAGCTGTGACAGCTTTGAGCCGTGCCAAAGCCTGGGTACCGGAATTAGACCCGACAGATGTAGCCAGTGGGTATCCTAGGCTCAAGGAAGATGGAACTCCTTTTGACCAATAAGACTTTGCTGCTTGTATCAAGGAGATTCGCCCTCATGCAACAATCATTGCCAAAGAGACCAACCTCACCAAGTATCAGCCGGGTTATGATGCAGATAATCAGAAGATGGCGACTCCTTCATATAAAGTGATGGACTTAATCCCGCCGATTCGTAAGCACACTTTTGTCCCTGATATTGATCTGTCTGATCTGATTGATGACAAGGCTGAATTCGTCGCCGTTCATGGCTTTGACTGGTCCAAACCCAACTTACAGATGGTGGAGGAGGACGCACCGGCAAGGGATGAGTCGCAACCTTCAAGTCAGCCAGGCCAAGATTCATGAACCAGGGCCGTTTATCATCTGCTGTATGCGAAACTGAAAAACAATTATCCTTTTGGGTACCAAGCACCTTGTAATAAGCTAGCTTTAAACTTCTTGTTCTCCTATGCCATCGTGCATATTGTGTTGTTTATGATACTTATTTATCCACCATGCGAAGATATGCCATATATGCTTTATGATATTATCAATTTTGAATCTGTTACCATATACAACAGATGAAAAGTGTCCTGGCGGTTTACCGCTGGACGGGTTATAATGCCCCAATATGAACTTATCATGATTTATAACCAAGGCTAGACAAAATAATAATCATATATGATTAAAAATATGTCATACATGTGATATTTGATCACACTTGTTGGTTTATCAAGCCAGTGCAGTAAGGGTGATAGCCCAAAGCTCCGAGCACTGGTAATTATCAGAGATTGCCGGCTTATGAACAAAGCCGGACCGGGTTAATAAACACCGGATATTATCTTTATTTCATACTGGCGACTTATAGTCGAAAACCAGGCCGGGTCAATAAACACCGGATATTATCTCATACTGGCGACTTATAGTCAAAACCAGGCCGGGTCAATAAACACCGGATGTTATCTTATATTGGTCAATAAACACTGGTGAATTATAATCATAAAAATTTATAAACTTTATCAAATAAACCTCAAAAGAAAGAATCTGCTAAAAAACAAACAAGAAGTGAGGCTTTTCATGGGCTGCCAGGCCCAAAACGAGGCTTTTCATGGGCTGCCAGGCCACTGAGTTAGACCATTTTACAAACCTTATAAGATGGACCTCACATTAACCAATCGTCGTTTTAACTTTGACAAGTTCAGGGTCTGCATAAGATTGACTTGTCAAACATTCGGTGGGTCTTTCCAGGATTACCTGGGTGCAGTGACTTACTTAAAAAGGCAGGATAACCCGGGGTTTTAGGTTAATACACCCGGCTTCCAAGCCTGGCTTTTATAGCCTATCACAAGGTTATAAACTCTTTGTTCTTTAGAACAAAAGAGCCCCCAAGCAATATTTTGAGCTGTGCTCAAGGGGTACCTATGTTTGAGTTGTGCTTTTGCAATAGGCTCCCTTTGGTTCCTTTTAACCTGGGTAGTAAGCCCCCAAGTTTTCTTTTGTGTGGCCTATAAGCCGGATTCAAAGGGTAATAATAACTTTGTTGTATAAAGCAGAAGCCCCCATGTGACCAAAAACTCATTATTTAAAGATAAACAACGATAGATGCCCTGCTTTAATAGGGATGCCGACTTTATTATATTGATCATAATATATACATTGTCAAAGTATGTACATTGGAAGAGCCAGTGGCTTAAGTGTAGTAAGGACGAAGATGAACAATATTCCACGGCCGGCGGGTCTCTTCCTCCGACGTGCATGAGTCCTTGTGGTCTCAAACATTGATAAGGTAATATGACCCATTGTTCAGATTCTTGATAACCACAAAGGGTCCTTCCCAAGGTGGGGATAACTTGTGCATATCAGTCTGATCCTGGATAAGCCAGAGCACCAGATCACCTTCTTGGAGAGTTCTGGTTTTAACCCGGCGGCTGTGGTAACGGCGTAGATCTTGCTGGTAAATTGCTGAACGAGCCACCGCGATGTCACACTCCTCATCCAACAGGTCAAGTGCTTCCTGACGTGCTTGTCAACTTCAACATAAGCCGCCACACGAGGTGAGTCATGACGGATGTCACTAGGGAGAACCGCCTCTGCTCCGTAAACCATGAAGAAAGGCGTGTATCCTGTAGATCTGTTAGGGGTGGTATTGATGCTCCATAACACGGAAGGTAACTCCTCCACCCAACAACCCGACGTTCTGTGCAGGGGAACCATAAGCCGGGGTTTGATGCCTTTCAGGATCTCTTGATTTGCTCTCTCAGCTTGTCCATTATATTGGGGGTGAGCCAATGATGACACATCAAGCCAAATGTGCTCTTGTTGACAAAATTCTTCCATAGCACCTTTAGAGAGATTAGTGCCATTGTCTGTTATGATGCTGTGTAGAAAGCCAAAACGGAAGATCACCTTTTTCATGAATTGAACTACCATTGTTGCATCACACTTACTGACCGGCTCTGCCTCTACCCACTTAGTGAACTTATCAACCGCCGCCAAAAGGTGGGTCTTCTTATCCTTGGATCATTTGAAAGGCCCAACCATATCAAGCCCCCAAACTGCGAACGGCCAAGTAATTGGAATCATCCTCAATTCTTGAGCCGACACATGAGCTCGTCGTGAAAATTTCTGACACCCATCACACCTTCTGTCCAGGTCCTCTGCATCAGCATGAGTTGTTAGCCAATAAAATCCATGACGAAAAGCTTTAGCGACGAGAGACTTTGAACCGACATGATGACCACAGTCTCCCTCATGAATTTCACGCAGGATCTCACAACCCTCCTCTGGAGAAACACAACGTTGAAATGTTCCTGTGACACTGCGATGATGTAACTCTCCATTAACAATTGTCATTGACTTAGACCGCCGGGTTATCTGCCTGGCTAAGGTTTCATCCTCAGGTAACTCGCCCCGGGTCATATAAGCCAAGTAAGGAACTGTCCAATTCGGAATTACATGAAGAGCCTCCACCAACTGAGCCTCCGGGTCAGGGATGGCCAAATCCTCCTCTGTAGGTAACTTGACCGAAAGGTTATGCAAAACATCAAGAAAAACATTAGGAGGCATCGACTTATGTTGAGAGCCCAACCGTCTTAAAGCATCTGCCACTTCATTTTTTCCTCCGATCAACGTGCTCAACTTGATAACCCTTGAAATAACCGGCAATAACGTCCACCTCTCACCGATAAGCCGCCATGAGTGGATCCTTAGAATCCCAAGTACCAGAGACTTGCTGAGCCACCAAGTCTGAGTCCCCGAAGCACCTAACCCGGCTTAAACTCATCTCCTTAGCCATCCAAAGACCGTGGAGCAAGGCCTCATACTTAGTTGCATTGTTAGTGCAAGGAAACATTAAACGGAGAACATAACCGAACTTATCACCTCGAGGGGAAGCAAGCACAACTCCAGCCCCCAAGCCTTCCAACTGTCTGGACCCATCAAAGTGAATAGTCCAATACATGTTATCTGGCTTTTCCTCAGGCATTTGCAGCCCTATCCAATCATTGATGAAATCCACCAGCGCCTGAAACTTGATGGTTGTGCGAGGCACATACTTTAATCCATGAGGTCCAAGCTCAATAGCCCACTTAGCAACCTGGCTAGTTGCTTCCCTGTTTTGGATGATATCTCCCAAAGGAGCAGAGCTAACCACAGTGATGGGATGACCCAGAAAATAGTGTTTAAGATTCTGGCTGTCCAAGAACACTCCATATACAAGCTTCTGCCAATGCGGATATCTCTGCTTGGACTCAATAAGCACCTCACTGATATAGTAAACCGGCCTTTGAACCGGATATTCCTTGCCTGCCTCCTTCCTTTCCACCACAATGGCTACACTGACAGCCCGGCTATTAGCAGCCACATATAACAACAAAGGCTCCTTATCAACAGGGGCAGCAAGTACAGGCGGCTCAGCCAACTGTTTCTTCAAATCCTCAAACGCTTCATTAGCAGCATCACTCCAGACAAAATTATCTGTCTTTTTCATCATCTGATACAGAGGGATAGACTTCTCTCCCAATCGGCTTATAAACCGGCTTATAAACCAGCTTAAACCCACAATACGGCCCGCCAGACATTGCACATCATTGACACACACCGGCTTAGCCAGAGAAGTAATGGCCTTGATTTTCTCCGGATTAGCTTCAATGCCCTTGTTAGACACTAGAAAACCCAAGAGCTTGCCTGTCGGCACACCAAAAACACACTTGGCCGGGTTAAGCATCATCTTATAAACCCTGAGATTATCAAAGGTTTCCTTCAAATCATCTATCAATGTCTCTTTCTCTCTGGACTTCATCACAATATCATCCACATAAGCATGAACATTACACCCATTTTGATTATGAA
Organism: Triticum urartu; assembly: GCF_056163025.1. Taxonomy (NCBI): domain Eukaryota; kingdom Viridiplantae; phylum Streptophyta; class Magnoliopsida; order Poales; family Poaceae; genus Triticum; species Triticum urartu. Next base: position 326,880,710 of record NC_141875.1, read on the forward strand.
GGCAATTTTGCACACATCTCTAATAAGTTGCCTGGGCACTCTTGAGGGAGTTATGGAAGTTGTCTTCTCGTGGTCCTTAACTACCATCTTGATATGATGATAACCAGAATAAGCATCCAAAAAACTCAGACGCTCACAACCCGGCGTTGCATCAATAATCTGATCAATACAAGGGAGAGCAAAAGGATCAGCCGGACAAGCCTTGTTCAAATCCATGTAGTCCACACACATACGCCAAGTGCCGTTCTTCTTAAGTACCAGCACCGGATTAGCAACCACTCAGGATGGAAAACTCCGATGATAAACCCAGCTGCCAAGAGCCGGGCTACTCCCTCTTCGGTGGCCTTTCGTCTCTCCTCATTAAAATGGCGAAGAAACTGTTTGACTAGCTTAAACTTTGGATTAATATTAAGAGTGTGCTCAGCGAGTCCTCTCGGTACACCCGGCATGTCTGAAGGCTTCAATGCAAAGATGTCCCGGTTCTCACGGATGAACTCGATGAGCGCGCTTTCCTATTTCGGATCCAGATTAGCACTGATGTTGAACTGCTTGGATGAGTCGCCAGGAACAAAATCAACCATCTTGGTATCATCTGCTGATTTAAATTTTAAAACCAGATCATGCTCTATAGTTGGATTTTTCAAAGATGTCATATCTGTCGGATCAACATTGTCTTGTAAAATTTTAACTCCTCCGTTGCACAAACCGACTCAGCATAAGCCGCATCCCCTTCTTCGCATTCGAGAGCTATCTTACGGCTCCCATGCATTGTAATTGTTCCCTTGTGACCCGGCATCTTGAGTTGCAGATACACATAACAAGGCCGCGCCATGAACTTAGCATAAACCGGCCGTCCAAACAGAGCATGATATGGGATGTGGATCTTGACCACTTCAAAGGTCAACGTCTCTGACCTAGAGTCACAATCATCTCCAAAAACAACTTCCAGAGCTATCTTACCAACTGGATATGCCGACTTACCAGGCACCACGCCATGGAAAATAGTTTTTGACAGTTTAAGATTTTTACCAGTCAACCCCATGCGACGGAAAGTTTCATAATAAAGGATATTGATGCTGCTCCCTCCGTCCATGAGTACTTTGGTAAACTTATACCCTCCGACCTGAGGTGCAACCACCAAAGCCAAATGACCCGGATTATCAACCCGGGGCGGGTGATCTTCCTGACTCCACACGATGGGCTGCTCAGACCAGCGCAAGTAACGGGGAACCGTCGGCTCAACGGCATTGGCTACTCTCTTACGAAGCTTCTGGTCACGCTTACATAAGCTAGTGGTGAAGACATGATATTGTCCACTATTCAACTGCTTCGGGTTGCTTTGATAACCAGATTGTTGCTGTTGTTGACCCCCCTGGTTATTCTACTGGTTGTAACCACCCTGGTTGCTGTGACTACCTTGATTTCCCTGGAATCCGGAGTTAAAACCGCCACGGCCATAACCCGGACTGTGAGAGCCAGATCCAGAACCGCCACCTGGCCCATGATTGTCTTAGAAAAGATTGGAATTCTTGCACTATTTCATAATGTGACAATCCTTCCAGAGGTGCCCTGATGGTCTTTCTCGCATACCATGTCTCGGGCAGGGCTGATTTAACATCTGTTCAAGATTGATACTGGATCCTCTGGCCCGTGGGGGCGGTTTATCCTTGCGACGCTGACCATTATTTTATGCATTGGTTTTAGCCACAAAGTCAAAACTATTATCAGCCTTGTGCTTACCGTTGCCTCCCTGGTTCATCGGGTTATGCTGCTGCCCCTTGGCGTTGCTGCTCTTCCTTCCCTTCCTCAGCTTTTCCTCATCGGACTCGGGGTCCTTGGTACCATCAGAGTCAGCATACTTAACTAGAGCCGCCATGAGCGTCCCCATGTCATTGCAATGGCGTTTGAGTCGCCCTAGTTTCTGCTTTAAAGGCGTGAAATGACAATTTTTCTCCAACATCAACACTGTTGAGTCAGCATTGATGCGATCTGACGAATGCAAGATTGTTGAGACCCGGCGCACCCAATGGGTTGTTGACTCACCTTCTTCTTGAACACAGGAGACCAGATCCACAATCGACATGGGCTGTTTACATGTATCCTTGAAGTTCTGGATGAACCGGGCCTTTAACTCGGCCCATGACCCGATGGAATTAGTAGGGAGCTGATGACCCACAAGTATAGGGGATCTATCATAGTCCTTTCGATAAGTAAGAGTGTCGAACCCAATGAGGAGCAGAAGGAAATGATAAGCGGTTTCTAGCAAGGTATTCTTTGCAAGTACTGAAATATGTGGTAACATATAGTTTTGTGATAGGATAATTTGTAACGAGCAACAAGTAACAAAAGTAAATAAAGTGCAGCAAGGTGGCCCAATCCTTTTTGCAGCAAAGGACAAGCCTAGACAAACTCTTATATAGAGAAAAGCGCTCCTGAGGACACATGGGAATATCGTCAAGCTAGTTTTCATCACGTTCATATGATTCGCGTTCGGTACTTTGATAATTTGGTATGTGGGTGGACCGGTGCTTGGGTGCTGTCCTTACTTGGACAAACATCCCACTTATGATTAACCTCTATTGCAAGCATCTGCAACTACAACAAAAGTATTAAGGTAAACCTAACCATAGCATGAAACATATGGATCCAAATCAGCCCCTTACGAAGCAACGCATAAACTAAGGTTTAAGCTTCTGTCACTCTAGCAACCCATCATCTACTTATTACTTCCCAATGCCTTCCTCTAGGCCCAAATAATGGTGAAGTGTTATGTAGTCGACGTTCACATAACACCACTAGAGGAGAGACAACATACATCTCATCAAAATATCGAACGAATACCAAATTCACATGACTACTAATAGCAAGACTTCTCCCATGTCCTCAGGAACAAACGTAATTACTCACAAAGCATATTCATGTTCATAATCAGAGGGGTATTACCAAATAAACCAACTAGCATCAACTACAAGGAGTAATTAATACTACTAGCAACCTACTAGAACCAATCCCAGACTTGGAGACAAGAATTGGATACAAGAGATGAACTAGGGTTTTGAGAGGAGATGGTGCTGGTGAAGATGTTGATGGTGATTGCCCTCTCCCGATGAGAGGAGTGTTGGTGATGACGATGGCGATAATTTCCCCCTCCCGGAGGGAAGTTTCCTCGGCAGAACAGCTCCGCAAAACCCTAGATTAGTTCCGCCAAGGTTCCACCTCGTGGCGGCGGAGTTTCATCCAAGAAGATGGCTTATGATTTTTTTCTCATCGAAAGACTTCATATAGCATAAGATCCACCAGGGGGCCCACGAGGTAGGGGGCGCGCCTAGGGAGGTAGGGCACGCCCCCACCCTCGTGGGCAGGGTGTGGCCCCCCTGGTGAACTTCTTGCGCTCATTATTTTTTATATATTCTGAAAACATCTTTCGTGAAGTTTCAGGACTTCTGGAGCTATGCAGAATAGGTCTCTAATATTTGCTCCTTTTCCAGCCCAGAATCCCAGCTGCCGGCATTCTCCCTCTTTATGTAAACCTTGTAAAATAAGAGAGAATAGGCATAAGTATTGTGACATAATGTGTAATAACAGCCCATAATGCAATAAATATCGATATAAAAGCATGATGCAAAATGGACGTATCAACTCCCCCAAGCTTAGACCTCGCTTGTCCTCAAGCAAAAGCCGAAATCGAAAAATATGTCCACATGTTTAGAGATAGAGGCGTCGATAATAATAAAATACAGACATGAGGGCATCATGATCATTCTTAGAACAACAACTTATATAATTCTTGTCATATGATTTCTTATGCTAGAGTAATAATTCAATCACAATTTCAAGTATGAATCATAAACTTCATTGAAAACTAACAAACTATAATCTCAGTCACTGGAGCAATTGCAATTTATCATAACATAGGAAAGAGTCAATATATAAGAGCTTTTTAGCAAGTCCACATACTCAACTATCATATAGTCTTTCACAATTGCTGACACTCACGCAATACTTATGGGTATGGAGTTTTAATCGGACACAAAGAAAGATAGGGGCTTATAGTTTTGCCTCCCAACGTTTTACCTCAAGGGTAATGTCAACAATAATAGTTCATGAAAACTCACATCCAATTAGTCATATATACCAGGATCTTTCCAACATACTGTGCTTGCCAAAGGATAAAATGTAAAAAGGAAGGGTGAAGATCACCATGACTCTTATGCAAGGTAGGAGATAAAGGTAAAAGATAGGCCCTTCGCAGAGGGAAGCAGAGGTTGTCATGCGCTTTTATGGTTGGATGCACAAAATCTTAATGCGAAAGAACGTCACTTTATATTGCCACTTGTGATATGGACCTTTATTATGCAGTCTGTCGCTTTTATTTCTTCCATATCACACGATCGTATAAAGCTTATTTTCTCCCACACTAATAAGTCATACATATTTAGAGAGCAATTTTTATTGCTTGCACCAATGACAACTTACTTGGAGGATCTTACTCAATCCATAGGTAGGTATGGTGGACTCTCATGGCAAAACTGGTTTAAGGGTATTTGGAAGCACAAGTAGTATCTCTACTTGGTGCGATGAATTTGGCTAGCATGAGGGGGAAAGGCAAGCTCAACCATGTTGGATGATCCATGACAATATAATTTATCTCAGATGTAAGAAAACATAACCCATTACGTTGTCTTCCTTGTCCAACATCAACTCTTTAGCATGTCATATTTTAATGAGTGCTCACAATCATAAAAGATGTCCAAGATAGTATATTTATATGTGAAGACCTCTCTTTCTTTATTACTTCCTATTAATTGCAACGATGACCAAAACTATGTTTGTCAAACCTCAACAACTTTTATTCATCATAATTTTTCTATGTGAGCTCATTACTCTCGATAAGAACCATATGATCTCTTTGTTTCTTTTTATTTCTTTCTCTTTTCTTTTATTCACTTAGGATCATGGCAAAAGAATCAAGCCCTTGACTCAACACTAATCTTTATTATATAGCTCACGGACTCGATTACATAGAGGGATCATAAAGCAAAACTCACAACTAGATCATACTAAAAGCTTTTATTCTACTAGATCAAGATATTACCAAAAGGATCGAACTAAGGAAAATGGTAAAGATAAAAGTGATGGTGATACGATACCGGGGCACTCCCCCAAGCTTGGCAGTTGCCAAGGGGAGTTCCCATACCCATGTGATTATGTCTCCTTTATTGGTGAAGAAGTTGATGGTTTTGTTGATGGCGTAGGCTTGTCGTCCTTCTTCCAAGGCATAGGCTCACCATCATAGAAGGATGATCGAGTCTCCTGAAACCTCAAATATTTTTTTGACCAGTGAAAACAGCAGGAGAGCCTCCTACTATTGCTTTTTTCTTTATTTCTTTAAGATGTTAACCATTGGTTAACATTACATATATGGGTTGTTTTACATGGCTTTAACAAGAGTTCAGAAGGTGCTAAACTAGCCTATGTAAACCAGGTATCACAAAGATAAAGAGTTGCTAAAGCCTTCTAAAAAGGTTAAATGATAGAGGCGAGGGTCCCGATGTTTCGATGAGATGATAACTATCGATTTGGTGGAGACGACTTTGATGATCCGACTACAAACGTGCACGACGTTGCGCCTTAGCAATCACTAAACCAATCTCCTGAGGTTACTGATGATGCTGGAAGCACGGTCAGCCTGACCACGAAGGTCTATTCCTGCAAGCAATCGAAGAACGAGCAAGAATATGATAAAGCAATCTGAATATTGCAAATATATATATGAAGTATTGATAATGGTGGGGATCCGGAAGCGGTCTTGGTCTGGTCGTTGGACACAAACGAAGTACACGAAGTTGCAATGGCTAACTTTTAACTAAACAAATCCCCCCACGAAAAAGCTACTAGATGGATCTACTTATATAGGAGCAAGGGGTGGCGGCCAAGGAGGTGGGAGGACGTCCCAAGGCAGCCTAAAACTAACCCTAGGTCGTAGAAGGCTCATGGGCCCAAGTGGAGGTGATGCAACACCTTTGGGCTTGTAGTTTGACTCGGATTCTGCTGCAATGTCAGATTGTTTCGTCCGTAACTCAACGCTCCGGACGAATTTGAAGGTGAATCCAATTGGGTTGGAAAGAGCACGAAATCTAGTTTCCAACAAAAAAAGAATCACCCAATTCGGAATCCGTATGAAAAAGTTGTTGGCGTTTTGAGTCAGGTATGTCTGTGCAGTCCGAATCTGAATCCAGAACGTGAGAGACATGGACTCTATCTTCTCTTGGCCCAAAAGTGACGTGAGATTTTGAACACAACCTAAACTTCTCCTTTTCCCTTATCTTCATATGTGGATTGTACAAATGTCCCATACACCTGCAATTAGATAAAACACAAAAGTGTGTGAAGTATTTTTGTTCTGGATAACATAAATAGATTATTGAATAGTTTGCATTAGAAATCACCTGACAAATATGCATGTATGCAATATTTTTGGTCGTATCCAAGGTAGTCATGTCCTCATCATCCTCCCCTTTTTGAAAACAAAGCCATCCTCGGCATTGCTTAATTTGAAATGTGGCTAACAAAAGAGACAAGGTGTACATGTTGTATATGTATATGTCATCCATTTTAACTTCCCTTGATTTTTGCACATATGTCACATGTATACATGAGTAACTTTCATTGTTCATAAAATCTAAAGCCAAAAAATTATCACAAGAAATAGAAGGCATGAAAATATTGGAACTCGGTTTGCACATATAAGTGAAGCTCTTATTCACTTCAAAAGATTGGCAATGTTCATCATTAAACCATCCTAACTTCGATGAATAAACCTTACTTGCATCAAATTTACATGCTACAACATGCTTAAATAAGCAAACATGCAATAAGTCATTGGACACAGAATCATCATCAAGATTAGAGGTCATATCAAAATGATTAAACATTGGTTCTTTTGCATCAACAGTTAATTCAATGGGTGCACTCAAAATTGTTGATATTTCAGTTGTTTGATCACATGACGCATTCATGACAGTAACAACAGTCTCTAAAATAGGTGGTGTGCTCAAATCAATAGGTAACTCAACACATGATGCATTCAAGTTAACTAGGCATGCTTCATTCTCATGTGAAGTTATATCATCAATACCTTTACTGTTACCTCGCAAAGATGTAGCTGATGTAGGTACGGACGTTGACAATGTACCATACTCTTGAGATGATATCGCGCTCACAATCCGAGGTGGGGCTGCTCTAGTAGGTGCAATAGTGGAGTAACCAACCGGCGGTGGTGAGCATGAACTGGAATAGTAGTTGTTGTAGTCACCCAATGCATCCTCCTGTATCTGTCTCTCAAAGGTACAAGCACGGACATACATACCAGTAATGCAACGAGGAATATACTGAAATCTTGCCTGAATATCATGGTTCAAACCACCAAAAAATCTATTCATTGTATCATCCTCAGATTTTCTATGTCACAATGATGCATATAAGATTTGAACACTTGGTAGTAAGCATGAACAGTGTTACTGCCTTGTTTTAATTGCTCCAATTTGCGACGCAATTCACGATGATAGTAAGGAGGAAAAAATTGTTGTCTCATTACAGCTTTCAAAACTTTCCAAGTTGTGGGTTGGTTATCAATGTTTTTCTTACAATGTACACTCCACCAAACAGAAGCAAAACCAGTAAATGCTCTAATGTTAGCTCGTACTCTCTCAAGTTCAGAAAAATCATGGTGACTAAAACCTTGTTCTACTTCAAGCTCCCAAGCTAGATAAATAGCAGGATTAAATCTACCCTCAAATAATGGTAAAGAGATAACCCAACCATATGCTTGTGTGTGTTGTCCCAACTCTCGTGATGGTGAAGATGTGTCCGTCGTCCAAGAACTTCTATCTCTGGAACCTGTCATGATTAGTAGAAACAAGAACCAAAATTCGAGAATAATGTTCCTATGAACTACTAGGATGTGGTTGTAAAGTGCTCACAGTAAAGCAAATATCAATATCTTACAAGTTCTTACCATGCGGCAGGTGGTGAGAGGCAACCAGCGGTGTCAAATAACTCCGAAGATTGTGTAAAGCAATTGCCAGGGGAACGTGCGTATACACGGTGTAGAAATATGTGGAGCTGGGTTGGCTATATATGGTAGCAAAAGATTAGCAATAATCAATTCAGAGATGCAATGTTGAATAAACGCTCAACGACGGTACTGTGCTGGTCCTAGGCTAGACCGAACTAGAGACGCGAGCCTAGAACACTAATGAGGTCACGTCGTAGCACAACTAGTATCAATGAAGGATACTAAGTAGCTCTGGACAGCAAGATATAAGTGAAGATCACAACGCCAGTAAAGATAATGATGTGAAACAACAGCCAAGCAGAATATATCAACAACTTTGTCTCCAACTTTCTTCTGAAAAAGTTTGTGCCAATTTTTTTGATTTTTTTCAAGAATGGTATTGACTCAAGCTTTCAAACACAAAAGGAATCACTCAATTCCGAGTTGATATGAGGAGTCAAAAAATTCGAAAACTGTCCTGAAAAACTGGAATAAGCTGTGTTCATGAACTTCGGAGGGCAAAAAGACCTATTTAGAAGCCGATTTTGAGGTGCCAAATATTGAACTAGCTTATTCAACTATTTAGATGCGGCTCGTCGCTAGCTTTCGTTTGAGTACTCGCGGAGGCAAACGGACTTCGTATGAGGAAGTTATGTCTGTTTTACTGAACAGTGCACAAAACAGATACCAATCCGAATTCAACTACGAGATTGAGTCTACAAATATCCGAATTTTGTTTTTTTTCTCTCTTTTTTTTCCTCAGACTTTTTTTCTTTCTCTCTTTTTTTTCTCTGACTTTTTTTTCTCTTTTTTTTCTCTCGTTTTCTCTCTCTTTTTTTTCTCCCTCTTTCCAAAACAAACTAGATAAGATGCAGATTGGATCAAGTGAAGATGTGAACGATCTCAACTATTATTATGACACTGAATGGTGGGTAGCACGTGGTGGAAATTGATGGATGGGTGGTGGACAGCGGAAAAGATAATGATGCAGCGGTTGCGTGACTAATGTGAACAGAACTCGAAACTCTAAACGAACTAGACACTAAGACCAGCAACTCGACACGACGATGCAACCGATAATTCAACTATGCAAGCAATGAAAAGAAAATTGCAAAGGCTCAGACTGGCTTGGACTAAGGATGAATAGATCTAACTCTTTTTTGTGGCTTTTTCTTGGACAATAGGTAAGAAAATAAATCTAATCTAGGAAAACTGGAAATTCTCACCGAGCAACCTGAAAACTGATACCACTTGATAGAGGCGAGGGTCCCGATGTTTCGATGAGATGATAACTATCGATTTGGTGGAGACGACTTTGACGATCCGACTACAAACGTGCACGACCTTGCGCCTTAGCAATCACTAAACCAATCTCCTGAGGTTACTGACGATGCTGGAAGCACGGTCAGCCTGACCACGAAGGTCTATTCCTGCAAGCAATCGAAGAATGAGCAAGAATATGATAAAGCAATCTGAATATTGCAAATATATATGAAGTATTGATAATGGTGGGGATCCGGAAGCGGTCTTGGTCTGGTCGTTGGACACAAACGAAGTACACGAAGTTGCAATGGCTAACTTTTAACTAAACAAATCCCCCCACGAAAAAGCTACTAGATGGATCTACTTATATAGGAGCAAGGGGTGGCGGCCAAGGAGGTGGGAGGACGTCCCAAGGCAGCCTAAAACTAACCCTAGGTCGTAGAAGGCTCATGGGCCCAAGTGGAGGTGATGCAACACCTTTGGGCTTGTAGTTTGACTCGGATTCTGCTGCAACGTCAGATTGTTTCGTCCGTAACTCAACGCTCCGGACGAATTTGAAGGTGAATCCAATTGGGTTGGAAAGAGCACGAAATCTAGTTTCCAACAAAAAAAGAATCACCCAATTCGGAGTCCGTATGAAAAAGTTGTTGGCGTTTTGAGTCAGGTATGTCTGTGCAGTCCGAATCTGAATCCAGAACGTGAGAGACTTGGACTCTATCTTCTCTTGGCCCAAAAGTGACGTGAGAGGACTTTTTGAACACAACCTAAACTTCTCCTTTTCCCTTATCTTCATATGTGGATTGTACAAATGTCCCATACACCTGCAATTAGACAAAACACAAAAGTGTGTGAAGTATTTTTGTTCTGGATAACATAAATAGATTATTGAATAGTTTGCATTAGAAATCACCTGACAAATATGCATGTATGCAATATTTTTGGTCGTATCCAAGGTAGTCATGTCCTCATCATTAAATTTTGAGGGTTGATCCTATAACCCAGGATCACAAAATCTTCCTTGAGCTTCCTCAGCCAATCAGCATGCGTGGCCGCCTCTCCATCAAAGATCTCTCTGTTGCGTTGCTTCCAAATATTCCAGGAGGTTAATACAGTTATCTCTTTGAACAAAGGTCCCTGCCACCTTGCCCTAGCTCTCTCATACTTGTGTTGTATGTCCGGGTCATTCTCCCAATCCATGCCCACAACTTCCCACCACTTTGCAGCAAATGGACATTCATAAAATAGATGTGCATTTGTTTCTATAACCTCCATATTGCACATTGGACAATTATGATTTTCTCCAATATTAAAGTGCCTTCTCAGCAGCAAATCTCTTGTATTGACCCTGTCATGCAACATCAACCAAGCAAACACTTTATGTCTCATGATACATTTTGTCTTCCAAATCGAGGTGATGCATTGGGGAGCCAATATATTTCTGGACATGAAATTGTAGAATTTCTTCGGTTTAAAATCAGCATCACCCCAGCAAAGGATCCACTCATCAGTCGCCATAGTTTCCAGATTGATTCCGTCCATGATCTCTTGTAAATTATCCAGTTCTGATCTGGCTTCCATTGACAGAGGAAGCATAAAGTTGTCCGCGTGATCATTGTTGTTGTAGTACTGCGCCAATGAGATGTCCTCGTTGTTAGCAAATGAAAAAAGATGCTCATGGGAGTCCATCAGTGGTCTTTCCTTGATCCAAACATCTTTCCAAAGGAGAACCGTGTCCCCCGCGGCCGGTATACAGGAGGTAATCCCACGGTATATATCCATCAGAGAGAAAACATCACGCCACCAAAAAGAACCACAAGGTGGTTTCGCATGAGGAGGTGTATCATCATAATGGGTATTCCAAACTAGCATTACCCAGGGGACGTCCTGTTTGTGAATGAATTTATGCAAGTACTTGAGCAGTAGAGCATTGTTTTCGATTTGCAGGTTTAAAATTCCAAGACCCCCTTTTTTCTTTGGGCGACAAACCCTCTCCCAAGCAGCCAAGGAGTGGGTTTTAGCATCCCTGTCCACTTCTTTACTCCATAAATAGTGTCTTCTAGCTCTATCAGAGGTATCAATCAGCTTGAGTGGGAGTTTCAGGACACACATTGCAAAAGATAGTAGTGACAAAAGCGCGGAGTTAATCAGCTGTACTTGCTCCCCGTAGGATAACCAGATAGATGTTCCTGTCAACCTTCACTCAATTCTGTCGACCAAAGGCATTAAATCTCTAACAGTGGGTCTTGTTGTACCAAGGGGCAAACCTAGATAGGTAAACGACATCTCACCAACTTGACATCCAAGAGCATTGGCCAGATCCAGAGTTTTTTGAGCATTTACATTGATTGGCATTAATTGAGACAGCGTAATTAATTTTCAAACCAGTTGCCCGGGCATAAGAATCAAGAATGTCTTTAATTGTCTGCAGCTCTTGTTGATTTGCTAGGAGAATGATTAATGTATCGTCAGCATATTGTATGATTGGATAATCCTCGAAAGCAGGTTAATTAATTGGAAGTGAGATCAAACCATCCAGCCAGGCTTTATTAATTAAAGACTGCAGTAAATCTGCCGCTAGCACAAATAGCAAGGGGGAAATTGGGTCCCCTTGTCGCACACCCCGCTTACACTGGAATTCTGTGCCGGGTAATACCGTTTAGAAGAATTGATGAAGATCCTGACTGCAGCAACATCTTAATCCACATACACCACCTATCATCAAAACCCTTGCACTCCAGCATTTTCAAAATGAAAGAATGTTCCATCGTGTCGAATGCGTTCTCGAAGTCTAGTTTTAGAATCACAATTTCCTTGCCTGACTGTTTACATTGATGTAAGTACTCGAAGGCCCAACCGAGACAATCTTGAATTGTCCTAGTTTTAATGAATCCATACTAGTTACGATGCACTACCTTTAGAATCCAGCGTTGAAGTCTTTTAGAGAGAATATTTGTTATAACTTTGAGCAGACAGTTTAACAAGGAGATTGGTCTATAATCATTGACCGACTCAGGCGTTAGCTTCTTCGGTATTAGTGTGATCAAAGACGTGTTCAAACATTGCAAATTGATTGTCCCTTGCCAGAAGTCCTCACATAGAATGTAAAAGTCTTCTTTAATTATATCCCAACAAACTTTAAGAAAGAGCCCATTGAAACCGTCAGGCCCTGGTGCACGATCAGTTGGAATGATTTTGATCACATTGTCAATTTCTTCTTTCGTAAATGGTATTGAAAGTTCTTCCAGACCCTGACATTTTTGGACTAAGTCTGCAAGCTCAAAATCATAGACAGGCTGTGATGACACCCCCATTCTCTTCTTAAAGCAATCATAAAACGTTGCTGCCTTTTCATCATGGTTTTCTGTCAAGCGGCCATCATATAATACTAGATTTGTGATGGCATTTCTCCGCAGTCTTTCAGTTGCACGAGCTTGAAAATATTTAGTATTTTCCTCACTTTGGACAGCCCACTGAAACGTGCAACGTTTTTTTCCAGTACTCACTTTGATATTTAAGCAAACGTAAAAGATGTTCTTTTAGAATTTTTCTAAAATTGGCTTCAGGGATAAATAGCTGCCCCAGATCCTCAAGGTTGTCTATTTGGAGCAAAATTCTATTACAGTTTTCAATTAATAGTTTCAGCTTAGAGATCGATTTGCTCCATTTTTTAAGGCATACCTCAACCTCTTTAATTTTGCAGAGATTCTTGTGGCACTGGAGGAAGTTTTAATGGGAGCATTCCATGATGATTTCACCACCTCCAAAAAACCAGGATGAGAGGGCCAAAAAAATTCAAATCTGAAAAGTTTAGATCTTGGGATCGAAGTTTCCACAGAAAGAATACAAGGCACATGATCCGAGATTGGACGGGCAAGAGGTTTCACAATTGTATTGGGGAATTTTAAAATCCATTCGGGAGAAGAAAAAAACTAGTCTAATTGCTCTAGTAAAGGAGTTTCTTGCATGTTACTCCAAGTGTACCTCCTTCTTTTGATTGGAATTTCCAGCAAACCAAGATGAATGATAATCTCATTAAACTTGATCACATCATCCACATTTCCACCTGGTAAGTTTCTGTTTTCCAGAGAGCGCATGAAGTTGAAGTCACCCATGAAAAGCCAAAGATCTTCCGGTTCTATGTTTAAACTGTCCATCCAATCAGTGAACATTATCCTCTCAGGTCCATCGCACGGCCCATAGATATTAGAAAGGAACCAAATAAGTTCAGGAGACTTCTAAGAAATTCCACAACTTAGCAGAAATAGATAGTGAAATAAAAAGGCCCAGGCCTCATCCTTCTCCAATCCCTTGAGAGGCCCCAGAAGCTTCTCCTTGGTGAGCTCTTCCTGTGGAATGGCACACTGAGTTGTTCCCAAATATTGCAGAGTTTCAATGGTAGTGAGGGGAGGGACTTGAGTGGAGGCCGGAGTTTCTTCAGTGTTCTTGCCATGCTGTAGCTCCAGTATATCTGGAATCCTCCTCGGTTTGACATGTGAGGGTTTACGTTTAGTGTCTGCCAAAGAGGGAGGTTTAAAACCCTGGTACCTAGTAGCGCGCACACTGCGCCTGACTTCAGATACATCGAGCGTCGTAGTCATTCTGCGCTTTCTCTTGTTAGTAGCCGCATCCATATCCATCATCTCAAGTTGTGAATCCATGAGTGGACAGTTAATCTCTTGACTTTTTTCTTCCACAACCATGAAATTAGCACCGATCAGTTAACAAGCTTTATGCATTTGAGCAGCCACAAAATCACAGCAGATCGACCAAGCCTCTTGAGGAAAGCAAATAACATCTGTGCCCGGAGCAAAAGGTTAAAGTGGGAAGTAAGAGAAGCAGGCCCTTCCCACAAGATCCACCAGAGTATTCTGTAAACCCTCAGCGAATGAAAACCAAGCATTAGTCTCATTGTCTTCTTCAGAGACCCAACAGAGTCGAGGGGTGAACACAGTGCAGTAAAAGCAGATCATGAAAGAAAGCCAATTCTCCTCTTCATCAGGAACTTCCAAAACCACATCATGAGCATTCATCTGTTGAAAAGATAGGGCACCTGATGTCCTCATTAGCACCAGTAGGGCTACCCTGAACAAAACGGTCTGCCACATCTTCAACCATTGCAATATGTTCATTCCAAAGTCACAGCCCATCGTCAAAACCAGAATCAACAGTTTGAATCCCATCCATCATAGAGGGCCCATCATAACCAGTGCAGCTTCTGTAACTAAAGCCTTGATACACAAGTGGAACTGGAGGAAGCACTGGCCATTCGCCCCAGCCCTGCTGCGGTGGAGGGGGTTGTGGAGCAGCCCCCCATGCATTGGCAGCATTCTGGAGCTGCCAAACTTGTGCATCATGCTGCTGCTACTGCATAGCATTTAGAAAGGGGAGATGTTCAGGATGTGGGGAAGCACCCAAAGGCGGCGGTGCCTCCTCATCCCCCACAAGCCCCTGACTAGGATTTCTGCCATTGAGCACATAAACAGGGACCGACTAGGATGTGCCTAGCCCACTGATGTCAGTGAATCTCTTAACCACAAGACTGAAAGGCACTTGAGCAAGTTCATTAATCAGAACACGAACTAGCACACGTGACTTACGGTGACCAGGGCGGTGTCAAGACATACACCTTCCAAAACATGACACTGCCTTAATGATGTAGTGCTCTGTTTGATAGTTCAGGGGAAAACCAAGCAACATGACCCACGCATCTCTTTCAATGACTGGTCTACCCATATTTGGTCCTTCATCATGGCGCAGCAGATAAAAGTTTGAATGCTCATCTAGAGGTTGCTCTCCTCTACTAATCATCGTATCTCTAACAACACTGTCATTAAAGCGAATCAAACCCACGCAGAAAGGATAGATCTCACCCTCAATAGTAGGCGCGCCATGATCATCACGAAGAACTCTTCGGACCTCCGCAAGGACAGCTTCTCGTTGTAGATCTCCAGGGGGCGGCACCACCATCACAAGCGCATGTTGCAAGTGATCCAGCGGCGGATCATCAACAACGACCATGTTGCGTTGCAGCCTTCCTTCCGGACCATGCTGAATGTCCATCTCCCCCGGCACAAACTGATAGGGCAGCACTGGCAGGTTCACCATAGGAGGCGCTAGGTTTCGGGTGGAGGAAAGCTCGAGGAGAGGGGTGGAGGAGAGCTCAGGAGCACAAGGTGACGGGCGAAACAGAGCAGAAACCGTGGCCTTGGGAATCTGGAGGTTGTTGATAGGTCGGTAAGGAGGCGAAACGTCCGGGGTATTTTCGGTATGACTAACAAAAGAATCTGCCATCTCCCTTCCATTTCGCTTGACTATCCAAATTTTCCTCTTATCCCTTGTTTGTTGGGCCGGATTCCCAGATTTTGTGCGCCAAATCTTTTTTCCCTAATGAATATCGGAGAGCCAACATAACTGTTCTTCCCCGAAATCTATTCTTTCTTTCTCCAAGTAACACGTTCGAACGAACGTGTACGTGACAGGCAATTCCAATGGACGTGCCCTCTCACACCACAGATATTGCAACATCTATTATCAACAGAGCACTTGGAAGAAACATGACCCATGGTCCTGCATTTTGCGCACCCAGATAAATTTTCCACGTGTGAAGTCTCACCATTTTCCTTAGGGGGCTGATTATTTAGCAAAATCATATCATTGCAATGCTCGGCAAAATGACCTCGTCTCCCGCATATCAAACAAATATGAAGCTTGTTGAATATAAATTCCTTAGTAGGCAGAGAAGAGATATCAAGTACCGATTGAATAGTATCATTGGAATAACCAGCTTGCCATAAGTTAAGAATTTCCTCAAGCTTTGCATCTGCGATTAAATTCCATGATAAAGTAGTAAAAGTACGTCCAGAGAAACATTTACCAATAACATGAAGATTGTCCCGATTGATACGCGCATGAAGGATGCCAAAAACTATCTTATTCGAGGAGACGCCCGAAACTAGAGCTTCATTAGAAGATTGATTTTCCTCAAATTATGGATATCCAAATCCTGATCAGACATAGACATACTGCTGATATCAGAGGGAACAAGATTGAATTTGGCCAATTCCGCTCTAGATGAGGTGTCTCCTTGTGCACTCTTATGTAAAAACCCTAAAGGACTTCTGATAGCCATAGGCGATCGTGCAGAAACCTCCGGAATCACTTCATCCAGATGCCAATCAGATCCTTTCCAAGAATAATCCACTGATAATTTGAACAAGCGGAAGTGACACACAAAATTTGGCCAGACACGATCCTTCAAACCATAGATGAAATGTGCAACACGATTAGAAGCCACAGAGAACCTAAAGGATCGATCACCTAATTGTTTGACGTTGAAACCCTTGGCCAAACCTCCAATACAACATTGTAAAACCACTCCAACAGCCTCTACAGAAAGAGGGAAGGAGGCCGAAGAGAAAGAGACAACCAAGAAAAATTCCTTGGTTCCCGAAGAACTTTCAAAATGCACCGTAGATCTAAACTTGTCACGTACCTTCTGTTCCACCTTAAGTCCCGGGGGCAAAATCCCAATGGATGAGACTAGCTTGGATCTCAAGTGGATCAATACTCACCATGGAAGATCTAGAGGGAGGGGAGGCGGTGGGTGGTGGGGAGAAGGTGGGAGTCGCCATGGGAGTCGCCATGAGAGGTGGGAGTCGCCATGACAAATGCAATAGTTGCTATGTCTTGAAACCTCAAATCTGCAGCCAAACTCATCCTCTTGAATCTATATTCACACTCACAGTTTTGATTTTGCAGGTCATAGATCTGGGCTTGGAGGTGCTCGTTTTTCTCATGAAGCTTGAAGATGGCCTCCCCAATGTCCTTGACGTCCAGCTTGTGGTTGTTGGTGAACTCCATGATCATAATGTGATTGGAATCAAGTCAACGCTCCACCATCTCCTCACACTTGAAAACTTCTTGCTCCAATGCCTCGAGCGTTGCCTCCGTGCTTCCGGTCTTCCTTGGTCCCTCAACATCGCGGATGTGCAACAACCCCTCACGCATCTCAATAGTTTGAGGGTGTTGCAGCACCTCCGCGAGGTAGGGGTTGATGACCTTCTCGAAGAACTGGTCCTTGGGGGCACTTGAAGATGACATGATGACCTGGATCTATCAGAAAAACAGCTCGAAACAAAGACAGGAGATTTTTTCGTGATACGGGAGTCAAAACCTCCAGGAGATGATATAATGAATTTTTTCCGACCAAAATACGTGACGTGTAAGAAAACAGAGTCCGGAAAGCACACAAGGTGCCCACGAGGTAGGGGGCGCGCCCTCCACCCTCGTGGAGCCCTCGTGTCCTTCCCGGACAGCTTCTTATTTTTCTATTTTTCTAAATATTCCAAAATGGATAAATATTGCCTTAAAAATTGTTTTGGAGTCGGTTTACTTACCATACCACATACCTATTCCTTTTCGGAGTCTCAAACGTTCCAAAAAGTGTCCCTTATGTATTCCTCCGGGGTTACGGTTTCAATAACATTGGTTTCAACATTTATGGGATTACCTAAGATATAATGTTTGATTCTTTGACCATTCACCACCTTCGGATTTGTGCCTTCGAAGTTGTTGATTTTTATGGCACCGGAACGATAGACCTCCTCGATAACGTAAGGACCTTCCCATTTAGAGAGAAGTTTTCCTGCAAAAAATCTTAAATGAGAGTTGTATAGCAATACATAATCACCTACATTAAACTCACGCTTTTGTATCCTTTTATCATGCCATGTTTTAACCTTTTGTTTAAATAATTTGGCATTTTCATAGGCTTGGGTTCTCCATTCATCAAGTGAACTAATATCAAATAACCTCTTCTCACCGGCAAGTTTAAAATCATAATTGAGCTCTTTAATAGCCCAATATGCCTTGTGTTCTAGTTCAAGAGGAAAGTGACATGCTCTTCCATAAACCATTTTATACGGAGACATACCCATAGGATTTTTATATGCAGCTCTATAGGCCCATAATGCATCATCAAGTTTCTTGGACCAATTCTTTCTAGACCTATTGACAGTCTTTTGTAAAATTAATTTGAGTTCTCTATTACTCAATTCTACTTGACCACTAGACTGAGGGTGATAAGGAGATGCAATTCTATGATTAACATCATACTTAGCAAGCATTTTACGGAAAGCACCATGAATAAAATGTGAACCACCATCAGTCATTAAATATCTAGGGACTCCAAATCTTGGAAAAATAACTTCTTTAAGCATTTTAATAGAAGTGTTATGGTCAGCACTACTAGTTGGAATAGCTTCTACCCACTTAGTAACGTAATCAACGGCAACTAAAATATGTGTATATCCATTAGAGGCAGGAAAAGGTCCCGTATAATCAAAGCCCAAACATCAAATGGTTCAGTAACGAGTGAATAGTTCATAGGCATTTCTTGACGTCTACTAATATTACTAATTCTTTGACATTCATCACAATATAAGACAAACTTACGGGCATCCTTGAAGAGAGTAGGCCAATAAAAACCAGATTGCAATACCTTATGTGCAGTTCTATCTCCAGCATGGTGTCCTCCATAAGCTTCAGAGTGACACTTGTGTAGGATCTGTTCCTGTTCATGCTCAGGTACACAACGTCTAATAACACCATCTACTCCTTCTTTATATAGATGTGGGTCATCCCAAAAGTAATGTCTCAAATCATAGAAGAACTTTTTCTTTTGCTGGTATGTGAAACTAGGTGGTATGAATTTGGCAACAATGTAATTAGCATAATCAGCATACCATGGAGCCATATGAGAAGCATTTATGACATTTAATTGCTCATCAAGAAAGCTATCATCAATAGGTAGTGGGTCATCAAGCACATTTTCTAACCTAGACAAGTTGTCTGCAACGGGGTTCTCAGCTCCCTTTCTATCAACAATATGTAAATCAAATTCTTGTAGAAAGAGAACCCATCTAATAAGTCTAGGTTTAGCATCTTTCTTTTCCATGAGATATTTAATAGCAGCATGATTAGTGTGAATAGTTACTTTAGAATCAACAATATAAGGTCTGAACTTATCACTGTCGGTGTTCTGGGAATGGGGGTCCCCAGACTTGCCTGCCTGCGGCCTGCGGCGTGGCTCGAGGAGGGGCCCAGCACGACCCATCTTCATCAACACATACCCAAGACCCTCGCGAGGGGCCAAGCCTTGCGGGGCGGACGACACGGAGCTTCCTCAGGCACGGCCTCATCAGGCTGGCTCGCGAGGATGCGGAGAGATCAAGGCGGGGTACCTCACGAGGTGCCCACGACGCAAGCCATGACGACCAAGGGCGCCAGGCGGGCGCCAGCCCGCGCAGTGTCCTCCTTTCCTCTTTGGTGCAAAGGGAGCAAGAGCAGGCGAGAGCATCAAGTAAAGGCACCCGTTTCAGTGCAACGAGACCAAGACCAATCCAACGGCAGGGAGGAAGTCATTGTGGAGCCCAAGCCAGCATCACCACCAGAGCCTTTGGCAGGCGAGGACCAACTTTAGTCAGGATAAGTGTACCAGATGTTCCCCTTCAAAATGGCCAATTGTTGGCGCCTTTCCCGCTCAATATTTGGGAAGAGGCCCAGGGCCTTTGCCTATAAATAGGACTAGCCACCCCCGGGGTAGGGGGGCAATCAAGAAGGGAGAATCTAGAAGCCAAGAGAGAAACTAGCTAGGATCGGATCGAGTAGCATCACACAGAGAGAGAGAGAGAAGGGCGACTGAACTCCTCCTAGCAGTTCACCCCCCCCCCCAGCCAAGAATAGACCCTCGCGAGGCTGTTCTTCCTTGTATTGCTCATCATCATCAGCCCAAGAGGCAATCCACCACACCACACACTGGAGTAGGGTATTACACCACAACGGTGGCCCGAACCAGTATAAACCCTGTGTCTCTTGTGCTGTTCTTTCCATAGCTTAGATCTTAGCGAGGCGGAGGGGTGCAGGTAGGTAGAAGGCGAAATCTCCGCACGCACCCCAGTGTTCGAACCTCAAGGGTCTGCCGGAACCCGAAATCCGACATTTGGCGCGCCAGGTAGGGGTGCGCCGGAATTCGTCTTCCACCACCCCATTCTCCTCCGACCATCGCGTCCATGTCTGACGCTCATCGGGCCCGCGCCGAGCACCGGGCCGCTCTCGCTTCCCGCGTCGCCCAGACGGATCCTGTCGGCGGGCGTCCTCGCCGTTCCCTTTCACCTGACGTCAACGCCGCCACCGGCCCGGCAGGGAACGAGCAGCAAGCGTTGTCTCAACGTCCGTCCGTGCGGCAAGACGGCCGCACCACTACTCCCTCGCTCACCCCAGCTGGTTCTTCGTCCCGCGCGCTCCGCGCACCCATGGAGGCTCGAGCTGCGCTCATCGCGGCAAACGAGCTCCTGCGCTACCGTCCCGTCGACGACGTCTATGAAGAATGGCTCGACCGCGTCGCCGAGCTCGTTCGCGCCGCAGGGGGCTCTCCTGCGCCGTCCGTTCCGCTGCACCGCACCCTGCCCCGCGCGGGCGACGAAGCTCCGGGGGCACCCCAGCCGCCTCCTCCTCAAGAAGGCGCCATGGCTCCAAGGCGCGTGGCCCCTGGGCGGAACCCGCTCTGTCAGGTGCCAGCGCGGCAAGAGCAGAGCTGCCAAGAAGTCCCTCGCCCGCAAGAAGCTGCCCGGGCGCTCCCTGCTCCAGCACGTCGCGACCATGCTCCTGCTCCCGCACGTCAAGACCCCACGCTGCTCCCAGCTGCAGCGCGTGGGGACATGCAAGACCAAGCTCTCCGTCACTCAAGGCCTCCCGTGGCCATAGCAGGCTGCCGTTCCTTCACCACCGAGCTACGCAGCGTCGCGTGGCCCGGCAAGTTCAAGCCAGACCTGCCTCCTCGTTACGACGGCATGGCCGACCCTGCGGAGTTCCTCCAGCTCTATGAGCTGGGCATCGAAGCTGCCAACGGAGACGAGAAGGTCATTGCGAACTGGTTTCCCATGGCGCTCCAGGACGGGGCCCGCACCTGGCTCCTGAACCTGGCTCCAGGCACGATCTCCTCCTGGGACGAGATGCGCACCCGCTTCATCGCCAACTTCCAAGGTACACGCGACCGGTCACCCACCGTGAGCGACATGCGCCGCATCAAGCAACAACCCGGAGAGACCCTGGAGAAGTACATCCAGCGCTTCAACAACGCACGCCTCAAGATTCCCAAGGTGACCGAGGAGGCCATCATCTCAGCCTTCTCAGACGGTGTGCGCGATGTCAAGATGAAGGAGGAGCTGGCGATGCATGAAGACCTGTGCACTTCCTTGGAGTTGTTCAACTTGGCAACCAAGTGTGCCAGGGCTGAGGAAGGGCGTCTCTCCCTCCTCGAGCTGCTTGCCGCAGATCCAGAAGAGAAGAAGCCCAAGGCCAAGGATGTGAAGCGCAAGGGGGCTGCCGTGCTCGCGGCAGAGCCAGACACCAAGCGGGGCAGAGATCAGCCCGAATCTTCCAAGGGCAGTCGGTACTGTGTGTACCACGACCTCCACACCCACAACACCAACGAATGTCAAGAGCTCCGAGCCGTGCGAGAAGGAAGGATCGGTCGTCGCCCCGACCGCGGTGACCGGGGCTACGGTCGAGGAGGAGGAAGGAACGCAGGACGCTGGGAAGACCGCTGCCCGTGCCAAGGGTGGCGCGATCGACCTCACGAGGATCGCTGGCAAGACCCGCCTCGCGAGGGAGACTGGAGGGATCAGCCTCGCGAGGATCGCCCACAAGGAAACGCAGGCCTCCCTCCGCTGCCGCCGCAGCCAAGGAGAAACGAGGACCGCCATCAGGACGAGGGGGCTGGGGGCTTCCAGGAGCCGCGCGTGATCACCTGCATCCTGGTCGGGGCTCAAGCCCCAGCCTCTCAACGCATCTTCAAGCAGTTCGCCCGCGAAGTGAATGCAGTCCTCCCCAAGCTCGAAGCCACGCGCCCTCTCAGGTGGTCGGCGTGCGCCATCACGTTCAGCCCAGCAGATCAGCTCAAGTGTGCGGCCACAGCCGGAGTCCTCCCGATGCTTTGTTCCCCAATCATCAGCAACGTGGTGGTCACCAGGACCCTAATCGATGGCGGGGCAGGGCTTAACGTCATGTCCGTGGAAACATTCAACAATCTCCAAGTGCCCTACAACCAACTTCAGCCAACCAAGCCTTTCTCCGGAGTCACCGATGGCTCCACGGTCCCGATTGGGCAGGTCCGCCTCCCTGTCACCTTCGGGGCATGCGACAACTACCGCACCGAGCTCATCGACTTCGACGTCGCTCACATTCGCCTGCCGTACAACGCCATCCTTGGGTACCCAGCGCTGGCCAAGTTCATGGTCGTAACTCACCACGGCTACAACGTCCTCAAGATGCCAGGAAGTGGCGGAGTCATCACGGTGCCCTGTGAAGAGAAGGACGCGGTGTGTTCCCTGGAACGAGCCTTTCAGGCCGCATCACTGGAAGACCCGGATCGCGGAAGCAGGAGGCTTCCCGAGGCCGCCCCCAAGAAGAAGAAGACATCGTCCGGCCCGGCCCCTCAGGAGGCAGGCCCCTCAGGGCCCGCGCCTGCCAAGGGGGGAACCTCCTTCCATCGCATAGGAAAGCGCGCCCGGCACCCTCCTCAGGCAGGGCTCGGGGGCTCTCCCCTGGAGGGCCACCGACCTGGCTAAGGTCACGAGGGAGGCGCTTGGGCACCACATGGAGGCGTGTTTCGAAGCACGTTTCCCTCAAGAAGGAGTAAGGCAAGGAGGGCCAGACCCTCAGGAGTTCATCAGCAAGGCCATTCAGGAGCTACAGGAGCCAAGAGTCATGAAAGGCGGCCGCCACCTACCAGCTGTGGCTCCCCATCCAGGCGAGGATGGTGGGCTGCGCGTCTGCATCGACATACCAGGGCTCAATCAAGTCGCCTCTCTGGAGCGCCTCTGGCCCTCGCGAGTGGGGCGCTGCGAAGGTCCACCCCACAGCTACGTTCGCATGCCTTACGGCTTGCCGAACGCGGCTGCCACGTACCAGCGCCTCATGAGGGGCATCATGGAGGCTCAAGAGGCCAGGCGTTCCGCAGCCCTGGTGGTGATGGAGATGGTCCGCGAGGAGCCACCAGCGCCTCCGGAGCCTCCCGAGGCCCCTGGGCCTGGGGGCTCACGAGGATCGGCTTCCGCAGCCCACCGAGTCTGCTACGCCAACACTCCTTCGCCCTCAACATCATCAGGGGCATCGTGAGTCGGTTCGGGGTGCTGAACCGCATTATCACAGACAATGGTTTGCAGTTCACCAACCTCTTCAAAACATACTGTGCTAACCTTGGAACGCAGATATGCTACGCTTCGGTGGTGCACCCCCAAAGCAACGGCCAGGCCGAGCGAGCCAATGCAGAGGTCCTGAGGGGCCTCAAGACCAGGACGTTCAAGAAGAAGATGGAGGCCTGCGGCAGAGGTTGGTACGACGAGCTTCAGTCCGTGTTGTGGTCCATCCGCACAACCGCGACCAAGCCGACTGGAGAGACCCCGTTCTTCCTGGACTACGGAGCCGAAGCGGTCCTCCCTCACGAGGTCAGACGTTGCTCCGCATGGGTCCTGGCGTTCTACGAGGCGCAGCAGGACGCCATGTGGGGGATGGACCTCGTGCTGGGGGAGGAACGTCGCCGAGAGGCCGCGCTGCGAGCGGCGAGGTACCAACAAGCACTGCGACGATATCACTGCCGCAACATCCGCCCCAGAACTCTCGAGGTAGGCGACCTCGTGCTCAGGCGGGTTCTCTCTAGGGAGGGACTGCACAAGCTCTCTCCCATGTGGGAGGGCCCGTTCAAGGTTGTTCATGTTTCCAGGTCTGGCTCTGCGCGCTTGGAGACTCAGGAGGGGGTCCTGGTCCAGAACGCATGGAACATCCAGCACCTCCGGAGGTTCTACCCCTAAAAAGGCCCAGAGCCTGTGAAGAAGGCGAATGCCTGTGAAGATTATCCTTTTTGGAAAAGGCCCAGAGCCTGTGAAGAAGGCGAATGCCTGTGAAGATTATCCTTTTTGGAAAAGGCCCAGAGCCTGTGAATAAGGCGAATGCCTGTGAAGATTATCCTTTTTGGAAAAGGCCCAGAGCCTGTGAAGAAGGCGAATGCCTGTGAAGATTATCCTTTTTGGAAAAGGCCCAGAGCCTGTGAAGAAGGTGAATGCCTGTGAAGATTATCCTTTTTGGAAAAGGCCCTGAGCCTGTGAAGAAGGCGAATGCCTGTGAAGCTGTCGCGTTTTGGAAAAGGCCCGGAGCCTGTGAAGAGGGCAAATGCCCGTGAAGCCTGCTCCCCCCAAGAAAGGCCCGGAGCCTATGAAGAAGGCCAACGCATGTGAAGCTCGCCGCCCGTGACACTCTCACGTAATAATGAGTTGGGGCTGTACAAGCCCCGAAGTCTCAGGAGCGCCGGCCTCAGGCCCTGGGGCTCCCTCCCACGCTCAGTGGCAGCACTTAGCTCCGCGCTGGTGAGAAGACGTCGAAGACTAGATTAGGTGCCGGACGCGGCTTTTTCATTTGCTTTCCGCACTTGGCTTGTTCATTCTCATTCAATGTTTTATTGAAGCTGTTGCCGTCTTTGACTTGTGGTTCTTCGACTTTTCACTCTCCTGCCTCGATTCTCTTATGCAAGGCCTCGCGAGGGGGGCAGCCGAGCGCCCTCGTGAGTGTTTCCGTCCTAGTCATTCAAAGGTTTCACGACCTGGGTCCATTACAGGAGCACCCCTCCAGTCTGTGCCCCACGGACACCGCGACACGAACACAGGGCCTGGGTCAGTCGCCCCCCCCCCCCCACGGCTGGGGCCGGGAACTATCCACGCGCGGGCATGTAGCCGGAAGGCACGACAACGGAAGCAAAGCGATGATTAACAGCAATAACCCAAACACGCCCCCGCGGGGCTCCACGCTACTGTCTTTTTACGCAGGGAAAAGGAAAAGAAAGAACAAATCAGGCGCAGCTCGCCTCACGCCGGCCTGCAGGGAAGACTCGAGCTGCCTCCGGGGCTCAGGCAGACTCCCTCTCGCGCTTCACCGAGGCGCGACGGCGGGCAGACGCGCTACCACCTCCCAAGCAGGTACGACGGCATGGAGGCTGACCGCGGCCACCGGTAGAAGAGTCGCCGCCTGAAGAAGAACCGGTGAAGCTTGGGGAACCCTGAGCGCCGCAAATCACGCGAGCGCTGTCCTCTCCATCATCGCCGGGGCTGGGTCCCTGGCCGCGGTCGTCGTCCTCAGGGCAGCACCCTGCGCGGCGACCATCTCCCCCAAACACCCTCACGTAGAGGGTGGCATCACCGTCAAACTTGAAGTGCAGGGTGCACCAACGGCTCAGGCCACGCGCGCGGGCAAACGTCTGCCAACCGCGGGTCAAGGCCAGGCTCCCGGTCGTGGAGACCTCCAGTGAAGCCCATGAGGCCCGGCTGCAGCAGCCGTCTGCCTGAAGCCAGAGGCTGCCCGGGGCGCCGGCCGGGAGCGCGCCGAGGAGGAAGCGAGGAAGTTGAAGCCGGGTGCTAGTCGCCTCAGCCGACCACACAACGAACTCCGGCAGCACCTCTGCAGCGCGAAAGCACGGCCTAGGGGAACGCGCAACCGAAGCGCACCCCCGGCCGCAGCAGTCCGCCCGTCGCCGTGCTGGAAATCATCTCCACGGCCGTGGGGAGCTGCCGTGGAGGCCACAGGATGTTTGTGAGGGCGCCCTCGGCCGCGCTTGGGCGGGGTAGAGGCAGGCTCAACCTGGCGAGCCTTCCCCTTCTCTGCGGCCGAGAACCTCCTCAACAGAGCCATGAAGAAGAAGGAGAAGCAAGGGGGGATGAACTGGAAGGGCGCGCGCTGCTCCGTACTTATAGCCGGCGAGGGCCAACCGTCGGCCCCCATGATCGCAGGTAATCATGACCTGCTTTGCATGCAGGGACTTGTCCAATCCGTTCAGTTGCCGAGGCGCCGTGGGGAAGTGGAGACGCCTACGTCCAATCAACCGCCACGCGGCGCCCAAGGCCGCAGTCTGTTAGGGCCCGCGGCGCTTCGCTCTAGCCCTTTCGCCTCCCTGCACGGCCAAGTCCAGGCGCGCCTTGGGCCTGGGGGCTACTGTCGGTGTTCTGGGAACGGGGGTCCCCAGACTTGCCTACCTGCGGCCTGCGGCGTGGCTCGAGGAGGGGCCCAGCATGGCCCATCTTCATCAACACAGACCCAAGACCCTCGCGAGGGGCCAAGCCTCGCGGGGCGGACGACACGGAGCTTCCTCAGGCACGGCCTCATCAGGATGGCTCGCGAGGAGGCGGAGAGATCAAGGCGGGGTACCTCACGAGGTGCCCGTGACGCAAGCCATGACGACCAAGGGCGCCAGGCGGGCGCCAGCCCACGCAGTGTCCTCCTTTCCTCTTTGGTGCAAAGGGAGCAAGCGCAGGCGAGAGCATCAAGTAAAGGCACCCGTTTCGGTGCAACGAGACCAAGACCAGTCCAACGGCAGGGAGGAAGTCATTGTGGAGCCCAAGCCAGCGTCACCACCAGAGCCTTTGGCAGGCGAGGACCAACTTTAGTCAGGATAAGTGTACCAGATGTTCCCCTTCGAAATGGCCAATTGTTGGTGCCTTTCCCGCTTAATATTTGGGAAGAGGCCCAGGGCCTTTGCCTATAAATAGGAATAGCCACCCCCAGGGTAGGGGGGCAATCAAGAAGGGAGAATCTAGAAGCCAAGAGAGAAACTAGCTAGGATCGGATCGAGTAGCATCACACACAGAGAGAGAGAGAAGGGCGACTGAACTCCTCCTAGCAGTTCACCCCCCCCCCCCCCCCGGCCAAGAACAGACCCTCGCGAGGCTGTTCTTCCTTGTATTGCTCATCATCATCAGCCCAAGAGGCAATCCACCACACCACACACTGGAGTAGGGTATTACACCACAACGGTGGCCCGAACTAGTATAAACCCTGTGTCTCTTGTGCTGTTCTTTCCATAGCTTAGATCTTAGCGAGGCGGAGGGGTGCAGGTAGGTAGAAGGCGAAATCTCCGCACGCACCCCAGTGTTCGAACCTCAAGGGTCTGCCGGAACCCGAAATCCGACAATCACAAGCGAATACAACTGCTAAGAATTCTTTTCAGTAGTAGCATAATTTCTTTGAGCATTGTCTAGGGTTTTACTAGCATATTGAATAACGTTTAATTTCTTATCAACTCTTTGCCCTAGAACAGCACCTACAGCATAATCACTAGCATCACACATAATTTCAAAGGGAAAATTCCAATCAGGTGGCTGAACAATAGGTGCAGAGATCAATGCTTTCTTAAGTATTTCAAATGCTTCTACACAATCATCATCAAAGACAAACAGTATATCTTTTGTAATAAATTAGTCAGAGGCCGAGAAATTTTTGAGAAGTCCTTAATGAACCTCCTATAAAATCCGGCGTGACCAAGGAAACTTCTTATACCTTTGATGTCCTTGGGACATGGCATCTTTTCAATAGCATCAACCTTGGCTTTATCAACTTCAATACCTCTTTCAAAAACTTTATGCCCTAAGACAATACCTTCATTAACCATAAAGTGGCACTTTTCCCAATTCAAGACAAGGTTAGTTTCTTCACATCTCTGCAAAACTCGATCAAGGTTTCTCAAGCAATCATCAAAAGAAGATCCATAGATGGAGAAATTGTCCATGAAAACCTCACAAATCTTTTCACAAAAGTCAGAGAATATAGCCATCATGCATCTTTGAAAAGTAGCAGGTGCATTACATAAACCAAAAGGCATACGTCGATAAGCAAAAGTACCAAAAGGGCAAGTAAGAGTAGTCTTTGATTGATCCTTGGCTGACATAGGTATTTGAGAGAAACCAGAATAACCATCTAGAAAGCAAAAATGTGTATGTTTGGATAATCTTTCTAGCATTTGATCGATAGAAGGTAAGGGGTAAGGATCCTTTTTAGTGGCCTTACTTAATTTGCGGAAATCAATTACCATCCTATAACCTGTAATAATTCTTTGAGGAATCAATTCATTTAATCATTAGGAACGACAATAATACCTCCCTTCTTAGGGACACAATGGACATGACTTACCCACTAACTATCAGCAAGGGGATAGTTTATACCTGCCTCAAGGAGCTTTAATATTTCCTTTCTTACCACTTCTTTCATTTTAGGATTCAGCCGTCGTTGATGATCACGAACTGGTTTAGCATCTTCTTCCAAATTTATTTTATGTTGACATAGAGTGGGACTAATGCCCTTAAGATCATCAAGAGTATACCGAATAACAGCACGGTGCTTCTTCAGAGTTTTCAATAATCTCTCTTCCTCATGCTCTGAAAGGTTAGCACTAATAATAACAGGATATATCTTTTTCTCATCAAGATAAGCATATTTAAGAGTATCACGCAACGGTTTAAGCTCAAACACGGGATCACCCTTGGGTGGAGGATCCCCTAGGATTTCAACAGGCAAATTGTGTTTGAGAATGGGTTCCTGTTTAAAGAATACTTCATCTATTTCCCTTCTTTCATTCATAAACATATTGTCGGAGTAATGGGCCACGGGTAGGCCAACCCGAGGCCCATAACCTTTCAAGACATCGGGGCAGGCAGCGCCCCTCAAGACCACGGGGCGAAGAGCCGCCTCCTGGGGAGTCTACGACAAGGCGGCCGACTGCCCGCTCACGGCCGAGTCCCAGGGGCGACTTCCAGAGAAGCCGGCTTTGGGGAGTCGGCCGGCGACTCCAACAAACCGTGACCTCATCGAGGGGGGCGGGGCAGGGGCGTGGCTACAATGAAGCCCACTCCCTGCCCCTTACCAAGGGCAGGCATGGCTACAGCGCGCCGTACTTGGGAAGATCTCCCTGCGGCGTGGCACTGTTGCCCAGCCGGCCCTGACATCAGCACCACTGTACCTGGTCCTGCGCCCACGATGGCTTGTCTGTACGGCCTGGGGGCAGCGGGGCCCACCAGTCAGCGAGACCTCGGGGACGGCGGGAGAACCGCCAGTTGGACCCGTCGGGAGTCGGCCCGGGGGAGTCGGCCTCCCCCTCCCCCGGGGCCCACGCGCCATTAATCAAGAAGAGATGGGGAGTGGCCACAGTGATCGCCCGCCAGGCGGCGGGGCTGTTGCCACGACCCCATGACCGATCTTGCGTCATCAGGAGCACGGCTACAGTAATCAGCAGCCAGCAAGACCCGCCCGCGGCGGACGCGGCCTGTCGGCTCCGTACCAGACCAGTCGGCGGGGCCCACCAGTCGGCGGGCCCCAGCAGTCGGTGGAGAAGCCGGAGGTCGGAGGCACTGACGGCTGGGGCCGCGCCTAGTCGAATTACCATTGTACCCCTGGGGGGTAGGCCTATATAAACCCCCCAAGGCACCCATGCAAAGGGTGGGATCCCAGTAGTTCTATACCACACCAGATAGAGGGAGAGAGCTAGCCTTGCCCTCTCCCACCACCAGACACAGCTCAAGGAGCAACCGTGTAAACACTTGACCATAGTGATCATGCGGAGACCCCGCAGAGCAGCAGTAGGGGTGTTATCTCCCTGGAGAGCCCTGAAGCTGGGTAAGATTCGCCGGCGTGCATGTCTTCGCCTCATCCCGTTTCCAGGCACCGGCGATGTTCTACTCGCCCCCACCATGACAAGCCATCCGTTGGCATATGTCGCACCAAACCCCCGACACATATCATTTTCATGGTCTAGCAAATATTGTTCTAAAGGATCACTAGGAGGTATGGCAATAGAAGCAAGACCAATAATTTCATCCTTACTAGGTAATTCTTCTTCACGGTGTTGTCTACTAAATTTAGAGAAATTAAATTCATGAGACATATCATCTAAACAGATAGTAACAACATCCTTTTTGCAATCTATCTTAGCATTAACAGTGTTTAAGAAGGGTCTACCAAATATAATGGGACAAAAGCTATCTTGTGGGGAACCAAGAACAAGAAAATCGGCAGGATATTTAGTTTTCCCACACAAGACTTCAACATCTCTAACAATTCCCATTGGTGAAATAGTATCTATATTGGCAAGTTTAATTGTGACATCAATATCTTCTAAATCAATAGGTGCAATATCATGCATAATTTCTCTATATAGGCCAATAGGTATTGCACTAGCACTGGCACCCATATCACATAAGCCATGATAAAAATGATCTCCTATTTTAACAGAAATAACATGCATGCCTACCACAGGTCTAGGTTTATCTTTAGCACAAGGTTTAGCAATTCTAGCAGTTTCATCACAGGAATAAATAACATGCCCATCAATATTATCAGCCAAGAGATCTTTAAAAATAGCAATATTAGGTTCAACTTTAACTTGCTCAGGAGGTGTATAAGTTTTAAGATTGCTTTTATGAACCACAGTTGAAGCTTTAGCATGATCCTTTATCCTAACAGGGAAAGGTGGTTTCTCAACATAAGTAGGAACAATAGGATCATTATAAGTGATAGTCTTTTCTTCAACTTTAATAGGTGTAGCTACTTTTACTTCTAATGGAGGATGATATTTAAACCACTTCTCCTTGGGGAGATCAACATAAGTAGCAAAAGATTCACAGAAAGAAGCTACTATCTCAGAGTCAAGTCCATATTTAGTGCTAAATTTACGGAAAACATTGGTATCCATAAAAGATTTAACACAATCAAACTTAGGTGTCATACCTGACTTCTTACCTTCGTTGAGGTCCCAATCTTCAGAGTTGCGTTTAATTCTTTCCAATAAATCCCATTTGAATTCAATAGTCTTCATCATAAAAGAGCCAGCACAAGAAGTATCGAGCATGGTGCGATTGTTATTAGAAAGCCGAGCATATAAATTTTGAATAATCATTTCTCTTGAGAGATCATGATTGGGGCATGAATATAACATTGATTTAAGCCTCCCCCAAGCTTGAGCGATGCTTTCTCCTTCGCGAGGCCAAAAATTATATATATAATTGCGATCACGATGAACAAGATGCATAGGATAAAACTTCTGATGAAATTCCAATTTCAATCGTTTGTAGTTCCATGACCCCGTGTCATCACATAGCCTATACCATGTCAATGTATCTTCCCTCAAAGATAAAGGGAAGACCTTCTTCTTAACAACATCTCCGGGTACACCTGCAAGCTTAAATAATCCACAAACTTCATCAACATATATTAGGTGCTCATTAGGATGCATTGTTCCGTCTCCTGCAAAAGGATTAGCTAGTAGTTTTTCTAACATACCCGAAGGAATTTCAAAGCAGACATTTTCATTTTCATTTTCATTTTCATTTTCAGTAGGTTCAGTAGGTTGAGGAGCAACTCTTTGCTCTACTGGTCGGGGTGAAGATACCCCAAACAAGCCCCTAGAGGATTACTTTCCATAGTAACAAGTGACAGTAAATTTCAGCACACTATAAAAAAATTTCCCTTTCCAAATTCCACCTACCAAAGGCGCTTCACTCCCCGGCAACGGCGCCAGAAAAGAGTCTTGATGACCCACAAGTATAGGGGATCTATCGTAGTCCTTTCGATAAGTAAGAGTGTCGAACCCAACAAGGAGCAGAAGCAAATGATAAGAGATTTCCAGCAAGGTATTCTCTGCAAGTACTGAAATAAGTGGTAACAGATAGTTTTGTGATAGGATAATTTGTAACGAGCAACAAGTAACAAAAGTAAATAAAGTGCAGCAAGGTGGCCCAATCCTTTTTGTAGCAAAGGACAAGCCTGGACAAACTCTTCTATAGAGAAAAGCGCTCCCGAGGACACATGGGAATATCGCCAAGCTAGTTTTCATCACGTTCATATGATTCACGTTCGGTACTTTGATAATTTGGTATGTGGGTGGACCGGTGCTTGGGTGCTGTCCTTACTTGGACAAACATCCCACTTATGATTAACCTCTATTGCAAGCATCTGCAACTACAACAAAAGTATTAAGGTAAACTGAGGGAGTCCGGGATTAGGGGGTCTCCGGACAGCCGGACTATATCCTTTGGCCAGACTATTAGACTATGAAGATACAACATTGAAGACTTCGTCTCGTGTCCGGATGGGACTCTACTTGGCGTGGAAGGCAAGCTTAGGCAATACGGATATGTATATCTCCTCCTTTGTAACCGACCTTGTGTAACCCTAGCCCCCTCCGGTGTCTATATAAACCGGAGGGTTTTAGTCCGTAGGACAATAACATACAATCATACCATAGGCTAGCTTCTAGGGTTTAGCCTCTCTGATCTCGTGGTAGATCTACTCTTGTACTACCCATATCATCAACATTAATCAAGAAGGACGTAGGGTTTTACCTCCATCAAGAGGGCCCGAACCTGGGTAAAACATCGTGTCCCCTGCCTACTGTTACCATCCGCCTTAGACGCACAGTTCGGGACCCCCTACCCGAGATCCGCCGGTTTTGACACCGACATTGGTGCTTTCATTGAGAGTTCCTCTATGTCGTCGCTGTTAGGCTTGATGGCTCCTACGATCATCGATAGCGATGCAGTCCAGGGTGAGACTTTTCTCCCCGGACAGATTTTTGTATTCGGCAGCTTTGCACTGCGGGCCAACTCGCTTGGCCATCTGGAGCAGATCGAAAATTACGCCCCTGGCCACCAGGTCAGGTTTGGAAGCTTAAACTACACGGCCGATACCCGCGGAGACTTGATCTTCGATGGATTCGAGCCTCTGCCTTGTGCGTCGCGCGGTCACGATGAGTACGATTTAGCTCTACCATCAGACAGTGTTCAGAAGATCGCACCGGTAGCCGCTCCGACCCTCAATTCGGAGCCAGTTGCGCCGTCCATGGACGGGTGGATGGACCCCACCACGGAGGCCTTACCCTCAGCGGCGATCGAGCCGAACATCAACCTTACCCTGCACTAGAGCCGTATTGTCAGACTGCCGGATCCTTCTCCGGCCATGGACTCCGAACCGCCTGCGCCTGTTCCTAGCGAATCTGATTGGGCGCCGATCATGGAGTTCACCTTCGTGGATATTTTTCAGCACTCGCCCTTTGGCGACATACTGAACTAATTAAGGTCTCTCTCCTTGTCAGGAGGATCCTGGCCGAACTATGTCTGGCAGGATTGGGATGCGGATGATGAAGAAATTCGCTGCCCAACCACCACCCACTTAGTAGCCACTGTCGACGACTTAACCGACATGCTCGGCTTCGACTCCGAAGACATCGACGGTATGGACGATGATGCGGGAGATGAAGAGGAACCACTGCCCACAGGGCACTGGACAGCCACCTCATCATACGATATATACATGGTGGACACACCCAAAGAAGGCAATGGCGACGAGACAGCGGAGGATGACCCCTCCAGGAAGCAACCTAAGCGTCGGCGTCAGCGGTGCCGCTCCAAGTCCCGCCAAAGCAAAGCGGTGATTCCGGCACAGGAGATAACAACACCCCGAATAGTGCCGAAGACAACCGCCTCCAGCAAGATTCAGCACAGGAGGATGGAGAAGCCAGCCCTCATGAGAGAGCGGCAGATAGAGAGGAAGAGGATAATAATTACATACCTCCCTCCGAAGACGAGGCAAGCCTCGACGATGACGAATTCGTCGTGCCAGAGGATCCCGTCGAACAGGAGCGCTTCAAGAGCTGGCTTATAGCCACGACAAGTAGCCTTAAGAAAAAGCAGCAGCAGCTTCAAGCTGATCAAGATCTGCTAGCTGACAGATGGACTGAAGTCCTCTCGGCCGAGGAATATAAACTCGAACGCCCCTCCAAGAGTTACCCAAAATGCAGGTTGCTACCCCGACTGGAGGAAGAAGCATATGACGCGGCTGATCGGCCACCTCGTGGCCGCGATAGCGAGGCATTCCAGCCAAAAGCTCAGCCTGCACCCCAACTCCATTCAAATAAAAAAGGCATGGGGAAATACGCCAGACCTGCGAGACGTATTGGAGGACAAAGCAAAACATGCAAGATTGATCTACGGATCACAAGGGCGCGCCACTATGCGAGACGATAAACGTCACGCCAGATACAGTAAAAGTAAATCCGGCCGGGCCGAACACAATGGGTAAGACTCATTGGAGCTGCGTCGTGATATAGCCCAGTACAGAGGCGCCGCACACCCCTTATGCTTCACTGACGAAGTAATGGATCATCAAATCCCAGAGGGTTTCAAACCTGTAAATATAGAATCATACGACGGCATAACAGATCCTGCAGTATGGATCGAGGATTTCCTTCTGCATATCCACATGGCACGCGGTGATGATCTACACGCCATTAAATATCTCCCACTCAAACTCAAAGGACCAGCTCGGCATTCGCTCAATAGCTTGCCAGCAGAGTCCATTGGCTGTTGGGAGGATCTGGAAGCCGCATTCCTCGACAACTTTCAGGGCACTTATGTGCAACCACCAGATGCCGATGACTTGAGCCACATAATTTAGCAGCCAAAGGAATCGGCCAGGCAATTCTGGACACGGTTCCTAACAAAGAAAAATCAAATTGTCGACTGTCCGGATGTAGAGGCTCTCGCGGCTTTCAAGCACAACATCCGCGACGAGTGGCTAGCCTGGCACCTTGGTCAGGAAAAGCCGAAATCTATGGCAGCCCTCACGACACTCATGACCCGCTTTTGCGCGGGAGAAGATAGCTGGCTGGCTCGCAGTAATAACATATCAAAGAACCATGGTACTTCGAATACCAAGGATGGCAATGGCAGGTCACGTCGCAACAAACATAAGCGCCGCATTAACAGCGACAATACCGAGGATACGGCGGTCAATGCCGGATTCAAAGGCTCTAAACCCGGTCAGCGGAAAAAGCCATTTAAAAGAAGCACTCCGGGGCCGTCCAGTTTGGACCGTATACTCGATCGCTCGTGTCAAATACACGGCACCCCCGACAAGCCAGCCAACCACACCAATAGGGATTGTTGGGTGTTCAAGCAGGCCGGCAAGTTAATTGCCGAAAACAAAGATAAGGGGCCACATAGCGATGACGAGGAGGAGCCCCGGCAGCCGAATACCGGAGGACAGAAGAGGTTCCCCCCACAAGTGCGGACGGTGAACATGATATACGCAACCCACATCCCCAAGAGGGAACGGAAGCGTGCGCTTAGGGACGTATATGCGTTGGAGCCGGTCACCCCAAAGTTCAACCCATGGTCCTCCTGTCCGATCACCTTCGATCGCGGGGACCACCCCACTAGTATCCGTCATGGAGGATTCGCCGCACTGGTCTTAGACCCAATTATTGACGGATTTCACCTCACTCGAGTCATTATGGATGGCGGCAGCAGTCTGAACCTGCTTTACCAGGACACAATGCGCAAAATGGGTATAAACCCCTCAAGGATCAAACCCACAAAAACGACCTTTAAAGGCGTCATACCAGGTGTAGAGGCCCATTGCACAGGCTCAGTCACACTGGAAGTGGTCTTCGGATCCCCGAATAACTTCCGAAGCGAAGAGTTAATCCTCGATATAGTCCCGTTCCACAGTGGTTATCATGCACTGCTCGGGCGAACCGCATTTGCGAGATTCAATGCAGTACCGCATTATGCATACCTCAAGCTCAAGATGCCAGGACCTCAGGGGGTCATTACAGTTAATGGAAACACAGAGCGCTCTCTCCGAACGGAGGAGCACACTGCGGCCCTCGCAGCGGAAGCGCAAAGCAGCCTCTTAAGGCAACCCACTAGTTCAGCGTTCAAAGACCCGGACACCTTCAAGCGCGCTCGGAGTAATCGGCAACTAGACCGCCTGGCATGATCTGAGCTCGCGTAGCAATGCGCCCCCCACCCTGGCCCAAGCCAAACGGCGAAATACGTGCCACGCGTACATAATTACGCATTAAAAATACCATGGGCACAGGCGGGGAGGGGGCACAACTACGACACGCCCCAATAAGCGGCTTAAACCGCACTAGGGGCTTCCTGATACGTCCATTTTGCATCATGCTTTTATATCGATATTTATCGCATTATGGACTGTTATTTCACTTTATGTCACAATACTTATGGCTATTCTCTCTTATTTTACAAGGTTTACATAAGGACGGAGAATGCCGGCAGCTGGAATTCTGGGCTAGAAAAGGAGCAAATATTAGAGACCTATTCTGCGCAACTCCAAAAGTCCTGAAACTCCACAGAACATCTTAAAACAAATAAAGAAAAATCCTCGCCAAAGATGAAGGCCAGGGGGCCCACACCCTGCTCACGAGGGTGGGGGGCATGCCCCCTACCTCGTGGGCCCCCTGGTGGCTCTCCGACGCCCATCTTCTCCTATATGAAGTCTTTCGATGAGAAAAAAATAAAAAGGAACTTTTCTGGACGAGACTCCGCCGCCACGAGGCGGAACCTTGGCGGATCCAATCTAGAGCTCCGGCAGAGCTGTTCTGCCGGGGATACTTCCCTCCGGGAGGGGGAAATCATCACCATCGTCATCACCAACGCTCCTCTCATCGGGAGAGGGCAATCTCCATCAACATCTTCACCAGCACCATCTCATCTCCAAACCCTAGTTCATCTCTTGTATCCAATTCTTGTCTCAAAGTCCGGGATTGGTGCTAGTAGGTTGCTAGTAGTGTTGATTACTCCTTGTAGTTGATGCTAGTTGGTTTATTTGGTGGAAGATCATATGTTCAGATACTATATGCATATTATTACCCCTCTGATTATGAACATGAATATGCTTTGTGAGTAATTACGTTCGTTCCTGAGGACAAGGGAGAAGTCTTGCTATGAGTAGTCATGTTAATTTGGTATTCGTTTGATATTTTCATAAGATGTATGTTGTCTAGCCTCTAGTGGTGTTATGTGAACGTCGACTACATAACACTTCACCATTATTTGGGCCTAGAGGAAGGCATTGGGAAGTAATAAGTAGATGATGGGTTGCTAGAGTGACAGAAGCTTAAACCCTAGTTTATGCGTTGCTTCGTAAGGGGCTGATTTGGATCCATATGTTTCATGCTATGGTTAGGTTTACCTTAATACTTTTGTTGTAGTTGAAGATGCTTGCAATAGAGGTTAATCATAAGTGGGATGCTTGTTCAAGTAAGAACAGCACCAAAGCACCGGTCCACCCACATATCAAATTATCAAAGTGTTGAACGCGAACCATATGAACGTGATGAAAACTAGCTTGACGATATTCCCATGTGTCCTCGGGAGCGCTTTTCCTATTATAAGAGTTTGTTCCGGCTTGTCCTTTGATACAAAAGGATTGGGCCAGCTTGCTGCACTTTATTTACTTTTGTTACTTGTTGCTCGTTACAATCTGTCTTATCACAAAACTATCTGTTACCACTTATTTTAGTACTTGCAGAGAATACCTTGCTGAAAACCGCTTATCATTTCCTTCTGCTCCTCGTTGGGTTCAACACTCTTACTTATCGAAAGGACTACGATAGATCCCCTATACTTGTGGGTCATCAAGACTCTTTTCTGGCGCCTTTGCTGGGGAGTGTAGCACCTTTGGTAGGTGGAATTTGGTAAGGAAAATTTATATAGTGTGCTGAAATTTACTGTCACTTGTTACTATGGAAAGTAATTCTCTGAGGGGCTTGTTCGGGGTATCTTCACCCCGTCCAGTAGAGCAAAGAGTTGCTCCTCAACCTACTGAACCTATTGAAAATGAAACTCCTTTTGAAATTCCTTCGGGTATGATGGAAAAACTGCTAGCTAACCCTTTTACAGGAGATGGAACAAAGCATCCTGATGAGCACTTAATATATGTGGATGAAGTTTGTGGATTATTTAAGCTTGCAGGTATACCCGATGATGTTGCTAAGAAGAAGGTCTTCCCTTTATCTTTGAAGGGAGACGCATTGATATGGTATAGGCTATGTGATGATATGAGATCATGGGACTATAAAAGATTGAAGCTGGAATTTCATCGAAAGTATTACCCTATGCATCTTGTTCATTGTGATCGCAATTATATATATAATTTCTGGCCTCACGAAGGATAAAGCATCACTCAAGCTTGGGGGAGGCTTAAATCAATGTTATATTCATGCCCCAATCATGAGCTCTCGAGACAAATAATTATGCAAAATTTATATGCTCGGCTTTCTGATAACAATCGCACCATGCTTGATACTTCTTGTGCTGGCTCTTTTATGATGAAGACTACTGAATTCAGATGGAATTTATTGGATAGAATTAAACGCAACTCTGAAGATTGGGACCTCGACGAAGGTAAGGAGTCAGGTATGACACCTAAGTTTGATTGTGTTAAATATTTTATGGACATCGATATTTTCCGTGAGTTTTGCACTAAATATGGACTTGACTCTGAGATAGTAGCTTCTTTATGTGAATCTTTTGCTACTTATGTTGATCTCCCTAAGGAGAAGTGGTTTAAATATCATCCTCCCATAGAAGTAAAAGTAGCTGCACCTATTAAAGTTGAAGAAAAGACTGTCACTTATAATGATCCTATTGTTCCTACTTCTTATGTTGAGAAACCACCTTTCCCTGTTAGAATAAAGGATCATGCTAAAGCTTCAACTGTTGTTCGTAAAAGCAATATTAGAACTTATACACCTCCTGAGCAAGTTAAAGTAGAACCTAATATTGCTATTGTTAAAGATCTCTTATCTGATAATATTGATGGGCATGTTATTCAGTTCGAAGGTGAAACTGCTAGAATTGCTAAACCTTGTGCTAAAGATAAACATAGACCTGGGGTAGGCGTGCCAGTTATTTCTGTTAAAATAGGAGATCATTGTTATCATGGCTTATGTGATATGGGTGCAGGTGCTAGTGTTATACCGCATACCTTATACGAAGAAATTAAGAATGAAATTGCACCTGTTGAGTTAGAAGATATTGATGTTACTATTAAACTTGCTAATAGAGATACTATTGCACCAATTGGAATTGTTAGAGATGTTGAAGTCTAGTGTGGGAAAACTGAATATCCTGCTGATTTTCTTGTTCTTACTTCTCCGCAAGATAGCTTTTGTCCCATTATATTTGGTAGACCCTTCTTGAACACTATTAATGCTAGGATAGATTGTGAAAAGAATGTTGTTACTATTGGCTTGGATGATATGGTTCATGAGTTTAATTTCTCTAAATTTAGTAAACAACATCGTGAGGAAGAATTACCTAGTAAGGATGAAATTATTGGTCTTGCTTCTATTGCCGTACCTCCTAGTGATCTTTTAGAACACTATTTGCTAGACCATGAAAATGATATGTTCATGAATGAAAGAAGGGAAATAGATGAAGTATTCTTTAAATAGGAACCTATTCTGCAACATAATTTGCCTATTGAAATTTTAGGGGATCCACCTCCACCCAAGGGTGATCCCGTGTTTGAGCTCAAACCGTTGCCTGATAATCTTAAATATGCTTATCTTGATGAAAAGAAGATATATCCTGTTATTATTAGTGCTAATCTTTCAAAGCATGAAGAAGAAAGATTATTGAAAACCCTGAAGAAGCATCGTGCTGCAATTGGATATACTCTTGATGATCTTAAGGGAATTAGTCCCACTCTATGTCAACATAAAATAAATTTGGAAGCAGATGCCAAACCAGTTCGTGATCCTCAACGACGTCTGAATCCTAAGATGAAAGAAGTGGTAAGAAAAGAAATACTAAAGCTTCTGGAGGCAGGTATAATCTATCCCGTTGCTGATAGTGAGTGGGTAAGTCCTGTCCATTGTGTCCCTAAGAAGGGAGGTATTACTGTTGTTCCTAATGATAAAGATGAATTGATTCTAGGAAGAATTATCACAGGTTATAGTATGGTAATTGATTTCCGCAAATTAAATAAAGCTACTAAGAAAGATCATTACCCCTTACCTTTTATTGATCAAATGCTAGAAAGATTATGCAAACATACACACTATTGCTTTCTAGATGGTTATTCTGGTTTCTCTCAAATACCTGTGTCGGCTAGAGATCAATCAAAGACTACTTTTACATGCCCTTTTGGTACTTTTGCTTATAGACATATGCCTTTTGGTTTATGTAATGCACCTTCTACCTTTTAAAGATGCATGATGGCTATATTCTCTGACTTTTGTGAAAAGATTTGTGAGGTTTTCATGGACGAGTTTTCCGTCTATGGTTCCTCTTTTGATGATTGCTTGAGCAATCTTGATCGAGTTTTGAAGAGATGTGAAGAAACTATTCTTGTCTTGAATTGGGAAAAGTGTCACTTTATGGTTAATGAAGGTATTGTCTTGGGGCACAAAGTTTCTGAAAGAGGTATTCAAGTTGATAAAGCCAAGGTTGATGCTATTGAAAAGATGCCATGTCCCAAGGACATCAAAGTTATAAGAAGTTTCCTTGGTCACGCTGGATTTTATAGGAGGTTCATTAAGGACTTCTCAAAAATTTCTCGGCCTCTGACTAATTTATTGCAGAAAGATATACCATTTGTCTTTGATGATGATTGTGTAGAAGCATTTGAAATACTTAAGAAAGCATTAGTCACTGCACCTATTGTTCAGCCACCTGATTGGAACCTACCCTTTGAAATTATGTGTGATGCTAGTGATTATGCTGTAGGTGCTGTTCTAGGGCAAAGAGTTGATAAGAAATTAAATGTTATTCATTATGCTAGTAAGACTCTAGACAATGCTCAAAGAAATTATGCTACTACTGAAAAGGAGCTTTTAGCAGTTGTATTTGCTTGTGATAAGTTCAGATCTTATATTGTTGATTCTACAGTAACTATTCAAACTGATCATGCTGCTATTAAATACCTTATGGAAAAGAAAGATGCTAAGCCTAGACTTATTAGATGGGTTCTCTTGCTACAAGAATTTGATTTGCATATTGTTGATAGAAAGGGAGCTAAGAACCCCGTTGCAGACAACTTGTCTAGGTTAGAAAATATTCTTGATGACCCACTACCTATTAATGATAACTTTCCTGATGAACAATTAAATGTTATAAGTACTTCTCGTAGTACTCCATGGTATGCTGATTATGCTAATTATATTGTTGCTAAATTTATACCACCTAGCTTCACATACCAGCAAAAGAAAAAGTTTTTCTATGATTTGAGACTTTACTTTGGGGATGAGCCATATCTTTATAAAGAAGGAGTAGATGGTGTTATCAGACGTTGTGTACCTGAGCATGAACAGGAACAGATCCTACGCAAGTGTCATTCCGAGTCTTATGGAGGACACCACGCTGGAGATAGAACTGCACATAAGGTATTGCAATCTGGTTTTTATTGGCCTACTCTCTTCAAGGATGCCCGTAAGTTTGTCTTGTCTTGTGATGAATGTCAAAGAATTGGTAATATTAGTAGACGTCAAGAAATGCCTATGAATTATTCACTTGTTATTGAACTGTTTGATGTTTGGGGCTTTGATTATATGGGACCTTTTCCTGCCTCTAATGGATATACACATATTTTAGTTGCTGTTGATTACGTTACTAAGTGGGTAGAAGCTATTCCAACTAGTAGTGTTGATCATAACACTTCTATTAAAATGCTTAAGGAAGTTATTTTCCCGAGGTTTGGAGTCCCTAGATATTTAATGACTCATGGTGGTTCACACTTTATTCATGGTGCTTTCCGTAAAATGCTTGCTAAATATGATGTTAATCATAGAATTGCATCTCCTTATCACCCACAGTCTAGTGGTCAAGTAGAGTTGAGCAATAGAGAGCTCAAATTAATTTTGCAAAAGACTGTTAATAGGTCTAGAAAGAATTGGTCCAAAAAACTTGATGATGCATTATGGGCTTATAGAATTGCATATAAAAATCCTATGGGTATGTCTCCGTATAAAATGGTCTATGGAAAAGCATGTCACTTACCTCTCGAACTAGAACATAAGGCATATTGGGCTATTAAAGAGCTTAATTATGATTTTAAACTTGCCGGTGAGAAGAGGTTATTTGATATTAGCTCACTTGATGAATGGAGAACCCAAGCTTATGAAAATGCCAAGTTGTTTAAAGAAAAAGTTAAAATATGGCATGACAAAAGGATACAAAAGCATGAGTTTAATGTAGGTGATTATGTATTGCTATACAACTCTCGTTTAAGATTCTTTGCAGGCAAACTTCTCTCTAAATGGGAAGGCCCCTATGTTATCGAAGAGGTCTATCATTCCGGTGCCATAAAGATCAACAACTTCGAGGGCACAAATCCGAAAGTGGTAAACGGTTAAAGAATCAAACATTATATCTCAGGTAATCCCATAAATGTTGAAACCAATATTATTGAAACCGTAACCCCAGAGGAATACATAAGAGACACTTTCCAGAACATTTCAGACTCCGAAAAGGAATAGGTATGTGGTACGGTAAGCAAACCGACTCCAAAACAATTTTAAGGCAATATTTCTCCATTTTGGAATATTTAGAAAAATAGAAAAATAAGTAGCAGTCTGGGAAGGACACGAGGGCCCCACGAGGGTGGTGGGCGCGCCCTACCCCCCTGGGCGCACCCCCTACCTCGTGAGCACCTCGTGTGCCTTCCGGACTCCGTTTTCTTGCACGTTACGTATTTTTGTCGGTAAAAATTCTTTATATATTCTCCCGAAGG
The DNA here is from genome assembly GCF_056163025.1 of Triticum urartu. NCBI lineage: Eukaryota > Viridiplantae > Streptophyta > Magnoliopsida > Poales > Poaceae > Triticum > Triticum urartu. The sequence goes on from NC_141875.1 coordinate 326,923,437, forward strand.
TTTTGACTCCCGTACCACGCAAATCTCCTATGTTTTTGTTTTCGAGCTGTTGCTGCTGCAGATTAGAACAAGATGTCTTCTCAAGAGTCAATCGGGGAGAGCCGGGTATCTAATCCGGCACCAGAACCAAGGGCAAATAGCGACGCTGACCACTTTGGGCCAGCAACAGAGGAAGAGATGGAGGCTGACTTGATGAGAGTAGATGCCATGGAGGATGAAGAAGTCACCTCTCGCCTCCGAGTTGGGTTCACAATGGGGAACTACAGAGCTCAGCTATTCCAAATTCGGTTATCCCTTCTAATGTTAGATTTCTTTCTTATGAAAATATGAAGAGGAGTGTCACTTGTTCTCCCGCAGCTATGCAACACCCTTGGGTGCAAGGAGCTTTAGCTATCACAGGAAAGCTTCGTAAGGGAATAATGGACCTTAAACAGCAAGTCAATAAGCTCGAGGAGGAGAACCGCATCCTGAGGGGAATCATCGCCAAGAATATTACACTAACAACAAAGAAGGAGACATAATCACATGGGTATGGGAACTCCCCTTGGCAACTGCCAAGCTTGGGGGAGGTGCCCCGGTATCGTATCACAATCACAACTCCTATCTTCACCGTTTTTCTTAGTTCGATCCTATTAGTAGAATAAAGTTTATGGCATGATCTAGTTTTGAGTTTTGCTTTATGATCTGCCTTTGTAATCGAGTCCGTGAGCTATATATAATAAAGATTAGTGTTGAGGCAAGGGCTTGATTATTTTGCCATGATCTTGGATGAATAAAAGAAAGAGAAAAAGAATAAAAAGAAACAAAGAGTTCATATTGATCTTATTGAGAGTAATGACTTCACATAGAAAGAGTATGATGATTACAAGTTGTTGGGAGTTGGCAGACATAGCTTTGGTCATTGTTGCAATTAATATGAAGTAATAAGGAAAGAGAGGTTTTCACATATAGATATATTATCATTGACATCTTTTATGATTGGTAGCACTCATTAGAATATGACATGCTAAAGAGTTGATGTTGGACAAGGAAGACAACGTAATGAGTTATGTCTTTCTTATATCTAAGATAAAGTATGTTGTCATGGATCCTCTAACTTGTTGAGCTTGCCTTTCCCCCTCATGCTAGCCAAATCCTCAGCACCAAGTAGAAATACTACTTGTGCTTCCAAAATCCCTAAACCAGTTTTGCCATGAGAGTCCACCATATCTACCTATGGATTGAGTAAGATCCTTCAAGTAAGTTGTCATCGGTGCAAAGCAATAAAAATTGCTCTAAATATGTATGATTGATTGGTGTGGGAGAAATAAGCTTTATACGATCTTGTGATGTAGAAGTAATAAAAGCAACGAACAGCATAATAAAGGTTCATATCACAAGGGGCAATATAAAGTGACGTTCTTTCACATTGAGATTTTATATATCCAACCATAAAAGCGCATGGCAACCTCTGCTTCCCTCTGCGAAGGGCCTATCCTTTATTATTATCTTCTACCTTATGCAAGAGTCATGGTGATCTTCACCTTTTCTGTTTTATTTTATCCTTTGGCAAGCTCAGCATGTTGGAAAGAACATGATATATATATATCTAATTGGATGTAGGGGAGCATGAACCATTATTGTTGACATTACCCTTGAGGTAAAAGGTTGTGGGGCAAAACCACAAGCCCCTATCTTTCTCTGTGTTCGATTAAAACTCCGTAACCAGAAGTATTGCGTGAGTGTTAGCAATTATGGAGGACTAAATGATACTCCCTCCGTTCCTTGATATAAGGTGTATAGTTTTTTGAGAAAAAAACCAAAATATAAGGTGTATTGCGTTGTACCACTCATTTGGATATTTTTTTAGGGATTTGATTACATTTCCTTATATCAAGCAAGATCCTCTATTTTCTCATGTCAATTAGTCAGGTGAAATCTCGCCCAAAACTTGTGAAATTTTCCCTCCATGTGCGTTCTTTAATTTCCGTGCCAAAAACTATACACCCTATATTTAGGAATGGAGGGAGTAGTTGAGTATGTGGACTTGCTTTTTAGCTCTGACATAGACTATTTCCGATGTTATGATAAATTGCAATTGCTTCAATGACTGAGATTATAGTTTGTCGGAGCCCAATAAGGTTTATGATTTATACTTTTGCATTGTGAATAGATCATCACTTGAACATAAGTAATCATATGACAAAATCTATATATGTTGCTGTTATGAGAATAATCATGATGCCTTCATGTCCGTATTTTATTTTTATCGACGCCTCTACCTCTAAACATGAGGACATATTTATTGTTATCGGCTTTTCGCTTGAGAACAAGCGAGGTCTAAGCTTGGGGGAGTTGATACGTCCATTTTGCATCATGCTTTTATATCGATATTTATCGCATTATGGACTGTTATTTCACTTTATGTCACAATACTTATGGCTATTCTCTCTTATTTTACAAGGTTTACATAAGGAGGGAGAATGCCGGCAGCTGGAATTCTAGGCTGGAAAAGGAGCAAATATTAGAGACCTATTCTTCGCAACTCCAAAAGTCCTGAAACTCCACGGAACATCTTAAAACAAATAAAGAAAAATCCTCGCCAAAGATGAAGGCCAGGGGGCCCACACCCTGCTCACAAGGGTGGGGGCGTGCCCCCCTACCTCGTGGGCCCCCTGGTGGCTCTCCAACGCCCATCTTATCCTATATGAAGTCTTTCGATGAGAAAAAAAATAAAAAGGAACTTTTCGGGACGAGACTCCGCCGCCACGAGGCGGAACCTTGGCGGATCCAATCTAGAGCTCTGGGAGAGCTGTTCTGCCGGGGATACTTCCCTCCGGGAGGGGGAAATCATCACCATCGTCATCACCAACTCTCCTCTCATCGGGAGAGGGCAATCTCCATCAACATCTTCACCAGCACCATCTCATCTCCAAACCCTAGTTCATCTCTTGTATCCAATTCTTGTCTCAAAGTCCGGGATTGGTGCTAGTAGGTTGCTAGTAGTGTTGATTACTCCTTGTAGTTGATGCTAGTTGGTTTATTTGGTGGAAGATCATATGTTCAGATCCTATATGCATATTATTACCCCTCTGATTATGAACATGAATATGCTTTGTGAGTAATTACGTTCGTTCTTGAGGACAAGGGAGAAGTCTTGCTATGAGTAGTCATGTGAATTTGGTATTCGTTTGATATTTTCATAAGATGTATGTTGTCTAGCCTCTAGTGGTGTTATGTGAACGTCAACTACATAACACTTCACCATTATTTGGGCCTAGAGGAAGGCATTGGGAAGTAATAAGTAGATGATGGGTTGCTAGAGTGACAGAAGCTTAAACCCTAGATGCGTTGCTTCGTAAGGGGCTGATTTGGATCCATATGTTTCATGCTATGGTTAGGTTTACCTTAATAATTTTGTTGTAGTTGTGGATGCTTGCAATAGAGGTTAATCATAAGTGGGATGCTTGTTCAAGTAAGAACAACACCCAAGCACCGGTCCACCCACATATCAAATTATCAAAGTATCGAACGCGAATCATATGAACGTGATGAAAACTAGCTTGACGATATTCCCATGTGTCCTCGGGAGCGCTTTTCCTATTATAAGAGTTTGTTCCGGCTTGTGCTTTGCTACAAAAGGATTGGGCCAGCTTGCTGCACTTTATTTACTTTTGTTACTTGTTGCTCATTACAATCTATCATATCACAAAACTATCTGTTACCAATTATTTCAGTACTTGCAGAGAATACCTTGCTGAAAACCGCTTATCATTTCCTTCTGCTCCTTGTTGGGTTCGACACTCTTACTTATCGAAAGGACTACGATAGATCCCCTATACTTGTGGGTCATCACTTCCCGCTTTGTTATTTTTCTATTTCAGGACTTTAATCTCTGGAAACCCTGCCCGGCAGCATGATTGCCGAACACATGATGCAGCAACCAAGGAGGCAGAAAGCTGCATCACACCACGGAACTCCCAGGTGGATTACGATAACAAGTGAAATATTTGCTTTAATACTATTCCTCAGCTTGCCCTTGGAAGGGACATAGTCCTACATTTTTCTTATCGCACTATCTGTATCATTCTGCTTTAACACGCCTTTTTGAATAAACAATGCATAGTATTAAGACTATTATTGCATTCTTCTTTATATATATATGTGCTCATTAATGACGCCTTGCAACCGTACACTTTGGTACGGCCAATACACCAGGGGCTTAAGTACCCCACAATATGGTGTGAGAAGTCAGAACACTTTCACAAGTGTGGCACCCCGAACTTATAGCATTATATGCATCAGTTCCGAATCATGTCTTTGGTCAAATGTTGGGTTTGCCCGGCTCCTATGTTTTGGTACCTTACGTTACGCTCTATTGGCTAAGGTAGCACTAGGAGAACTACTGCGATTGTGCCCCGGTTCTGCTGGGCTAAGCACCTCAGTAGAGAAAGCTAAAACTGACTGTCATGATAAGGCGAGAGACTGGTCGCTGTTCGGCGAGGTTTCGAGTCCCTAAAGACGTATGCCGCTTAGAGCGAGGAGCCAGTCCTGTCCGGCTTAAAGGCGTGTATCGCGCCCCGAATTCGGCCTTCCGAATACCAGGGGCTTCGCTGAAATTTAAAATTGTAGAATTCTATGGCTAAGTGAGAGTGATAAAGCATTATTAGTCCGGTTGCCTTGTTCGCTGTGCTGAGCACCTCCCTCGAAGGACCCAAAAATGGGAACAAGAGTGCTCAGGTTTATCCCGAACACCCCAGCACTCGCGGCATGGGGGCAGAAGCCGAGGACTATGTAACGCCCTCGATGCGGCTATATCTCCCATGTGTCGAAGCACGACTTAGAGGCATAACCGCATTGAAAGCAATGTCGCAAGTGAGGTAATCTTCACACAACCCATGTAATACATAAAGGGGAAAGAGATACATAGTTGGCTTACAATCGCCACTTCACACAATTACATGAATAAAGCATTACAACATCCAAATACAAACAAGGTCCGACTACGGAACCAAAATAAAAGAAGAACCCCAAATGCGACACGGTCCCCAATCGACCCCAACTGGGCTCCACTACTGATCAACTAGAACGAAACAACACAAAGGACAAGATCTTCATCGAGCTCCTCCTGAGCTTGGTAGCATCATCTGCATGGACTCATCGGCACCTGCAAACTGGTTTTTGGAAGTATCTATGAGCCACAGGGACTCAGCAATCTCGCACCCTCGCGATCAAGACTATTTAAGCTTATGGTTAAGGTAAAAGTATGAGGTGGAGCTGCAGCAAGCGACTAGCATGTATGGTGGCTAACATATTCGCAAAAGAGAGCGAGAAGAGAAGGCAAAGCACGGTCGATAAAAGTATGATCAAGAAGTGATCCTAAAACAACCTACGTCAAGCATAACTCCAACACCGTGTTCACTTCCCGGACTCCGCCGGAAAGAGACCATCACGGTAACACATGCGGTTGATGCATTTTAATTAAGGTCAAGTTCAGGTTTTCTACAACCGGACATTAACAAATTCCCATCTGCCCATAACCGCGGGCACGACTTTCAAAAGTTCAAATCCCTGCAGGGGTGTCCCAACTTAGCCCATCACAAGCTCTCACGGTCAACGAAGGAATAGACCTCCTCCCGAGACGTTCCGATCAGACTCGGTATCCCGGTACTCCAAGACATCCTCGACAATGGTAAAACAAGTCCAGCAAAGCCGCCCGATGCGCCGACATCCTGATGGGAGCTGCACATATCTCGTTCTCAGCGCAACACCGGATAGGTCAAGCTACGAGTAAAACCAACCCTCAAGTTTCCCCGAGGTGGCCCCGCAGGCTGCCCATTTTGGACCAACACTTAGACAAGCACTGGCCCGGGGGGGGTAAAAAAAGATGACCCTCGGGATGCGCGACTCCCAAGGGAAAAAAAGGCTAGGTGGCGAATGGTAAAACCAAGGTTGGGCCTTGCCGGAGGAGTTTTATTCAAAGTGAACTGTCAAGGGGTTCCCATTATAACCCAACCGCGTAAGGAACGCAAAATCCGGGAACATAATACCGATATGATGGAAACTAGGGCGGCAAGAGTGGAACAAAACACCAGGCATAAGGCCGAGCCTTCCACCCTTTACCAAGTATATAGATGCATTAATTAAATAAGATATATAGTGATATCCCAACAAGTAAACATGTACCAACAAGGAACAACATCTCCATGTTCCAACAAGGAACAAACTTCAATCTTCACCTGCAACTAACAACACTATAAGAGGGGCTGAGCAAAGCGGTAACATAGCCAAACAACGGTTTGCTAGGACAAGGTGGGTTAGAGGCTTGGTTCAACAATATGGGTGGCATGATAAGCAAGTGGTAGGCATCGCAGCATAGGCATAGCAAAAGAGCGAGCAACTAAGCAAGCAAAGATAGAAGTGATTTCGAGGGTATGATCATCTTGCCTGAAATCCCGTAAGGAAGAAGAACGAGTCCATGAAGAAGACAAACAGAATTTAGACGAACGTGTCCTCACAACGCAACGTTACCGGAACCAACCCGAAGAAGCAAACACCGGAAAAGAAGCACACAACATAATAAACAACCAACACATGAACATGATAGGATATGCGGGATGCGGTATGCGATGCATATGCATGATTGGACAAGGAATGCATGAACCTGGCCTCAACTTGGAAATCCAAGTGTGCCACTGGAAAGATGAGATGAAATCGCTTGAAAACGATATAAAGAACGCCGGAATCGGAGTTGCGGTTTGGAAATGGCAAGCAATTCAAATATGACACCGGTCTGCGATTTACAGCAAGTAGCCATCTAAATGCAATGAGATGAACGTGCTACAGCACTCAAACATGGCAACAAAATACATGGCAGGAATCCATTCATGATGCTTAACAAAAGTCTAGCACTAGGCTACGGCCAATTCATACAATAACAGGTTCAAACAAGCATGGCAAAACGCAAAAACATAATCAGTTTTTAGACTTGGTGAAAACTGGGACATACTGAAATCATAACTCAAGTAGGCTTGTTTACGAGCTCGATGCACTCACTACAGAACAAGTCATGGCAAGACAAGCATACATCCATTAAGAAGGCATAAAATGCAATCTAGACATGGCAAGAACAATGACATAGAATGCACGGATCAACTACAACAACATCGGCAAAATTGCAAACAAGTTGACAATCTGCCCAGATTCACAAAGTAGCAAAAGTAGAGCTCGATTGACTCAAGCTAGGGTGCTCCATAATTTCAAACAAGGACATGGATGGATAGAGCACTACAATATTAACAAAACTCCTTTACTGATCATCCTCAAAAGAGGCACGGATCACTAGGAAACAACAAGAACATATGGCATCATGAACTAAACAGCTCAAGGACTTAGTGGAAATGCTAAGCCCCTGAAATCAGAATTACCAAGTGCCTCACTTGGCAAGCTTGTGCTAGTCACCACACACATCACAAAAATACATGGGTTGCACCTCTGGAAAGATGGCTAAACCCTTAACAAAACATATGTAGAGCATCAGGACATATCATGCACACAACAATCATGGCAAAAATGACAAATGTCTAAGATGGAGTAGCAGATCTGACAATTAACTCAAGTAGCACTCTTCTAACAGCATTTCGGGCATCAAGATGAACTCAAATGAAAATGATGCAATGGAATGAAATGATGTACTCTCTGAGACGAACATTTTAATATGCTATATGCATGAATCGGAGCCACGGATGCAAAGTTACGGCACGAAGAACATGGGCATATGGATCTGGGAATTTCGAGGACTTGGTGAAAATTATACCCTCTGAGAAAGTCAACGGCGGACGGGGTGGAGTGGGACGGAGCGGTCCAGGCACGGGCGAGGCGTGTTTGGTTGGATGTGTGGGTGGATTTGGTCCACCTTGCCCAGATCCGGCGAGGGGCGTCTCCGGCGAGGTCGTCGCCGGCGGGGCGGTGGATCCGGCCGGGCTCGGGCTCCCGTGGCCGGATCTAGCGGCGGGCGGCGGCGGAGCTCCTTCGGAGGCGGAGCGCAGGACGGCGCGGCAGGGAAGGCGGCCGGCGACGGCGTGCGCGGCGAGCTCGCGGCGGCCGGCGCTGCTCCGGCCGACCGGACGCGAAGAAGGCGGCGGCGTCGCTCGGGAGCCAGGCGGCGGCGGTTGGTGCCCCAAGCGCGGGGCGCCTCGATGGGCTCGGGGGCCCGCATCGGGCCGAGCGGGCCGCGGCGACGGAAGGCGGAGCGATGCCAAGTGGCGGCGGCGGAGCTGAGGTGGCACGCTCCCATTGGTGGGAGTGAGGTAGCCGGCTGGGTGGACGCGTCCGCCGGCGGGCGGACATGTCCAACGGCGTGGAGAGAGATGAGATCTAGGGTTTCGTCCGCGAAAAATGAACGGGGTGCACTTATTTATAGGTAGAGGGATCTAGGAGAGTCCAAATGAGGTGCGGTTTTCGGCCACGCGATCATGATCGAATGACCGAGATGATGGAGATGTCTTAGGGGGGTTTTTGGGCCAAATTGGAGGGGTGTTGGGCTGCAACACACACGAGGCCTTCTCGGTCCCTCGGTTAACCGTTGGAGTATCAAACAAAGTCCAAATGGTACGAAACTTGACAGGCGGTCTACCGGTAGTAAACCAAGGCCGCTTGGCAAGTCTTGGTCCAATCCGGAAATGTTTAGTCCCCACACATGAAAGAAAGCTAGAAATGACCGCCGGAGGAGAACGAAGCGCCGGAATGCAAAACGGACAACGGGGAAAATGCTCGGATGCATGAGACGAACATGTATGCAAATGAAATGCACATGGTGACATGATATGCAATGCATGACACGCAAGCAATGACAAGGCAACAACAGCGAATAACTGCACGACACCTGGCACATCGGTCTCGGGGCGTTACAGACTAGCCATCTCTCAGATTGGATAAACAGCCAAACAGAAGGTAATATTTTAAATTCAAACAAGCGTTGCATAGCGCATATGAAACAAGTTTTCACCATACAGGATCACACGAGCAAGTTTACTCAAATATTACATCCTTTGGACATTCGTCCGCTACAAGACGGGCACCCTTCAGGACACCCTCATAATAAATTTCAGGGGTGCGATGCTCCTTGCCCTGTGGCGGTCCTTCCTTGATCAGCTTCACGGCGTCTAGCTTGGCCCATTGCACCTTCACACGGGCGAAAGCCCGGCGTGCACCCTCGATGCAGACGGATCGCTTGACGACTTCCAGCCGTGGGCAGGCATCCACAAGCCGCCACACCAGGCCGAAGTAGCTGTTCAGAAGGGCGTCGCCAGGCCACAGCCAGACTATAAGGCCCTTCATGGCCTGTTCGGCCACCTTGTGTAGCTCGACCAGCTGCTTTAGCTGGTCGCTCAGAGGCATCGGGTGTTTGGTCCCAGTATACTGAGACCAGAACAGCTTCTCCATTGAGCTTCCCTCCTCAGCCTGGTAAAACTGTGCGGCATCCGACACGCTGCGGGGCAAATCTGCGAATGCTCCTAGAGAGCACCGGATTCGGGTAAGTAATAGGTAATTTACTCTCACATGCTTGCTTTGCATATAGAATGCCTTACCCGCCGCTATTTTCTTCATCGCGTCAATCTCCTGGAGGGCCTTTTGGGCTTTGGCCTTGGCACTCTTTGTGCTCTCGAGGGCCGCGGCAAGCTTAGACTCTCGCATCTTCAATTCAAGCTCCAATGCCTCGTGCTTCGTCATGAGAGCCTGGAGCTCTTACTGCACCTCGCCCACCCGAGCCTCTTGCCTTTCCCGCTTGGTGCACTCCTTGTCCGCTTTATCTTCGGCCTCGGATAACGCTTGCTTTAGGGTCGCCACTTCGGTCGTGGCCCTTGGCAAATTCACGATGATCCTGTCATTTTGCAATCGCGTCTTCTTTTATATATACATATCTATAGACAGGGTATTACTCACCCTTGTTCTCCTTGAGCTGCCTCTTTTCAAGGCCGAGCTCTTTCTTGGACCCCTCGAGGTCCTGCTTCAATGTGGCAACCTCCGCAGTCTGTGCGGCAGCGGCCAGCAGCGAAGCCTGCATACGCATATAGACATACTTATGTTAGACTCCTGCGGTATTATTTGATCCTCTATTCGGCTTTTCTTTTTGAACACCGAACAGAGCATCAGGGGCTACTATCTATGCGGTAATATTTTTTCTATATTTCAAACACTTACCTCAAAGCCTGTTAGAAGGCTGGCACAGGCTTCAGTCAGTCCGCTCTTGGCGGACTGAACCTTCTGGACCACCGCACTCATAATAGTGCGGTGCTCCTCGTCGATGGAAGCGCTGCGAAATGCTCCCAGCAGATTATCCGGTGCCTCTAGATGGACAGAGGTCACCGGCACAGGCGTCTTGCCCCTCTTGGAAGGAGGCCGCCTGCCTGAATCCGGAACCGCTGGAAGTTCCGGCGCGGTATTCGGCTGAGGGCCGAACTCGGAGCCCTCGGGGGCCTTGTCCCCTCTGCTCCCGGAGTCCGCAAGGTCGCCTTGAGGCGCCTCCGGGACTGTCTCCCCCCGACCCGGTGCCTCTTGAGACAATACCTCGGTGTTGTCCGTAGGGCAAGGGGAGGTGGCGGTCGGAAGTGCATCGCTATCCATATCCGACGAGCCCAGGGAGCCGTCCGACGATACGTCGATACGGGCTCGTGGCGGTCTGCATAGTCATAATTCGGCGTTAGGAGAAGCAGTGCGACAAAGGAATGCTATGAGTTACTCTGGTATCTGAATACTTACGACTTCCCCAGGGGCTTGGCCCTGGGCAGCCACTCATCTTCGCCTTCGGCGGCGGTGGTAGAGTAGTCCAGAAGGAGAGTCCTTCCCTTCTTGGACCCTTCGCCCCCCCCCCCCGGTTGGGGCGGCCTTACTTTTCTTGTCTCCCCCAACTGAAGGGGGAGCATCTTCTTCTTCCTCCTCGTCTTCGGGGGAGGAGTGTGTTGCAGAGTTATCAGACGATGAGTCCGATGACGCCTGGCGTCGGGAACTCTTTCGGGTTCCCTTGGCCTTCTTGGTCTTCTCCGGCACCTTATAAGGGGCCGGAGTCAGCATCTCCGTAAGGAGAGCGTCCGCAGTGTCTTCGGGCAGAGGGGCCGGACAGTTAATCTGCCCCGACGTCTCCACCCAATCCTGTCAAAGGCATGGAGATCAGACCCCGCGCATAGTTAAGCTAGGGGAAATAAAATATCCTACTGGATGTATAGAACTCACCGAATGCGCTCGACGCTTCACGCTTAGCCCGCGGTCCTCGGTGAGGGAGGGAGGGACCTCGGCGCCCTTGAATAGCACCTTCCAGGCATCCTCGTGTGTTGTGTCGAAGAGCCTGTTCAGAGTTTGGTGCTGGGTCGGGTCGAACTCCCACAAGTTGAAAACCCGTCGTTGACACGGGAGGATCCGGCGGATGAGCATGACCTGGACTACGCTGACGAGTTTGAGCTTCTTGCTCACCAAGTTTTGGATACATGTTTGGAGTCCGGTCAGCTCTACCGAACTACCCCAGGACAGGCCCTTCTCTTGCCAGGAGGCGAGCCGCGTGGGGATGCCAGATCGGAACTCGGGGGCCGCTGCCCATTCGAGGTCACGCGGCTCGGTGATATAGAACCACCCCGATTGCCACCACTTTATGGTCTCCATGAAGGAGCCCTCGAGCCAGGTGACATTGGGCATCTTGCCCAACATGGCGCCTCCGCACTCCGCCTGGCAGCCGCTCACTACCTTCGGCTTAACATTAAAGGTCTTTAGCCATAAGCCAAAGTGGGGCTGGATGCGGAGGAAGGCCTCGGACACGACGATAAACGCCGAGATATTGAGGATGAAGTTCGAGGCCAGATCGTGGAAATCCAGGCCATAGTAGAACATGAGCCCCCGGACGAATGGGTGGAGAGGGAATCCCAGTCCGCGAAGGAATGGGTAAGGAACACTACCCTCTCATGGGGCCTGGGGGTGGGGATGAGCTGCCCCTCATCTGGGAGCCGGTGCGCGATGTCGTCGGACAGGTATCCGGCTCTCCTCAGCTTCTTGATGTGTCCCTCCATAACGGAGGAGACCATCCACCTACCTCCCGCTCCGGACATGGTTGGAGAGGGTTGAGGTGGGAAGTGCGGACTTGGGCGCTGGAGCTCGAGTGTGCGAAAATGGATGAGCAAAGGAGGAAGAAGGCGTGGATGAAAAGGTGAATCCTTATCCCTTTATATGGGCGGACGAAACTATGCGTCCCCGCTAGCCTAGTAAAACTCGCTTATCCCCCAAGCGCCGTAATCAATGGCGCGGTTGGGTTACCCACACCCGTATTGATGAGAATCCCGTGATAAGGGGACACGATCTCTGCTTTGACAAGACGTGTCAAAAAACTGCCTCGCGTTATGTGCGGGGCTAGTTAAAGGAAACGGTTTGAATAATCACCGGGCCATGGCATAATGTCGTGTTGCCAAAATAAGTCAGCAAATTGGATTTGTGGAAATATTATTCTCTCTATGGTGGTATGTGGAACTTATTTTGCAGGGTTGGACACTATCCTTGTATTCAAATTCTTCTGTGGTGTATTCAGAGGAGGAACCCGCCTTGCAATGCCGAAGACAATACTACGTGCCAGACTCATCGTCATTGAAAGCCTGGTTCAGGGGCTACTAAGGGAGTCCTGGATTAGGGGGTCTCCGGACAGCCGGACTATATCCTTTGGCCAGACTGTTAGACTATGAAGATACAAGATTGAAGACTTCGTCTTGTGTCCGGATGGGACTCTACTTGGTGTGGAAGGCAAGCTTAGGCAATACAGATATGTATATCTCCTCCTTTGTAACCGACCTTGTGTAACCCTAGCCCCCTCCGGTGTCTATATAAACCGGAGGGTTTTAGTCCGTAGGACAATAACATACAATCATACCATAGGCTAGCTTCTAGGGTTTAGCCTCTCTGATCTCGTGGTAGATCTACTCTTGTACTACCCATATCATCAATATTAATCAAGCAGGACGTAGGGTTTTACCTCCATCAAGAGGGCCCGAACCTGGGTAAAACATCGTGTCCCCTGCCTCCTATTAGCATCCGCCTTAGACGCACAGTTCGGGACCCCCTACCCGAGATCCGCGGGTTTTGACACCGACATAAACCTAACCATAACATGAAACATATGGATCCAAATCAGCCCCTTATGAAGCAACGCATAAACTAGGGTTTAAGCTTCTGTCACTCTAGCAACCCATCATCTACTTATTACTTTCCAATGCCTTCCTCTAGGCCCAAATAATGGTGAAGTGTTATGTAGTCGACGTTCACATGACACCACTAGAGGAGAGACAACATACATCTCATCAAAATATCGAACGAATACCAAATTCACATGACTACTAATAGTAAGACTTCTCCCATGTCCTCAGGAACAAACTTAATTACTCACAAAGCATATTCATGTTCATAATCAGAGGGCTGTTAATATGCATATAGGATCTGAACATATGATCTTCCACCAAATAAACCAACTAGCATCGACTACAAGGAGTAATTAACACTACTAGCAACCTACTAGCACCAATCCCGGACTTGGAGACAAGAATTGGATACAAGAGATGAACTAGGGTTTTGAGAGGAGATGGTGCTGGTGAAGATGTTGATGGTGACTGCCCTCTCCCGATGAGAGGAGCGTTGGTGATGACGATGGCGATAATTTCCCCCTCCCGGAGGGAAGTTTCCCCGGCAGTACCCTAGATTGGTTCTGCCAAGGTTCCGCCTCGTGGCGGCAGAGTTTCGTCCGAGAAGATGGCTTATGATTTTTTTCTCATCGAAAGACTTCATATAGCAGAAGATGGTCATCGGAGGGCCACCAGGGGGCCCACAAGGTAGGGGGCGCGCCTAGGGGGGCAGCGCGCGCCCCCACCCTCGTGGGCAGGGTGTGGCCCCCCTAGTGAACTTCTTGCGCTCATTATTTTTTATATATTCTGAAAACATCTTCCATGAAGTTTCAAGACTTTTGGAGCTGTGCAGAATTGCTCCTTTTCCAGCCCAGAATCCCAGCTGTCGGCATTCTCCCTCTTTATGTAAACCTTGTAAAATAAGAGAGAATAGGCATAAGTATTGTGACATAATGTGTAATAACAGCCCATAATGCAATAAATATCGATATAAAAGCATGATGCAAAATGGACGTATCAGGAGCCCTTTCAACCAAGTACGGGTCGTTCCTTCCAACATCAGGTGGAAATATTTAGCACATGCAGCCTCGCTGACATCCAGCAATTCCATAGCCATCTCATAACTCTCAATCCACGCCTCAGGACTTAAATCGGCGGTATAGTTAGGCACCTTACGAGGACCTTTGAAATCCTTGGGCAGGCGCTCATTACGCAGATCCGACACTAAGCATGGCACGCCCAAATTTCTAAAGGTTACACCTGTCTCCACAAAAGTGGTTGGACGAACCGGAGTGGGTTGACGGGCCGCATACTGTGCCGCTAACTTGGCCTCTCGACGGGCTCTTCCTTGATCCACCACATTTTGAGCATCAGCGCCACCGCCCGCCGGGTTATATCCACGGGGCGGGTTATGGTTCCGTCCACTTCTTGACACTGCCGGCTCATCAAGATGTCTGTTGTAACTTCGACTCGGGCGAGGGGTGGAATGAATCCTATCACGACTGTAAGAATACGCCTAATGCTGGGTCAGTGCTGTTTGAAGAAGCTCTCTAGCCCTCCGTGTCTCGACCGCTGTTGGCGACTCACCATCAACCGGAAGAGCCACCAATCATGACGCTGCAGCGATCATGTTATCCAAAGGGTTAGAATAATGACCCGGTGGCGTCGGCACGTGCTGCGGTGGGTTATTGTTCTGACGAGTCGGGTCCATTGTGCGTGGCGGAACCGGTTAACCCATCCCAGGTGCTTCGACCCAGTTTGCTACTGCCGGGTTACTAGTTCCTGCTCCTGGTGTGTTAAAGAGATTCCTTGCCTCATAAACCGAAGGCAGACGAGTCTGATGCCTCCTCCTCATGATTTCATTGGAAGCATTCTGATTTAACATGAGCCGGTAAGATTGTGACTGAATCCGTTGTGCCTGAGCATCCAAAGTGGCCCGCTCCTCGGCCATCCTGGTTTTTTATGCATTTAGCCCCTCCTTGGCCTGTGCTCTCTCATCACGCACTTTCGTGATCGCCGCATTATGTTGATCTTGATCCACTGGGTTAACCACCGCTGTTAACAGTGCTGTCAGCTTATCCAGTAAGTCGGTTAAGACTTGAGTCAGTGGGCGCTCAGAGCCTCCTGCCCCGGCAGCCGCTGCCACTGCTAACCCGGAAATCAACTCTACTGCCGTTGATAAATGTTGCACGGGCAGTGTACCGGCCATGAAGATTGCAACCCGGTTCGGCGGCTCACATGGGTCCGGAATATTGTCGCCATCGGAACAGCCCCCAAGCCGGTTGTCTGGCAGTTGATACAATGACTCTGTCTCACCGGTGGATGACTCGCCATCAGAGTAAACGACGGTCTCACCACCAGATGTCGGTTTGTCCTCAGATTCCACTCCATGGATAAATCCCACAAAGGCATGATTCATGGCAGGCCGAACCCGGGCGGGTCTCGCACGCTGAGCCGTCTCGACGATGTCGGTGCAGATGTCCGGCTCAGGGCCCGGTTCGCCGATATTGCTAATGAAGACGTGAATTCCGTCGAAGGGGACCCGATACCCATACTCAATTGAGTCGGCCTCGGGGTCCCAGCCTGCGTCGTTGATGTAGATCTTGCCGTGAAGACTCTTGGTCATCCGGCCCACAGCGTATCCCTTTATCCCTTCGAAGTTGCCCTCTAAGAACTTGAAACCATCGTGTGATAGCCCCACAGTGGGCGCCAACTGTCGTGGAGTTGTCACGACAGATGTCCTAGTGTGAGGACTTAGTTGTGGAGCCATCGCCATTAGGTTAGCTTAAAGGGGTTAATCGGGACAAAGGACACGAGGACTTTATACTGGTTCGGCCCCTTACGATGAAGGTAAAAGCATAGTCCAGTTTGTAGATGGTATTGCTAGGGTTTCGATGAGCAGGGAGTGAATACGCTTGACCCAGCTCTCGATCTGTTGTTTCTTGTACTAAGCCGCCGCTAGGTCGTCCCTTATATACACGGGTTGACGCCCTAGCGGACTACAGAGTCCTGGCCGGCTTATACAGCGTGTCCGGCTTGGTGACCTTTCTTACATGCCTTACAATACAAGTTTACATACATGGTGGTTTATATCTATGGGCCTTAAGCCGCCTTCGGGTCTGGGCCCTCTACCAAGCCTATCTATGAACCGCCATATGATCTTGGGCTTCATTGTGATGAATCGTCATAGGGATAACCCGGCCCCTCCTTGGCGGGTCATACCTAATAGTTATATCCCCAACACCCGCCGCGAGCCTCAGCACTCATTGGACCGTACACATCAATATGTATTATTTCCAACAAGTCTGTAGCTCGCACCATTGTTCTGAAGAACGGAGTCTTAGTCATCTTGCCAATGAGGCATGGTTCGCAAGCATCAAGTGATTCCAAAAACCAATCAGTATGGAGTTTATTCATGCGCTTTACACCAATATGACCTAAACGGCAGTGCCACAAATAAGTTGCACTATCATTATTAACTTTGCATCTTTTGGCATCAATATTATGTGTATCACTGTGATCGAGATTCAGTAAACCATTTACATTGGATGTAAGACCATAGAAGGTTTTATTCATGTAAATAGAACAACAATTATTCTCTGATTAAAATGAATGCTCGTATCGCAATAAACATGATCCAATCATATTTATGCTCAACACAAACACCAAGTAACATTTATTTAGTTCCAATACTAATCCCGAAGGAAAAGGGAGTGTGCGATGGTGATCTTAACAACCTTGGAATCACTTCCAACTCACATCATCACCTCGCCCTTAACTAGTCTCTGTTTATTTTGCAACTCTTGTTTCGAGTTACTACTCTTAGCAACTGAACCAGTATTAAATACTGAGGGGTTGCTATAAACACTAGTAAAGTACACATCAATAACATGTATATCAAATATACCTTTGTTCACTTTGCCATCCTTCTTATCCGCCAAGTATCTAGGGCAGTTCCACTTCCAGTGACCATTTCCTTTGCAGTAGAAGCACTCAGTTTCAGGCTTGGGTCTAGCTTTGGGCTTCTTCATGGGAGTGGCAACTTGCTTGCCGTTCTTCTTGAAGTTCCCTTTCTTTCCCTTGCCCTTTTACTTGAAACTAGTGGTCTTGTCAACCATCAACACCTGATGCTTTTCTTGATTTCGACCTTCGCTGATTTCAGCGTCGCGAAGAGCTCGAGAATCGTTTTCGTCATCCCTTACATATTATAGTTCATCACGAAGTTATAAGAACTTGGTGATAGTGACTAGAGAACTCTGTCAATCACTATCTTATCTGGAAGATTAACTCCCACTTGATTCAAGTGATTGTAGTACTCAGACATTCTGAGCACATGCTCACTGGTTGAGCTATTCTCCTCCATCTTGTAGGCAAAATACTTGTCAGAGGTCTCATACCTCTCGACTCGGGCATGAGTCTGAAATACAAATTTCAGATCTTGGAACATCTTATATCCTCCATGGCATTCAAAACATTTTTGAAGTCCCGGTTCTAAGCCGTAAAGCATGGTGCACTAAACTATCAAGTAGTCATCATACCGAGTTTTTCCAAACGTTCATAACGTCTGCATCTGCTCCTGCAATAGGTCCGTCACCTAGCGGTGCATCAAGGACATAATTCTTATGTGCAGCAATGAGGATAATCCTCAGATCACGGACCTAATCCGTATCATTGCTACTATCATCTTTCAACTTATTTTTCTCTAGGAACATATCAAAAATAAACGGGGAGCTACATCGCGAGCTATTGATCTACAACATAGATATGCTAATACTATCAGGACTAAGTTCATGATAAATTAAAGTTCAATTAATCATACTACTAAAGAACTCCCACTTAGATAGACATCCCTCTAGTCATCTAAATGATCACGTGATCCATATCAACTAAACCATGTCCGATCATCACGTGAGATGGAGTAGCTTTCAATGGTGAACATCACTATGTTGATCATATCTACTATATGATTCACGTTCGACCTTTTGGTCTTAGTGTTCGAGGCCATATCTGCATATGCTAGGCTCGTCCAGTTTAACCAGAGTATTCTGCATGTGCAAAACTGGCTTGCACCCATTGTATGTGAACGTAGAGCTTATCACACCCGATCATCACGTGGTGTCTCAGCACGAAAACTGTCGCAACGGTGCATACTCAAGGAGAACACTTATACCTTGAAATTTTAGTAAGGGATCATCTCATAATGCTACCGTCGTACTAAGCAAAATAAGATGCATAAAAGATAAACATCACATGCAATCAAAATATGTGACATGATATAGCCATCATCATCTTGTGCCTTTGATCTCCATCTCCAAAGTACTGTCATGATCTCCATCGTCACCGGCATGACACCATGATCTCCATCATCTTGATCTTTATCAACGTGTCGTCACATGGTCGTCTCGCCAACTATTGCTTTTGCAACTATTGCTATCGCATAGCGATAAAGTAAAGCAATTATATGGCGCTTGCATCTTATGTAATAAAGAGACAACCATAAGACTCCTGCCAATTGCCGATAACTTTAACAAAACATGATCATCTCATACAACAATTTATATCTCATCACATCTTGTCCATATCACATCACAAAATGCCCTGCAAAAACAAGTTAGACGTCCTCTACTTTGTTGTTGCAAGTTTTACGTGGCTGCTACGGGCTTCTAGCAAGAACCGTTCTTACCTACGCATCAAAACCACAACGATTTTTCGTCAAGTGTGCTGTTTTAACCTTCAACAAGGACCGGGCATAGTCACACTCAATTCAACTAAAGCTGGAGAAACAGACACCCACTAGCCACCTCTGTGCGAAGCACGACGGTAGAACCAGTCTCATGAACGCGGTCATGTAATGTCGGTCTGGGCCGCTTCATCCAACAATACCGTCAAATCAAAGTATGACATGCTGGTAAGCAGTATGACTATTATCGCCCACAACTCTTTGTGTTCTGCTCATGCATATAACATCTACGCATAGACCTGGCTCGGATGCCACAGTTGGGGAACATAGTATTTCAAAAAAATTACCTACGATCACGCAATCTAGGAGATGGATAGCAAGGATTGGGGAGAGTGTGTCTATGTACCCTCATAGACCGAAAGCGAAAGCGTTTAGTAACGCGGTTGATGTAGTCGAACGTCTTCGCGATCCAACCGATCCAAGTACCGAACGTACGACACCTCCGTGTTCAGCACACGTTCAGCTCAATGATGTCCCTCGGGCTCTTGATCCAGTTGAGGCCGAAGGAGAGTTCCGTCAGCACGACGGCGTGGTGACGGTGATGATGAAGTTACATGCGTAGGGCTTCGCCTAAGCACTACGACGATATGATCGAGGTGTGTAACTGTGGAGAGGGGCACCGCACACGGCTAAGACAAATCTTGGAGTGCCTTTGGGGTGCCCCTGCCCACGTATATAAAGGAGGGAGGAGGAGGAGGCCGGCCTAGGAGGGGTGCGCCTATAGGGGGAGTCCAACTAGGATTCCCAATCCTAGTTGGAGTCCCCTTCCTTTTCCAACAGGGGTGAGAGGGAAGGAGTAGGAGAGGGAGAAGGAAAGAAAAGGGGGCGCCGCCCCCTCCCTAGTCCAATTCGGACTCACCAGGGGGGGCGCACGGCTACCCCTTGAGGCCCTTCTCTCCTTTCCCGTATGGCCCATTAAGGCCCACTACTTCCCCCGGCGAATTCCCATAACTCTCCGGTACTCCGAAAAATACCCGAATCACTCGGAACCTTTCCGATGTCCGAATATAGCCTTCCAGTGTATCGATCTTTATGCCTCGACCATTTCGAGACTCCTCGTCATGTCCGTGATCTCATCCGAGACTCTGAACAACCTTCGGTACATCAAATCACATAACTCATAATACAAAATCGTCATCGAACGTTAAGCGTGCGGACCCTACGGGTTCGAGAACTATGTAGACATGACCGAGGCACATCATCGGTCAATAACCAATAGCGGAACCTAGATGCTCATATTGGCTCCTACATATTCTACGAAGATCTTTATTGGTCAAACCGCATAACAACATACGTTGTTCCCTTTGTCATCGGTATGTTACTTGCCCGAGATTCGATCATCGGTATCATCATACCTAGTTCAATCTCGTTACCGGCAAGTCTCTTTACTCATTCCGTAATGGATCATCCCACAACTAACTCATTAGTCACATTGCTTGCAAGGCTTATAGTGATGTGCATTACCGAGAGGGTCCGGAGATACCTCTCCGATACATGGAGTGACAAATCCTAATCTCGATCTATGCCAACCCAACAAACACCTTTGGAGACACATGTAGAGCATCTTTATAAGCACCCAATTACGTTGTGATGTTTGATAGCACACAAGGTGTTCCTCCGGTATTTGTGAGTTGCATAATCTCATACTCAGAGGAACATGTATAAGTCATGAAGAAAGCAATAGCAATAAAACTAAACGATCATAATGCTAAGCTAACGGATGGGTCTTGTCCATCACATAATTCTCTAATGAGGTGATCCCGTTCATCAAATGACAACACATGTCTATGGTCAGGAAACATAACCATCTTTGATTAACGAGCTAGTTAAGTAGAGGCATACTAGGGACACTCTGTTTTGTCTATGTATTCGCACATGTACTAAGTTTCTGGTTAATACAATTCTAGCATGAATAACAAAAATTTATCATGATATAAGAAAATATAAATAATAACTTTATTATTGCCTCTAGGGCATATTTCCTTCATCGTTGCCCCTTGGAGTCTAGTGAAGACAGAGTTTTCCCTATGTTTCTTTTTGGTGGATTTGAGTCGTAGGAAAGCTGTACTATTAAGAGGGGGTCCACTTTGGAAAGGTTTGGGTGGAATCATCATGTACACGTCTGTTCCTTTTGCACCACCTTTCCTTTGCCTCTTTGGAGCAACCACCGTTTATCCGTGTCTCTGCAAAATGAAGGACTCGTAGTGATTGTTGTGCTGTGGCATACGGTAGTACTGCTCATGGGAGCAGTAGTACCGTAGACACCCACGGTAGTACCGGGCGGGGTTGCGGTAGTACTGCAGGCCCTTGCGGTAGTACCGCTCCCCAGGCGCGGTAGTCTCGTGGCCTCGGGCCGGGCACAGCAGCACGATCGGAAGTAGGGGCGGATGTAATTTTTTACATCCGCGCCCTACGCGGTAGTACCGCTCCCTGTATGCGGTAGTACCGTGTTGGAGTTTTGCACAGATCGATACTCAACGGAAGTAGCCACGGATGTATTTTTATTCGTCCATGCCTTCCCAGCGCAGACAAACCCTACCTTGCGGTAGTACCGCAAGGGCGAGCGGTAGTACCGCTCCGGCGGCTCTACCTCTCTTTGCTTCAACGGAATAGGGCTGGTCTAGCTCCTGTCGCGCAAGCGGTAGTACCGTTGTGCCATGCGGTAGTACCGCAGGCCCTTGCGGTAGTACCGCATGTCGCTGGCTGAGTAAATGGGTAACAGTTGGATTTATCCTATTTCTATATAAGGGGAGTCTTCTTCTCCGAGTTGTCTACCTCTTCCATCCCCAAGCTCCATTGTTGCTCTAAGCTCCATTTTCGCCCGATCTCTCTCCCTAGCCAATCAAACTTGTTGATTATCTAGGAATTGGTTGAAAAGGCCTCGATCTACACTTCCACCAAGAGAAATTTGATTCCCCCTCCCCCACTAATCCCTTGCGGATCTTGTTACTCTTGGGTGTTTGAGCACCCTAGCGTGGTTGAGGTCACCGCGGAGCCATAGTCCATTGTGGTGAAGCTTCGTGGTATCGTTGGGAGCCTCCAATTAAGTTGTGGAGATTGCCCCAACCTTGTTTGTAAAGGTTCGGTCGCCGCCTCCAAGGGCACCAATAGTGGAATCACGGCATCTCGCATTGTGTGAGGGTGTGAGGAGAATACGGTGGCCCTAGTGGCTTCTTGGGGAGCATTGTGCCTCCACACCGCTCCAACGGAGACGTACTTCCTCTCAAAGGGAAGGAACTTTGGTAACACATCCTCGTCTCCACCGGCTCCACTCTTGGTTATCTCGTACCTTTACTTGTGCAAGCTTATATTGTGCTGCATCCCTTGCTTGCTGTGTGCTTTTTGTTGTTGCATCATATATGTTGCTCACCTAGTTGCATATCTAGACAACCTACTTTGATGCAAAGTTTTAATTGGTAAAGAAAAGCTAAAAATTGTTAGTTGCCTATTCACCCCGCCCCCCCCCCTCTAGTCAACTATATCGATCCTTTCAACTGATCAACTAGGGGTAAATATATGAGTTGCAACAACAACAAAAAAAACAGAGCAAGAGGGGGAATATGGGCAAAAGAACCGAGGTTGGGGCTACAAGTTATGAGGACAGGTGAAATTCTGCGTGTCAGGGAAAATTTAGATAAGTGAGATTGACAATAAAAGAACGAATTTTACACCCGAGAACAATATGCTACTCACAACTTAGGTCGTACTAAGTTGTTTCTATTTTGGTGCAGAATATGTATATCCATATTTTCCACCTATTTATCCTATTAATTTTAAATAATGACATGAGCTTGGAGCGACTGCATACCACACAGGAGACAACATAAAGTGCGCAGAATTGCCCATAAATAAATATACCGTTAATTCTCCAGACAAAAAACATCTAACATAATTTAGAATAGTAAGATTGACAATTGCGCAAGGATTCAAAATAGGTAAATGCCCCCCCCCCAAAGGTAAATGTTCGGAATCGCTGGGCGATGATGCACTCGTGTCGAGCACTACTCTTGCGCGCAATGTGCCTCCATGGCCCTGCACTCACTCTTTCCTTATCATCTCTAGAAGAATTTGGTCCACATATTTTTCTTTCCCCGTCGAGCGCTTGCCTGGTTCTTCCTCAACACTTCTTCTTCTTCTCACCACCTCTCTTCTCACATCCACCTTAATGCAACATCGAGGTGAACAAGTCACATTGCAAGACTATGTCGTTGTCACACTGTTATGCATGGCATATCTCTCTCAAGGTAGTTTTGGTGATTGATGACAACATGTTTGCGGACGAATCTTGTGCTTTGAATTATTCACAGATTCTCCCCTAGCACGAGACGCCTTCTTCCCCTCGAAGTGTATGTCAAGACGGTGTAGCTCTTTCGTTTCTTTCTCGGTGGACTAGTTGCGTAGAGGGCACCGTACTATCAAGAGGGGGTCCGCTGGGGTTTTGCATGGGTGGAATCATCAGGTACACATTAGCTTCTCACCCTCTGAGCATTTCCGTTCCATTGAAGAGATCTCTCCTCTCTCTTCTTTGTCCTGTCTGGGTCAAAGCGGTAGTACCGCGCACCCAGCGGTAGTACCGCTCAGAAGCCACAAGCGGCAGTACCGCTCTGCAGCGGTAGTACCGCCCGTGGCTCCACAGCAGTAGTACCGCTTGGGGCCTGGCACCTCCGCCTTGTCCTCAGCTTCTTTGAGAGATTTCTTCTCTCTCGCGCGCGCCCCAGCGGTAGTACTACACTGCCTGCGGTACTACGGTCGAAGGGTCACAAGCGGCAGTACCGCTCCACAGCGGTACTACCGCCCTTGACCCCACTGCCGTAGTACCGCTGGGCAGTCTGGTTCCTACCGCCTCGATTCGAGAGGTCTTTTTCTCGTGTCGGGTTTTGCGGCACTAGTCACGGTTGTAGTGGCGGTAGTACCGTTCCAGGAGCGGTAGTACCGCCCTACCACCGCGGTAGTACCGCATTTGGGTCTGTTCCCTATTTGTCTCCCCAGCGCGGCAGTACCGCTGGCTGGCGCGGCAGTACCGTTGTCCTGGCGGTAGTACCGCCCCATCTCAGCGGTAGTACCACCCTGTGCGGGGCTGGTTGGTGGGGGGCAACGGGATTGTTGCCCCCACTATAAAAGGGAGTCCCCTTCTTCCTTCTTACCCACCTCTTCCTCCCCCAAGCTCCATTTATTGCTCAAGCTCCACTAAATACTCCAAGCTTCATTTTCGCCCGATCTATCTCTCTAGCCAATCAAATTTGTTGATTTTCTCTGGAGAGGTTGAGAAGGCTCCGATCTACACTTCCACCAAGGGATTTTTGATTCCCCCACTCATCCCTAGCGCATCTTGTTACTCTTGGGTGTTTGAGCACCCTAGACGGTTGAGGTCACCTCGGAGCCATATTCCATTATGGTGAAGCTTCGTGGTCTTGTTGGGAGCCTCCGATTAAGTTGTGGAGATTGCCCCAACCTTGTTTGTAAAGGTTCGGTCGCCGCCTTCAAGGGCACCAATAGTGGAATCACGGCATCTCGCATTGTGTGAGGGCGTGAGGAGAATACGGTGGCCCTAGTGGCTTCTTGGGGAGCATTGTGCCTCCACACCGCTCCAACAGAGACGTACTTCCCCTCAAAAGGAAGGAACTTCGATAACACATCCTCGTCTTCATCGGATCCACTCTTGGTTATCTCTTACCTTTACTTGTGCAAGCTCTTTAGTGTTTCTACCCTTGCTTGCTTGTATGCTTGTTGTTATTGCATCATATAGGTTTCTCACCTAGTTGCACATCTAGACAACCTAATTTGATGCAAAGTTTAATTTGGTAAACAAAAGCTAAAAATTGGTAGTTGCCTATTCACCCCCCCCCCCTCTAGTCTACTATATCGATCCTTTCAATTGGTATCAGAGCCTCGTCTCTTTATTAAGGACTTTACCGTCCAAAGAGTATGGTTGATACCGTAGACGGTGTGGAGGAACACTCTAGTGTGAATCCGATCTCGTCTACGGGAGATGGGGGAACTGTCGGATTTCGGGTTCCGGTAGACCCTTGAGGTTCGAACACTGGGGTGCGCGCGGAGATTTCGCCTCCTACCTACCTGCACCCCTCCGCCTCGCTAAGATCTAAGCTATGGAAAGAACAACACGAGAGACACAGGGTTTATACTGGTTCGGGCCACCGTTGTGGTGTAAAACCCTACTCCAGTGTGTGGCGTGGTGGATTGCCTCTTGGGCTGATGATGATGAACAATACAAGGAAGAACAGCCTCGCGAGGGTCTGTTCTTGGCTGGGGCGATGAACTGCTGGGAGGAGTTCGGTCACCTTTCTCTCTCTCTCTCCGATTGTTGATGCCCCTCTCCCCTGGGGGTGGCTAGTCCTATTTATAGAGGCCCTGGTCCTCTTCCCAAATATCGAGCGGGAAGGGAGCCAACAATGGCGGGCTAATTTGAAGGGGGACAGCTAGTACCAGCTATCCTGACAAAAGCAGTCTTCACCTGCACAAAGCTCTGGTGGTGACGCTGTCTTGGGCTCCACAATGACCTCCGTCTTGCAGTCCTCCTGGTCCTGGTCTTGTTGCACCGAAATGGCAACCCTTGCCTGATGCCTCGGTACTCCGCGGCTGCGCTTGCCCCCTTTGCACCAAAGAGGAAAGGAGGACACTGCGCGGGCTGGCACCCGCCTGGCGCCCTTGGTCGTCATGGCTTGCGTCACAGGCACCTCGTGAGGTACCCCGCCTTGATCTCTCCGCCTCCTCGCGAGCCAGCCTGATGAGGCCGTGCCTGAGGAAGCTCCGCGTCGTCCGCCCCGCGAGGCTTGGCCCCTCGCGAGGGTCTTGGGTCTGTGTTGGTGAAGATGGGCCGTGCTGGGCCCCCCTTTGAACCATGCCGCAGGCCGCAGGCAGGCAAGTCTGGGGACCCCCGTTCCCAGAACGCTGACAGTAGCCCCCGGGCCCAAGGCGCGCCCGGGCTTGGCCGTGCGGGGAGGCGAAAGGGCAAGAGCAAAGCGCCGCGGGCCCTAACAGCCTGCGGTCTTGGGCGCCGCGTGGCGGTTGATTGGACGTGGGAGTCTCCACTTCCCCATGGCGCCTCGGCAACTGCACGGATTGGACAAGTCCCTGCATGCAAAGCAGGTCATAATTACCTGTGATCATGGGGGCCGTCGGTTGGCCCTCGCCAGCTAGAAGTACGGATCGGTGCGCGCCCTTCCAGTTCATCCCCACTTTGCTTCTCCTTCTTCTTCATGGCCCCGTCGAGGAGGTTCTCAGCCGCAGAGAAGGGGAAGGCTCGCCAGGTTGAGCCTGCCTCTCCCCCGCCCAAGCGCGGCCGAGGGCGCCCTCGCAAACATCCTGTGGCCACCACGGCAGCTCCTCGCGGTCGTGGAGGCGATTTTCAGCACGGCGACGGGCGGATTGCTGCGGCCGCGGGGCGCGCTCCGGTCGCGCGTCCCCCTAGGCCGCGCTTTCGTGCTGCAGAGGTGCTGCCGGAGTTCGTCGTGTGGTCGGCGGAGCCAACTAGCACCCGGCTTCCGCTTCCTCGCTTCCTCCTCGGCGAGCTCCCGGCCGGCGCCCCGGGCGGCCTCTAGCTTCAGGCCGACAGCTGCTACAGCCGGGCCTCATGGGCTTCATTGGAGGTCTCCGCAGCCAGGAGCCTGGCCCTGGCCCGCGGTTGGCAGACGTTTGCCTGCGCGCGTGGCCTGAGCCGTCGCTGGACCCTGCACTTCAAGTTTGATGGCGATGCCACCCTCTACGTGAGGGTGTTTGGGGAAGATGGTCGCCGCGCAGGGTGCTGCCCCGAGGACGACGACCGTGGCCGGGAACCCAGCTCCAGCGATGATGGAGAAGACAGCGCTCGCGTGACTGGCGGCGCTCGGGGTTCCCCAAGCTTCTCTGGTTCTTCTTCAGGCGGCGACTCTTCCAGCAGTGGCCGCGGTTAGCCTCCTCGCCGTCGCATCTGCTTGGGAGGTGGTAGCGTGTCCGCCCGCCGTCGCGCCCCGGTGAAGCACGAGAGGGAGTCTGCCTGAGCCCCGGAGGCAGCTCGAGTCTTCCCTGTAGGTCGGTGTGAGGCGAGCTGTGCCTGATCTGTTCTTTCTTTTCCTTTTTCCTGCGTAAAAAAGACAGTAGTGTGGAGCCCCGCGGGGGCGTGTTTGGGTTATTGCTGTTAATCATCGTTTTGCTTCCGTTATCGTGCCTTCCGGCTACGTGCCCGTGTGTGGATAGTTCCCGGCCCCAGTCGTGGGGGGGCGACCGATCCAGGCCCTATGTTCGTGTCGCGATGCCCGTGGGGCACGGACTGGAGGGGTGCTCCTGCAATGGACCCAGGTCGCGAACCCTTTGAATGACTAGGACAGGAACACTCGCGAGGGCGCTCGGCTGTCCCCCCCCCCTCCCCTCGCGAGGCCTTGCATAAGAGAAATCGAGACAGGAGAGTGAAAAGTCGAAGAACCACAAGCCAAAGACGGCAACAACTTCAATAAAACTTCGAATGAGAAGGAACAAGCCAACTGCGGAAAGCAAATGAAAAGCCGCGTCCGGCACCTAATCTAGTCTTCGACGTCTTCTCACCAGCGCGGAGCTAAGTGCTGCCACTGGGCGTGGGAGGGAGCCCCAGGGCCTGAGGCCGGCGCTCCTGAGACTCCGGGGCGTGTACAGCCCCAACTCATTATTACGTGAGAGTGTCACGGGTGGCGAGCTTCACAGGCGTTGGCCTTCTTCACAGGCTCCGGGCCTTTTCCAAAACGCGACAGCTTCACAGGCATTCGCCTTCTTCACAGGCTCTGGGCCTTTTCCAAAACGCGACAGCTTCACAGGCATTTGCCTTCTTCACAGGCTCTGGGCCTTTTCCCAAACGCGACACCTTCACAGGCATTCGCCTTCTTCACAGGCTCTGGGCCTTTTCCAAAACGCGACAGCTTCACAGGCATTCGCCTTCTTCACAGGCTCTGGGCCTTTTCCCAAACATGACAGCTTCACAGGCATTCGCCTTCTTCACAGGCTCTGGGCCTTTTCCAAAACGCGACAGCTTCACAGGCATTCGCCTTCTTCACAGGCTCTGGGCCTTTTTAGGGGTAGAACCTCCGGAGGTGCTGGATGTTCCATGCGTTCTGGACCAGCACCCCCTCCTGAGTCTCCAAGCGCGCGGAGCCGGGCCTGGAAACATGAACAACTTTGAACGGGCCCTCCCACATGGGAGAGAGCTTGTGCAGCCCCTCCCTGGAGAGAACCCGCCTGAGCACGAGGTCTCCTACCTCGAGAGTTCTGGGGCGGATGTTGCGGCAGTGATATCGCCGCAGTGCTTGTTGGTACCTCGCCGCTCGCAGCGCGGCTTCTCGGCGATGTTCCTCGCCCAGCACGAGGTCCATCCCCCGCATGGCGTCCTGCTGCGCCTCGTCGAACGCCAGGACCCGCGCGGAGCGACGTCTAACCTTGTGAGGGAGGACCGCTTCGGCTCCGTAGACCAGGAAGAACGGGGTCTCTCCAGTCGGCTTGGTCGCGGTTGTGCGGATGGACCACAACACGGACTGAAGCTCGTCGTACCAACCTCTGCCGCAGGCCTCCAGCTTCTTCTTGAACGTCCTGGTCTTGAGGCCCCTCAGGACCTCTGCGTTGGCTCGCTTGGCCTGGCCGTTGCTTCGGGGGTGCGCCACCGAAGCGTAGCATATCTGCGTTCCAAGGTTAGCACAGTATGTTTTGAAGAGGTTACTGGTGAACTGCGGACCGTTGTCCGTGATAATGCGGTTCGGCACCCCGAACCGGCTCACAATGCCCTTGATGAACTTGACCGCGGAACCCGCGGGAATGGTGCGGACAGCCTCTACTTCAGCCCACTTGGTGAACTTGTCCATGACTACGAAGAGGTAGCGGTAGCCCCCTGGCGCCCGAGGAAACGGGCCCAAGATGTCCAGCCCCCAGACTGCGAATGGCCACGAAAGGGGTACAGCCTGCAGGCCTCCTGCTGGCTGATGGATCTGCTTGGCGTGGAACTGGCAGGCCTCACAAGCTTTCACTAGTTCGACGGCGTCATTGAGCGCGGTGGGCCAATAAAACCCACTACAGAACGCCTTGCCGACGAGGGTCCGTGATGATGAATGATGTCCACAGTCTCCGCCGTGTATATCTTCCAGCAGTTCCTTCCCTTGCTCCCTGGGGATGCAGCATAGGGATACATCGTTTGGTCGCTTCCGGTAGAGCTCTCCATCCTTGATGAAGTATGCCGTGGCCTGGCGTGCCACTCGCTCCGCCTCCTCCTCCTTCTCCGGCAGGGTCCCTTGTGTTAAGTAACTCCGGAGCTCCGTGATCCAGCATCCCTCCTGAGGTTCCATCGTCAGGAGCAGGCGTGCTCCTGAGGCCGGGCCACAGGCCGGAGCTCCTGAGGCAGGTGGCTGGGGGAGCTTCTCCCGAGGTTGAGCCGTGTTTGACAATGACGGCAGGGCTGAGGGCTTGAAGAGCCGCTCCTCGAAAATGCCAGGCTCCTGAGGTAACCGCCTGGACGCCCGTTTGGCGATGTCGTCGGCCTCCTGATTGGTGCCACGGGGCACATGCTGCAACTCCAACCCCCAGAACTGCTTCTCCATCATGCGGACCTCCACAAGGTAGGCTTCCATGTGCTCATCTTTCGGCTCGTACACCTTGTTGGAGAAATTGACAAGGAGCTGCGAATCGCCCTTGATGGTGAGGCGTGTCACCCCCAGGGCAGCTGCGGCCTTCAAGCCCGCTATTAAACCTTCATACTCCGCTATGTTGTTGGAGACCTTTTCACCTTGTTGGAAACAGAGCTGCACAGCGTAGTAGAGCTTGTCCTGAGTGGGCGATATAAGCACCGCCCCAGCCCCAGTGCCATGCCTGGAGAACGCCCCATCGAAGTACATGACCCAGCCTTCTGGCGCCTCGCTTCCCGGGGAGAGGGACCGATCCTCGTCGGCCTTGAGGCCTGGTGCCTCCGTCCATTCTGCCACAAAATCCGCCAACGCTGCTCCCTTGATGACTCTGGTCGTGCTGAATTCGAGCTGAAATGCTTGCAGTTCTATGTTCCACTCAGCGACCCTTCCAGCTGAGTTAGGGCTCCTGAGCACTCTCTCCAGGGGGTATGACGAGACGACCTTGATGGGGTGACCTTGAAAATAGTGCCGCAGCTTGCGCGAGGCCACCAGTAGCGCGAGGAGGAGTTTCTGAGGCATGGGGTACCGTGCCCTCGCATCCCGCAACACCGTGCTGATGAAGTACACCGGGTGCTCGACGAGGTTGGGTGCATCAGTGCTGGCGGCTCCCTTCGGAGACCATGGCGCCTCTTGAGGCGATGAGGTCTCCTGAGGCTGGCCATCTGGGGGCGGGGCCTCTTCCGCCTTCGGTGCACTCCTCTGCGGCGGCTGATCCTCCTCAGCCGTGGTGGCGGTTTCTGTGGGCCTTCCTTGTTCCTGTTTTGCCTTGTCCCGGGCTGCTGCTACGGTTTTGATTCGACGCTCCTCTCTAACCGCCACCAGGGCTGCGCTGGCGGAGTACGGAGTGGCGGCGAGGTAAAGCACCAGGGGCTCTTGAGGGCGCGGAGCCACCATGACCGGTGGGCTGGTCAGGTATCTCTTGAGATCCTGGAACGCCTTGTCGGCCTCTTCAGTCCACTCAAAGGGCCCCTTTTTCTTCATTAGCTGGAAGAAGGGCAGCGCTCATTCCCCCAACTTGGAGATGAAGCGCCCTAGCGCGGTCACGTGCCCAGTGAGCTTCTGCATTTCTCTAAGGGTCTTTGGCGGGCTCATGTCTTCCACCGCCTTGACCTTTTCCGGGTTAGCCTCCATGCCTCGGTGGGACACGAGGAAACCCAAGAGCTTGCCCGAGGGGACTCCGAACACACACTTCTCTGGGTTGAGCCATAGGTTCACTGCGTTGAGGCTCGCGAAGGTTTCCTCCGGGTCTTGTATCAGGGTCCTGGCCTCCCGAGACTTTACCATAATGTCATCGACGTAAGCTTCAACATTCTTCCCGAGCTGCGGGCCCAAGGTGATGTGCATCAGCTGCTGAAAGGTCGCCCCTGCATTACGCAGCTCGAATGGCATGCATGTGTAGCAGTACACCCCACACGGGGTTAGGAAGGCTGTCTTTTCGACGTCTTCTACCGCCATCTTGATCTGGTGATACCCAGAGAAGGCATCCAAGAAGCATAGCAGGTCGCATTCCACGGTGGAATCGACGATCTGGTCGATGCGTGGGAGCGGGAACAGATCTTGCGGGCATGCTTTGTTGAGGTTGGTGAAGTCGACACACATGCGCTCCTTCCCTCCCTTCTTTGGCACAACGACAGGGTTGGCCAACCAATCCGGGTATCGGACCTCGCGAATGACCCCAGCGGCTTCTAATTTGCGGGTCTCTTGGATGATGAAGGCCTGCTTTTCTGTGGACTGCCGCCTGGCCTTCTGCTTCACAGGGCGCACGTTGGGGCACACGTTGAGGTGATGCTCGATAACTCTCCTAGGGATCCCTGCCAACTGGTCAGGCTCCCAAGCGAATACCTTCTTGTTTGCGCGCAGGAACCCGACCAGGGCCTCCTCCTGCTCGGGTTCGAGGTTGGCGCCTATGGTGAAAGTGGCGTTGGTGGACCCGTCCTCATCGACGGGTATCTGCTTGGTTCCTGCCTTGTCTTGGGTGAAAAACGGTTTCTTCTTGGCGGGTGCAGCCCCCTTGGGCTCGGGGGTCTCCAAGTCGGCGGGCTGTGCCGACGCTGCCGTCTTGAAGGCGAGCTTGAGCACCCGCAGCGCGTCTCCGGTGTCCCCGTGCACGGTGAGGACACCGCTGCTCCTGGGCATCTTCATGAGGTTGTACGCCGGGTGCGTTGCGGCCATGAACTGGGCCAGCGCTGGGTAGCCGAGGATGGCGTTGTAGGGGAGGCCGATGGGGGTGATGTCGAAGTCGACCAGCTCCGTGCGGAAGTTGTTGTAGGTGCCGAAGGTTATTGGGAGCCGGATCTGTCCCAAGGAGCTGGATGATCCGCCCCCAACGCCTGAGAAGGGCCAGCTGGGTTGCAGCCATTCCAGGGGTATGCAGAGGAGGTTGAAGGCCTCGACCGAGAGCACGCTGAGGCCTGCACCGCCATCGATGAGAGTTCTGGTGACGGCCACCTGGCAGATGGTGGGGGTGCACAGCATGGGGAGCGCACCCGAGCAGGCCGAGTTGGAGGGGTGGTCCTCCGAGCTGAAGGTCAGGCCGGCCTTGGGCGCCGCCCGGTCCGGGAGAGCCCCCTGCCGCGTGGAAGCGGCGCTGACCCGGCGGATGAACGGCTTGACGTGGTGACTTGTAGGCGGCGCCCGCGAGCCGCCCAGGAGGGCCGCGACGACCGGGGGTGTTGGTGTAGCGCGATGGGCGGGGAAGAGGCTGCGGGGCTCTTCCCAAGAGGCCACGGAGGCTGCCGGCAGGTGGAGCAGCCATGTGCGCGGAGCGCCGGTGAGGGCCATGGGGAGCCAGTTGGCCATGACCCTATCGTCACCTCCAGCTTCGAGGAGGGCCTCCTCGCTCGCCAGCAAGAAGGCCAGCGGATCTGTCGCGCCGCCGTAGCGCGGCGGCGTTGTTGGCTTGAACTTGTCCGGCCATCGTACCCGTTGCAGGGCTGGGGCCAGGGATCGGAGCCCCCTGGCCCCCATGCTGGCGCCGGCGGCCGGAGCGGGCGACGCGCTACTCATCGCGAGGCAGGCCGTGGCGGTGGCGGAAGAGAAAACTCCGGTGCACCCCTACCTGGCGCGCCAAATGTCGGATTTTGGGTTCTGGTAGACCCTTGAGGTTCGAACACTGGGGTGCGCACGAAGATTTCGCCTCCTACCTACCTGCACCCCTTTGCCTTGCTAAGATCTAAGCTATGGAAAGAACAACACGAGAGACACAGGGTTTATACTGGTTCGGGCCACCGTTGTGGTGTAATACCCTACTCCAGTGTGTGGCGTGGTGGATTGCCTCTTGGGCTGATGATGATGAACAATACAAGGAAGAACAGCCTCGCGAGGGTCTGTTCTTGGCTGGGGCGATGAACTGCTGGGAGGAGTTCGGTCACCTTTCTCTCTCTCTCTCTCTCTCTCTCTCTCTCTCTCCGATTGTTGATGCCCCTCTCCCCTGGGGGTGGCTAGTCCTATTTATAGAGGCCCTGGTCCTCTTCCCAAATATCGAGCGGGAAGGGAGCCAACAATGGCGGGCTAATTTGAAGGGGGACAGCTAGTACCAGCTATCCTGACAAAAGCAGTCTTCGCCTGCACAAAGCTCTGGTGATGACGCCATCTTGGGCTCCACAATGACTTCCGTCTTGCAGTCCTCCTGGTCCTGGTCTTGTTGCACCGAAATGGCAACCTTTGCCTGATGCCTCGGTACTCCGCGGCTGCGCTTGCCCCCTTTGCACCAAAGAGGAAAGGAGGACACTGCGCGGGCTGGCACCCGCCTGGCGCCCTTGGTCGTCATGGCTTGCGTCACGGGCACCTCGTGAGGTACCCCGCCTTGATCTCTCCGCCTCCTCGCGAGCCAGCCTAATGAGGCCGTGCCTGAGGAAGCTCCGCATCATCCGCCCCGCGAGGCTTGGCCCCTCGCGAGGGTCTTGGGTCTGTGTTGGTGAAGATGGGCCGTGCTGGGCCCCCCCTTTGAGCCACGCCACAGGCCGCAGGCAGGCAAGTCTGGGGACCCCCATTCCCAGAACGCCGACAGGAACTTCAGTCTCTCGTGAGGAGTTCAAGTGGCCTTGGAGACATTGAAAACCTCCATGACGACCGAAGTTGAAAGCATGTTTACTAAATTTCTTGAGGGGCTTAAACTATCCACCGCACCGTTGAAAGTGGATGATTCCGCCAACAAGGTGTCGGATGCTATCCCCGACAAGGGGGAAGCTAGTAGTGAAAAGGCTCCTTCATCTAGTGGCAAGAATGGCACCGGCATCTTTGCCCATGTGGAACCACCACTTGTTTATGGTGGACCGGTTCCTTCCACTCATTTGAATCATGCCGGTCCTCCCCCTAAGATTGTGAAAAATGAGGATTTTGATTCTTGGGTTTACCGCTTTAAACATCATTTAAATCATGTGAACACTAACCTTTGGAGAATCATTGAAGAAGGTTTCTATCCACATGATCCAAGCAACTTCACTCCTCGAGAAGCCGCGGACAATCAATTCAATGAGAATGCTCTCTTCATCATTCAAGATGCAATTCCACCCGAAGACCTACCTCATCTTCGTCCCTTTGCCTTGGCCAAAGATGCATGGCATTGTGTCGTGTCTCTCTACCAGGGAAGCGCAAGCATTCAACGCTCCAACTATGAAGTGGTACAAGATGAGGCCGATGAGTTTGTAATGAAGGAAGATGAAGAACCTCGTGAGCTTTATCGGAGAGTAACCAAACTCGCGGTCTCACTACGAGATCACGGGAGCAAGGACACGGATGACAATTGGATCAAGCGCAAATTCCTCAAGGCAATGATGCCCTACCACAAGGCCATGTCCTCCGTCATTCGTCAAAGACCGGACTTCCGCACTTTGACCTCAAGCGAAGTGTTGGATGAGTTTGTGGCCATGAACATTTTGGACAAGACCGCCGACAATGCGGTGCTCCGTTCTCAACGGGCAAAGAAGCCTAACCTTGCATTGAAGGCCAAGCTCACCGTGGAAGAAGAAGAAGAGGAAGAAGAGGAGAGCAACCCCGAAGATACGAAGTATGCATATCATGAACACATGGCACTTGCTTCAAGGCAATTTTGGAGCAAGAAAAACTCGAGGCCTAATTTTAGCAAAAACAACTCGAGTGGCACAAGGGGAAAGCAACGTGTAAGGACTTGGTACAATTGCGGCAACGTGAGTCATTTCGTTGCGGAATGCCCGTATGAGAAGAGGGAAGACGATGGTGGCAAACTCATCCGAAAGGACAAGGCCAAGTCGTTCCCCAACAAGAACAACTTCACCAAGAAGACTCCTCCCAAGGCTTTGGTTGTGCGAGAAGAGTACAATGAGGATGATGACGATGATGAAGATGATGAGTCGGTTGCCATGGCCTCCGTTGCCATTGCAACAACGTCACGGGTGTCTCTCTTTGACTCACCCAACGAGAGCATCACCGCCAAGTGCCTCATGGCTAAAGCCACCAACAAGGTAACCTCCAACATCAAAACTACCATCATTAATCATCCTTCCCCAACGGATAGCATTAATGAACTTGAGGGAGATAATGTGGAGGCTAACGAGTTTGAGGTCTTTATGGGCAAACTCAAGGGAAAATCCAAGAAGCACTTTGTTGCTCTCATGGAACAACTTGGTGAGGCCAATGACATGATCGAGGCTCACGAAGACACCATCTCTAAGATGGAAGGGCATAGTCGTGACTATGCCGATGAGATTTTGGATCTTTCCAATGCTCTTGAGGAAGAGCGTGGTCTTCGTTTCACTCTTGAGGAGTCACACAACGTTTATCATGCTAAGTTAAAGAAAGATTATGATCATGCCCTCATTGTTTCTCGTGTGCTAAATTCCGAGAAGGCCAAACTCGGGGTTGATCTTGCTAGACTCAAAGAGGAGTTTGATATACTTGACAAGGCCCACAAGGCCTTGAAGGGTATTCACGCTAGTCTCAAGGAGTCTCATGATCAACTCCAAGTGAAGCTAACTAAGGAGAAAGCAACTTTTCCTCATATGGTTTTTATTGATAATGCAAATGCTACTAACCCGTGTTGTGACCATATACATCTTGTTGAGGAAAATGCTAAGTTGAAGGAGCAACTTGAGAGAGGTCTTGCGACTTGCATACAAGGCAAGAAGAACCTCAACGATCTCTTGATCAATCAAAAGGGGGGTGTGGCCAAGGAAGGGGTTGGGTACGTGCCCGACTCCAAGAACAAGAAGAAGAATGACAAGACCAAACGACCTCCTCCCGTCATGCAAACTTTTGTGAGGGAGGGAGAGAGTGCCCCCGAGGAGAAGAAGAACAATGTCAAGAAGGGCAATGTCATCCCTCCCAACAAAGCCGGCGATTTTAATCCTTCTTATGTGTTATGCCGTGCTAGTGATGGGCATGTTTATGCCAAATTTGTTGGTTCTCTTCATGAGTACATCGAATGGTCTATTTGGTTTCCTAAGACCCTTGTTACTAACATCAAAGGACCCATTACAAAATGGGTACCTAAAACCAAGCATTGATCTCTTGTAGGTGTTTGCTTCCGGTGGTGGATCATGGTTGCTCGATAGCGGAGCTACAAATCATATGACCGGAAGCAAGGACTTGGTGGTGGACGTGCACAAAGTTCCATCTATGCCCACCAATGTCGAGTGGGGTGACGCCTCATCCTCTAAGGTATTGGGACTTGGCAAGGTGGTCATCTCTCATGATCTCACGATCGAGAAGGTCATGCTTGTTGAGTCCCTTGCATACAATTTACTTTCCGTTCGTCAACTTGCAATCATGGGCTTTGCCACTTTCTTTGATATTGATACCGTGGCCCTCTTGTGGAGCAAGACTCTTAAAGTAGCTTTTGTTGGGCATGTCGAGAACGGTCTATATGTGATTAACTTCTCGGAGCGACCCACTAAGACCGCGACATGCCTAATGGCTAAAGTTGATGTGGGATGGCTTTGGCATCGCCGTTTAGCCCATGTCAATATGAGATCTTTGCAAAGTCTCCTCAAGGGGGACCATGTCCGTGGACTAATGAATGTTAGTTTTGTTAAAGATCGTGCTTGCAGTGCCTGTATCGAAGGAAAGCTACATGAGAAGGCTCACCCTCCCACGACTATCATTTATTCAAAGAGGCCCTTGGAGCTCCTTCACATGGATCTTTTTGGGCCCCCATCCTTCGATAGTCTTGGAGGTAGGAAGTATTGCTTGGTGATTGTAGATGACTACTCAAGGTACACGTGGGTGTATTTCTTCAAGAGGAAGAGCGAGACCCAACAAACCGTCATTGACTTTGCAAATGAAGCACAACGTCAACACAATGCAAAGATCTTGACAATAAGAAGTGACAACGGCACCGAGTTCAAGAACTACACCTTGGATGAATTTCTTATTGATGAGGGAATCAAGCATCAATATTCCGCACCATACACTCCTCAATAAAACGGTGTTGCGGAGAGGAAGAACCGGACGTTGATGGATGCGGCAAGGACCATGATGGCGGAGTTCAAGTCTCCATACAACTTTTGGGCCGAAGCCATCAACACCGCGTGTCATGCATCCAATCGGCTCTACCTCCGCAAGGGCTTGAACAAGACTCCATATGAGATACTCACCGGTAACAAGCCCAACCTCAAATACTTCCGGGTATTCGGGTGTAAGTGTTTCATTCTCAAGAAAGGTGTTCGGTTGTCTAAATTTGAGGCTAGAGCTTATGAGGGCATATTCGTTGGTTATGCTACAAACTCTCATGCTTACCGTGTCCTCAATAAATCCACGGGACTTATTGAGAAGACGTGTAACGTGGAGTTTGATGAGAATAACGGCTCCCAAGTGGAGCAAAGTGGCACTTGTGATGTAGGTGATGAAATTCCTCCTCAAGCCATAAGAAGAATGGGTGTTGGTTTCATCCTACCCATTGAGGAACCCCTTGTGGCCGAAGGAGAAGGACAATGCTCCACTCAAGTGGAGCCATCACCAACCCAAGGCCCACACGCTTCCGAAGAACAAAGTGAAGGCCCTCAATCTCATGAACAAGACCAAGGGCAAGATCATACTCAAGACGGTGTTGACACACCAAGTGATGCCCAAGGTCAAGTTCTCTCCCCTGAGCAAGTTCAAGATCAAGAACAAGCTCATGACGGCGCTCAAGATGATCAAGTAACCGCTCCTCAACTCACCACCGAGGAGGAATTAGAGTGTCGTGCCGCCAAGGTTGCTTCTAATCTCTCCACCAAGGATCATCTCATGACGAATGTGCTTGGAAGCTTAAGAAAGGGGGTAAGCACTCGTAGACAATTAGCAAATTATTGTGAGCATCACGCTTTTGTCTCTTGTGTGGAACCCCACAAGGTCTATGAGGCGCTAGAAGATCCGGATTGGCTCAATGCCATGCACGAAGAACTCAACAACTTCGAGTGCAACAAAGTGTGGAGATTGGTGCCAAGGCCAACGGGGAACCACAATGTCATTGGAACCAAGTGGATATTCAAGAACAAGCAAGATGCCCATGGGATTATCATTCGCAACAAGGCTCGTTTGGTAGCACAAGGCTACTCCCAAGTCGAGGGTATCGACTACGGTGAAACCTTTGCTCCCATTGCTCGTCTTGAATCCATTCGCATGTTGATTGCATATGCTTCTCATCATAACTTTAAGTTACAACAAATGGATGTGAAGAGTGCTTTTATTAATGGTCCCATTAATGAATTGGTTTACGTCAAGCAACCCCCCGGGTTCGAGGATCCCTACTTTCCTGATCATGTGTATCAACTCGATAAGGCACTCTATGGCCTTAAACAAGCCCCACGTGCGTGGTATGACCACCTTACCGAGTTGTTACAAGACCGTGGTTTTGAAGTTGGGCTAATCGACCCCACTCTTTTTACTAACAAGGTCAAAGGGGAGTTGTTTGTGTGCCAATTATATGTTGATGATATTATCTTTGGTTCTCCTAACAAAGCTTTCAATGAAGAATTTGCCGCTCTCATGACCTCAAAGTTCGAGATGTCCTCCATGGGAGAGTTGAAGTTCTTTCTAGGGTTCGAAGTGAAGCAAAGAAGAGAAGGAACCTTCATCAATCAATCCAAATACACTCAAGACATGCTCAAGAGATTCAAGCTTAGTGACGTCAAGCCGGCCTCCACTCCAATGCCCACCAAGTGCCAACTTGACTTAGATCCCAATGGTAAAGTGGTGGATCAAAAGGTATATCGTTCCATGATTGGATCCTTGCTTTACCTTTGTGCATCTAGACCGGACATCATATTGAGTGTGGGAATTTGTGCACGGTTTCAAGCCGCACCTAAGGAAAGTCACTTTGTGGCGGTCAAACGAATCTTTCGATATTTGGCTCATACCCCAAACTTTGGCTTATGGTACCCAAGAGGATCAAACTTCAAGCTTGTAGGGTACTCGGATTCCGATTGGGCGGGAGACAAAGTGGATAGGAAGTCCACTTCCGGAGGGTGCCAATTCCTTGGTTGCTCTTTGGTAAGTTGGTGTTCCAAAAAGCAAAGTTGTGTGTCTCTCTCGTCCACTGAGGCGGAGTATGTTGCCGCCGGTAGTTGTTGTGCACAACTTCTATGGATGAGGCAAACTTTAAAGGATTACGGTGTCACTTGTGACAAAGTGCCTCTTTGGTGTGACAATGAAAGTGCCATCAAGATTTCTCTCAACCTAGTGCAACACTTCAAGACGAAGCATATTGAGATTCGGTATCACTTCATCTGGGATCACATTAGGCGAGGAGAAATCGAGCTCAACTATGTCAACACTCATGACAACCTTGCAGATATTTTCACGAAGCCCTTGGATGAAGCAAGATTTCGCGAGTTAAGGCATGAGCTAAATATCATTGATTCGAGCAATATGGCTTGAACCCGTGCACACCCTACCACACTTAATTTGGTGTCTAGTTTAGGTGTAGGCATGGACATAGGGGGGGTGTTGTTCTCTCAATGAACTCTCCCTCCCCCCATTATGTATAAATTGATCAAGTCTTTCACTTTAGCCATTGTTGATGTCACCTGTGCTTAAAAGACGAGTTTTGGTCATGGGCCCAAGGTTAAAATCTTCGCAGTGCCATACCTTTTGACTCAAACATAGGTGGCCTCGGCCACCGCCCTCTTTTGAAGAGGTGTGTCTTGGTCGTTTGCTGGTGTGTGTGTTTTCTCTTGCCGTTTTTGTCGTTTCGTCGAGCTAAAGCCGTGTCTGTTTAGTTGCCGTGGCGTGCTGGGCGGTACTACCGCTGGTGGTGCGCGGTACTACCGCTTATAAGCGGTACTACCGCTGAGGGACGGGACCAGGGGGTTAAGTCGGGGCAGGGGGAGGTTTCTTCTCCCCCATACCCATTCACTTCGCCCCTCTTTTCTCTTCCTCTCTCTAGCCTCCTCTCGCCGCGGGAGGGCTCCGACGGATCTCCGTCTCCGGGGCATCCCTCTCCATTTCCTTTGGTGGAGTCGATCCCCACCTCGTCCTCTTGCCATGGATGCCGGTATTGCCCCCATTCTTTCTTTCGTTTTGTCTCTTTTTAGTTCTTGTTTCTTAGGGGCAATGGTGGTTGCATCTCTAGATTTTTGGCTAAATCTAGGCTTGAGTTGGTTGGAGAAGGCAACTAGACTATCTCGATTAGAGTTTGGTAGGATTATTTTTGAATTTGATAGGCCGGTAGTGTCGGATCTGACTGCGGTAGTAAG
Source organism: Triticum urartu (assembly GCF_056163025.1). NCBI lineage: Eukaryota > Viridiplantae > Streptophyta > Magnoliopsida > Poales > Poaceae > Triticum > Triticum urartu. Next base: position 326,963,587 of record NC_141875.1, read on the forward strand.
GACCCGCTGTTTCACCGCCTTGTGCTATATGAAAATGCTGTTTCTCCACCTCAAGCAGTACTACCACTCCTCTTGGAGCGGTACTACCACTTGACCTAGAGCGGTACTACCGCTCCCTTTGGGGCGGTACTACCGCTTAGGGCAGTACTACCGCGGGCAGGTCACGGTACTACCGCCGAATGCCAATTTCCATCATTTTCCTGCCTTACCTTGATCTTTTTGTTGAGTTTGTTGGCTTATGCTCATTCTTTCTGGTTGTTTTGCGTGTTCTTGTGTTTGGCTCCAGGTGATGACCGTTCCGTGCAGCAAGGTCGCCGTATCAACCCCGGGCGTGCCACATCAAAACGCTACCGCACCTCAGAGCCAGCCGGTGGTTCCTCGAGCACCCAACCGCCTCTAGCAAGTGCATCTGCAAGTGTTCCTCCACCTCCTCAGCAATCGAAGCGAGCCGCCAACAAGCCAAAAGGGAAGACTGTGACTAAGATGACCAACAAGGAGTTTTGGGAGAAGCGTCGCCGCAACCCCTATGCGGTGGACCAAGAACCCACTTTGGTCAACCGCCCGTTCTAGAACCGTTTTCAGTTTGCCATCTACTTTGATGTGATCAAGGCCAAGAAGAATCTTTTTGTTGATGTTCGCTCCATTGACACTGAAGCTATGGAGAAGGACCCAGAGTACTTTGGCGAAGCTCTTCAGATGTGCACTCAGCTGAACATTCTTAGGATCATGCAATTCAACAAGGATTTCGATGCGGATTTGGTGGCTCAATTCTATGCCACCGTCCATCTTGGGACGGATGTCGACAGGACTCTGACATGGATGACCAATGGGAAGCTGCTGTCTGTCAAGTGGAAGGCTTTCATGGAGTTACTTGATGTGGTGGATAACGGGCTTGAGACTCCTGTCGGTTTCCGTCCTCACCGCAATGCTACATCCACCCACAAGCAAGCCCTTTGGCCCTACTGCACTGTGAAGGTTCACCCAGTAACTGAGAAGAAGACCTATGAGCTGTCTCCGTATCTGGACATTCTTCATCGCATATTCCGTGAGACTCTCTTCCCTCGGATTGGGAATCTGGATATGGTCCACTCTTACCTCGTGGACATGCTCCTTTTCTGTCAGCATGAGAAGGAAGCAAGCACTGGAGAGAGCCTGGATATCTCTCATGTCATGTGGTCTAAACTTCTATCTGCCGTGTCTGAGCGCAAGTGTCCTATCTATGGTCCATTCGTCATGAGGCTCATTGGGAGGGCCTGGGCACAGACTTATCCCAGAGTGCTGCTAGAGACTGGAGACTTGGTTTCTCATGAGATCAAGCGTCTGAGGAAGAAGGACAACTGGACAGCGCCTCACACAGGGGGTCCATCTGCTACTGCTGCCACAGGGGGCCCGTCTGCTGCTGTTGCTGCCATGGGGACCGAGGGTGAGGCTGCTACTGATCCTCATGAGGAGGACTTTGGCCCCTCTAATGCAGAACCGTCGTGGGCACAGAAGCTTAAGCGCAAGATGAAGAAACTTTTCTGCATGGAGTCCCATGGTCAGTACATGACTCATGTGGCGGAGAAGCATGCCAGGACGCGCCACAAGGAGCTCATGCGTCAGATGGGAGCAACAGTTGCCAGTGGGTCTGAGGGTCAGATCACTGAAGAGGAGGACTGGATTCATCAGAATTGCCACTGGACCGACTCCGATGCCGAGCAGTTTTCGACCCACGATGAAGATGCAGAGATGTGATGTTCGAGATCTTCCTCCTCCCATCACCTGGAGTCGTAGTGTCACTCTATGCCCTTTTTGGTGTCTCGCTGCCAAAGGGGGAGAGAGTGTAGGGATTTGCTTCTTGTGTCGTGCTTTGAGTCGTCTTGTGTTTTCTTGTGTGTTCCTTCTTTGGTTTGGTTTGGTATGAGACCTAAGTTCTAGTCATATGGTGTAAGACATATGCTCCCTATCGCTACCTTATTACTTTTCATTTCAGAGTACTGTAGTTTATTATGAGATGCATGCTTGTCCTGTTTATTCTCTTCTCTCATATATCTTATGCTTAGTATTGTTGGACTATAAAATATAGGGGAGGTGTTGATCCGAATGTGTGTGTAGTGCCATCTCTAGGTGCACACATTCTGGGGGAGCCCGTCTATATTTTGTAGTTCTTAATTTTCTTCGTTTCATTTCTTTTCCTTGCGCAAATCCCTAGTTGTCATCAATCCACCAAAAAGGGGGAGATCGTTATGGCATATCTCTCTCAAGGTAGTTTTGGTGATTGATGACAACATGTTTGCGGACTAATCTTGTGCTTTGAATTATTCATAGATTCTCCCCTGGCACGAGACGCCTTCTTCCCCTCGAAGTGTATGTCAAGACGGTGTAGCTCTTTCGTTTCTTTCTCGGTGGACTAGTTGCGTAGAGGGCACCGTACTATCAAGAGGCGGTCCGCTGGGGTTTTGCATGGGTGGAATCATCACGTACACATCAGCTTCTCACCCTCCGAGCATTTCCGTTCCATTGAAGAGATCTCCCCTCTCTCTTCTTTGTCCTGTCTGGGTCAAAGCAGTAGTACCGCGCACCCAGCGGTAGTACCGCTGAGAAGCCACAAGCGGCAGTACCGCTCTGCAGCGGTAGTACCGCCCGTGGCTCCACAGCAGTAGTACCGCTGGGGGCCTGGCACCTCCGCCTTGTCCTCAGCTTCTTTGAGAGATTTCTTCTCTCTCACGCGCGCCCCAGCGGTAGTACCGCACTGCCTGCGGTACTACGGCCGAAGGGTCACAAGCGGCAGTACCGCTCCACAGCGGTACTACCGCCCTTGACCCCACTGTCGTAGTATCGCTGGGCAGTCTGCTTCCTACCGCCTCGATTCGAGAGGTCTTTTTCTCGTGTCGGGTTTTGCGGCACTAGTCACGGTTGTAGTGGCGGTAGTACCATTCCAGGAGCGGTAGTATCGCCCTACCACCGCGGTAGTACCGCATTTGGGTCCGTTCTCTACTTTTCTCCCCAGTGCGGCAGTACCGCTGGCTGGCGCGGCAGTACCGTTGTCCTGGCGGTAGTACCGCCCCATCTCAGCGGTAGTACCGCCCTGTGCGGGGCTGGTTGGTGGGGGACAACGGGATTGTTGTCCCCCACTATAAAAGGGAGTCCCCTTCTTCCTTCTCACCCACCTCTTCCTCCCCCAAGCTCCATTTATTGCTCAAGCTCCATTAAATACTCCAAGCTTCATTTTCGCCCGATCTATCTCTCTAGCCAATCAAATTTGTTGATTTGCTCAGGAGTGGTTGAGAAGGCTCCGATCTACACTTCCACCAAGGGATTTTCGATTCCCCCACTCATCCCTAGAGGATCTTGTTACTCTTGGGTGTTTGAGCACCCTATACGGTTGAGGTCACCTCGGAGCCATATTCCATTGTGGTGAAGCTTCGTGGTCTTGTTGGGAGCCTCCGATTAAGTTGTGGAGATTGCCCCAACCTTATTTGTAAAGGTTCGGTCGCCGCCTTCAAGGGCACCAATAGTGGAATCACGGCATCTCGCATTGTGTGAGGGCGTGAGGAGAATACGGTGGCCCTAGTGGCTTCTTGGGGAGCATTGTACCTCCACACCGCTCCAACGGAGGCGTACTTCCCCTCAAAAGGAAGGAACTTCGGTAACACATCCTCGTCTTCACCGGATCCACTCTTGGTTATCTCTTACCTTTACTTGTGCAAGCTCTTTAGTGTTTCTACCCTTACTTGCTTGTATGCTTGTTGTTATTGCATCATATAGGTTGCTCACCTAGTTGCACATCTAGACAACCTAATTTGATGCAAAGTTTAATTTGGTAAAGAAAAGCTAAAAATTGATAGCTGCCTATTCACCCCCCCCCCCTCTAGTCAACCATATCGATCCTTTCACACACTCCCTACCCGTTAGTTTAGTTTCTGTACGCCTTGATACTACACGGCGTGAACTCACCGAAACTTATGGGTCGAGGGTAAATAGATGAATTCAAAAAAAAATGAGAGGGGGAAATAAGAGCAAAAGAACTGATGTTGAGGCCATGAGTTTTGATAAAAATGTGAATTTTCGCATGTGTCGGGAAGAAAAATTAGAACTACGAGGCTGAGAAGAAAAAACCATATAACACATGAGAACAACATGCCACTCACAACCCAGGCCATACAACCTGGTTTTGTTCTTGTACAGAACATGTGTATCCATACTTCTCATCAAGTATTGCAATATGTACATGTCATATGTTAGAACAAATGGGGGCGGGGGGTTCCCATCCTTTCTCTTTCTCTCTCCTCCACCCCTCTCTGTTCTCAACTCCTGTCCTCACCCCCTCCCAGACAACGCCCTCTCCACTTCACCTCCGTTGGCTTGTCCAGTTAGAAAGGAAGGGAATAGTGGCTCGGCCTCGTTCGTTCACTTGTATATCCACTTTGGTTTTCATCCTACATGGCTTGTTTTGGGTGCAAATTGTCGTTTTGGAGGCTCCGACGAGCGTTGTTCGCGATTGTTCTTGGTGCTGCTACAACCCTGTCCTCTCTCGGCTTCAACTCCACCAAAGATTTGTCAAGTAACGCCCTCTCCAATAACCCCCCTAGTTCTATGCTTCCTGGATCTAGTCTTTACTCTTCCCTTTTGACCATCGGATGGGGATTGAACGTTGGACCGATGTCGAAAGTTCGTGGTCATCCTTCTTCGAGTCCAATAAACCCCTTCTTACCCTTTCCGATCTCGCTAGATTATGTCCACAAAATCCTTTATTTTCAACAAGCCTATTGTGTTAGTGCTTATCTCTCATCTTCTCTCGGATCTGAGCGGGTCAGTCTGGAGATATTGTAGGCTATTATTTCCTTCTCATGGAGCGGTACCCTTCACCTCCGGTGATGTTTTTCTTTCTCGGCTCATGCTTCATAGGGAAACATTCCTTTGTCAAGTCCGAGATCAATTGGGTTTTGCCATCCCATGGACCATGGACGAGATACAACATAGACTATGCATACAAACCCATGTCAAATTTGATTTGCCCAAAAATATGTCGCAAATTATGCAGTCAAAAACATATAACCCTAAGTTTGAAGGATACGACTTATACTTGGGCAAGGGGTAGTTAGGCAGTGTTTGAAATAGGTAAATATTTGGAATCACTAGGGCGATGGCGTTATCGCATCGACGACCGCCCGTGGACACCATGTGCCTTGGTGGAACCCATGCATAGTCTTTCCTTATCCCTCCCTGGCGCACATCTTTTTCTTTCCCCCCTCAGCCGCTTGACCGACTCTACCCCAACTCTATTTCTTCCATCTCGGCTCTTTTCTCCCATCGACGTCAACGTGAGATCGGGGCACACCAGTGACGTTGCAAGGCTATGTCATTGCTGCAACCCTCTACCCTGAGCCACTATTGTTGCAACCCTTGGCCAATGAAGTTGCAACCAGCTACCTACAGCACACACACACATACCACAGTTGCTACAAACCACCACTTATCGCTGCAACCGCGCTACACATGGTTGCAGGTTGCTGCCTTTTATTTTAAACTCGTCATTGCAACTGCACTACGTCTTTCATGAAGTTCATACACAATACACTCTCACTGTCATCAAGTTCATACAAAATACACTCTCTGACACTGCAGATAGCAAGTTCAAAAGATCCTGCTCTTCATTGCCATGCGACGAGCTGATCTTCGCAATGTGGTTGGAGCAGACGTGGTCTGAGCATATGGGATAAAAGCTTCCAAGGCAACGGGAACAAAGGAACCGGGCATTCCTCTTGAGTCCATGGCTCAGGCTGCTCATCGGCCGACGGATCATTTGCAGCTCTCTTTTTTGGTGAGAGCTATTGCACTGTTGATGTTCTTGGTTTAGGTGATGATGAGTAGTATGTACGATATTAACGTCTAGAAGTTATGGAATTATGCTATTATTACTTTAAATGTGTGTTTGAAATGAATTTATGTTTAAAAGATGTGTTTGAATTTTTTGTTAAAGACTAAAATTATAGGGGGTCTGCTAGCTGCAAAATAGTGATATCCCTAAAAAAAGTAAAGTGGAATAAGGAGCACTTTTGACAGTTTACCCAGAAGAGATCTGCTAGAAATGCCCTTATCTGCCCAATGTACCTACTGATCAAGTGAGTCATGCACTAAAGCTTCTAAAAACACAAGTTTTGGTGGCCTTGCGCTACGGATTCCTCCGGCCAAACCGCCTGTCTCTGCTCTGGAAGGAGCACAGCGCTTCGAGGTAGTCAGCCTCCCCGGAGTCCGGCCACAGGGTGTCGGTGAAGAAGAGCTCCGAGTAGGCCGACTGCCACAGCAAGAAGTTGCTCAGCCGCAGCTCGCCGCTGGTCCGGATGAGCAGGTCGGGGCACGGGAGCTCGCTGCCGCGGCTCGTCTCGAGCTCGCCGGCGAACAGCGACTCGTCGATGTCCTCCGGCCTGAGCAGCTCGCCGCGCACCTTCTGGGCGAGGCTCCGGCAGGCTTGCACTATGTCCCTTCGCCCGCTGTAGCTGATCGCCAGCGTCAGGTCGAGCTGCGAGTTGTGCCTCGTTGCCTCCTCGGCGTCCCTTGCCGTACCCCGCAGAGACGCCGGCAGCCTCGAGCAGTCGCCGATCACACGTAGGCGAATTCCGTCCCTGCACAAAACAGTAACCCATCAGTGCTAGAGTAGAAATCGGGCTGTTCTTCAGCCGTAATCTTAGTGGTTATCACTTAGATTAGTGCGTTAATTCATCTGCCGGAGCCGGCCGGCACATGGAGCGGAGTGCTCGGGTGCATCTTATCAGAATGGCAATAGAGACGGCCAAAATGTGAGGCCATTAATCTACGGCGGACTGGCTGGCGTGCGTACCTCAAGAACTCGGCGACGCTGTCGTGGATCACCCGCTCGAACAGCCCCATCAGGAAGTCAACCTCCGCCTGCAAATTCCAAGAACCGTCAAGCTCAGGGCGGAGGCCGGAGGGAGCCGGCAAAAACGCGCGCGCGCGCGGCCAGGTCAGGTGTGATGTGCTACCTTGGGGCGGCTCCAGTTCTCGTGGGAGAAGGCGAAGGCGGTGAGCTCGCGGATGCCCCAGGCGCGGGAGAGCCGCACCGTCTCCACCAGCGCGCGCCGCCCGGCCTCGTGCCCGAACGCCGGCGGCATGCCCCGGGCGCGCGCCCACCGCGAGTTCCCGTCCATCACCACCGCCACGTGGCCCGGCAGCGACTCCGGCCGCAGCCCGCGGAGGAGGAGAGACTCGGCCGCCGCGCCGCGCGGGCATGGCTGTGCCGAGCGGCGCGTGCGGCGGGAGGAGGAGGTGGGAAGCTGTGGATGGGTAGCGGCTGGAGACTGGGAGAGCAGCATGGGATTGGGGTCTCTCGGTGGTGTGCTCGTCCTGTTGCCGTTGGCCGTTGCTTCGAAACCCGAAGGGTCAAGCCACATGTTTGACGTGTAGTTTTGATGAACATACACCTCTAAAAGCACGTTCGGCTAAGTAATTTCTTTGTTGGAATTGCTAGTCTTCGAGTGCAAGATGCTCTTCAAGGATTAATTTACTCAAATGATAAGTGTCATACCAGATGCGTGACACTCTGGTCTTATCTTTTTCAATGGCAATTTCAGTCATGCAAGGATTGCAGAATTCAGTGACATATGGTAAGTTTGATTCAAAAATAAATTGACCATGGAAATTGCCATGTTTGACAACTAAAGTTGCCATCCTCGCGTCATCAAACTTGCCATAAAAAATGTTCGGAGTTGCCATGTGCTCGTGTCACACGTCAGGTACTTATGAGGGTCCGTTTATGCTTGCTGAACCATTGTGTTGTGCATACTTTTATTTTGTAATCTGTAATGAATTTCTTTTTTGACACAACCGTAAGAAAAAGTGGGTCAAACAAACATTAAAATAGGGAGAAACAGGTGAAGCAAACGGGATTAAGTGAATTCACCGCAATGCCAAAGGCAGCCTAAATCGAAGTCAGATGGCGTGGAAGCCACAAGCAAAACTTAAGGATTTCATAGTTGACCAATACTTAAGGATTTCACGGTGAAATCAAGTTTGAATCCCGTGACAAGATTGCCATTAAAAACCGTGAAATCAAGTTCGAATCTTCCTCACATTGACAAGATTGATCAACCATGAAATCCTTAAGTATTGGTCGATTGAGACCTGTTTTCAAAAATGCTCAGGAGACGATGTTTATTTCTAAATTGGTGATCACACTTGTTGATTCTTTGTCCAACGTGGGTTGAGTAAAATGCAAATTTTAGAAATCGTGTGTAGCTTGATGGACTTAGAAATAACTATTTCTCGGTTCACTTAGATCCATGATTGAGACTCCACCTCGCATTCCTCCGCTCCGTCAACTTGAGTCGACGATGCTAGGATGCATGATTAATCTAGAGTCGACGTGGAGTGAAGGCAAGATAAAGCTGAGGACCAGTGACTTAAGTAAAAAATATTACGGGTTTAGGGTTTCGAGCGAGGTTATCGCCACTATCACATAACTAATGATCTCCAAGCATAAAGGGAACCAATTAGGCAAAATGGACTCATAGTGGAGATGGTGTCTGAGAGTGTGTGTTTTTCACGGGAGGGTGGGTTGATGCGATGAGTCGTAGGAGCATCTCTAGCAAATCCTATACTAAAGCTACAAAGGTGCTCTCTATTCTACTTTACTTTTTTTAGGAAGATCACTACTCCAGAGCTAGCAATTCCCCTATTGTATAAATTTTGGTTTCACAAATGTTCAAATTTATTGCTCAAACTATTCTAATAAATTGATCACATTTTGAACACAAAGTAGAGAATTTGAATACATCACATCACAATTGAACTACAAGCATAAATATAGTTTAACAAATCCATCGGACATAACCATATTCTGCGCCAAAGTCATCGAATGAGCAAGTTCACTCAAAAAACCACCAACACACGGTGGATCAAGTGTCAACATAGTTCAAATAGGCTCACACGACACTACTGCCGCTGCCTGAACGATCGCCACCAAACGCCTTGGCCATGATGTTGCCATAAGTAAGCTCCCAAAATCTTCTCTCTATCTTGTCCATCTTGCTAGGATTCATAAACATAACAACACTGTCCCTGGCCACCCTCTTCTCATTTCGCTCGTCAGACACCATTGCTAGCTTTTGTACCTCAATGTCAAGCAATTTCTTGTTCTCCACCTCCTCCATTCCAAGCCTTTTCATCTCAATCTCAAGCCTTTTCTCCTCCGCAAGCACCTTTGTATCCTCAGTTGTGGCCTTTGCCCTCCACTTCTCCTCCATGGCCTTCATCTAATAGAACAATTCATATTCTTTTCTTTGCATTGGGTCACCAAAGCACTTTATGAATCCACCATTGTAGTCAACTCTTCCTTGTAAGCTCCAACACCACCGCTCCTCTTGACTTGATTTGCATGCTTTCCTGCATCTAGATGCACAAGAGTAGTAGTCGGGTTATCTACAGAGTCCTCTTCTTCACCATTGTTGAGCCTTTGCCTCTCATGTGGCTTCAAAATTTCTTTTTATCCACTTGTCATGTCCATCAAGCTTGTTATAGCAATGGTGGAAACCAAACAGTTTGCTGTCGTTTTTTTTGTTCCTTTCTTCATAAATAGCTTGCATTGCTTCCTCGTATTGGTAGGTGGGCATTCCACTTGTCGGCTACAAGTTTACTTGCCCCACACAACCGCCCACTGGTTGTGTTGTTCTTGGATGTTACCCCAAAGATGACTAAGAGAATCGATTGTGCGGCTAGAGGGGATGGGCGCAATGTTGCACCGATCATGGCATCGAGGGAGACGTTGATCCAAGCTTCACACAAAGCTTTGCCTTCATCGATCTTGTAGTTGCCCGTCCTCGGCTTCCTCTTCACTTGACTCTCGCCGATCTCCTCGTCCATCATCTCAACATCTCTCGTTTGGTTATATGGCATAGTCATCGCAATGTCATTGAGCCCAAGTGTGTGACTTGAATTCAATTCATTCATGAAATATTGGGCATCATTGTTCATTTGCTCACTACAAAAGTAAAGGAGGAACCTAGCAATCAATACCGACGAATGCATCAGTATACTAAGCAAAATGCAAACAATAACGAAAAGAGGCATTTTTTAACCTTTTGGGCATTCCATCGAGCATGTAGTCGTCGCGGGTTGTAGCATTTCAAAGCCATCCCATCCTCGGCCGCCTGCGGTGGAGGGGTTGCCGGTGTGGCAACAAGAGGTGGGGTAGTAGTCGCCGAAGCCACAACAGGTCGAGGGGGAAGCAACAGGCGGCCACATTCTTCTTTTTCTTCGTCAGTGTCACCATGTTGACCGTCATCTTTTCCGTTGGCTGGCGGATGGACTGTCAACGACCGCCGTCGACGCTTTGTTGCCAATGAGATTTCTCTCCTGATGCTGCCTTTTTGGTGGCTGCACCGCCGAATTCATGGCCATCGATGGGTCTCTGACGCCGGCGCTAGTGTCCAAGGGTGCGGCGGGGGAGTCAGCCGAGCTGAGGCAAACTAAAATTGAGAGAAAGGGAGGAAAGCTTTGGGGGGGGGGGGTCAAAAACTCAAATTTAGTAAAGTTTTGTGTTTAGGGGGTCTACTAGTTGGCTCTTTTTGGCCCAAATATCACTTTTGCTCCTCAATTTTCAGTTTCATGATATTTGTTAGAGATGTCCCAAGACAAGGTGTTAGGGCTAGGAGTTTTCTTTAGGGAGGGCTGGAGGTTTAGTGCGAACAATGAAATTGGATCCAACAACTCCCTCAAAAAAAAAGTTGAATCCAACAACAGCAACTAAGTGAACATCTTGGCCTTGGTCTTTTCCATGCGGACAGGCAGTTAAAGCACGCACTGCGCGTTGCACAATGAAATGGGGGCAGCCAGCTCGTGCTAATCTGCAGACTGGTCATACGTTTGCCATTTCCGTTCCTTTCTGAAACTGCACGATAGTACGGTGCCACCAATAAAGTATTTTTATTACAAGCTTAAAAAGGACAAAGGTCATGCTCATGCACATGGCAGAAGATCAATCATGTGCAGTTAACTGCCAATCTGCCACCTTCCTGAACTAAATTTGGGTCTCATTTTGAAATCTATGCAACGACTTGACAGCCGATCGATCAACCGACACAGGTCTACGGCATACGTACAAAAATTGCAACCACGAGTCATGGGATAAGAATAACAGGAGGCCCAGAAGAATTTTCCAGAAACATACTGCTAGAATGCTGAGATAGGAGTAAAGCGAACAGAATAGAGAAAACTAGGATGGGGATACTGTTCCGGCGTTCCTTGAAGCGACTGTAGGACTAGTTGGGTTGCATATAATTTGAGATCTGTCTCCTTTGTCACCACTCAGCAGACATGTGATGTTCGGTAGTACTACTATCATATGAAAACTGCAAAACAGGTTGTACGAAGAAATTATTGAGACCTCCGGCTTTCGGGAGAGAGGGTCGCCATGCATTCTGAAGCAGTCCCTGAAGAAATCCACTGGCAGACACAAATGTGTTAATTGTTGGTATCATCAGTACAAAAGAATGTTACATGCACACACAGTGGGGGACTTACGGAGACTTTAATCAACTATTCCACGTTTCTGTTGGGCGTCCATGGCGAACCTGGAGACCAGATTCCATACACGGTTCACAACTCCATGCGACATGATGGAAAATGCATCTTTTGCAGCTCCTTGACGTGCTTCTAGAGCTTTGGAATCGCTAAGCAGTTCTTTTAGCACCTCCAGCAGTTCAGCTTCTCCTGTCAACTGCCAAGAACATTGGCATCAGTTGTCTAGCTAGAGTGGGAGGAGTGAAAAGACCAGCCTTCACCGATAGACCCGATCACAAGATCTTGTGCCTAAAGAGCAGTCTATGGGCTTCCTGTTATTAAACATTAATATTACTTCCTAAAAAAATTCCCAAATAGAAAGAAAGCCAACCAAGAAAGTACCACTATGCATGATCAAACTACCCTTGGCATTGGTTAGTGGTGTGCAGGAGCAAGTCATTCAATAAACAATGCAAATGATGCGCCATAGTTATGTTTCAGTGAAGGGACCCCTTAAATAAATGGGAAGTTACAGAACAACTTGTCACCTGCTTGACAGCTAGAGGATTTATTCACCACATTTCAACCAGCATATGATAGAAATGTCCAACATGGGGACCTGAAAGCCGGTGCAACTCGTCAAACTCTGCATACTCTGATTTTGTCAAAGAAACGATGCAAATTCAAATAGGTAGATACCTTTGCCTTACCAGTAAGAACAGCACAACCAGCTGCAGCAGCCTCGGAAAAATTATGGCCAGACAAGCTAGGTAAAAATGAGCCTCCCACAACTGCTATTGGAGTGACCCTGTAGAGCATTCTTAATTCCCCTGCTTTCCATCATATTTTCTGCCATTAACTATAGTTCAAATGGATATATACATAATCTGTACAGAAATAATGCACAAACTTTCCGATGGAGGGATTACACAAACCTAAAGTATCAACCAGGTATACCCTAGTGTTTATAGACACCAATTCCATTGTTGATCTCAGCACAAAATTGACCTTTTGTTTTTTCAGTGCCTGCAAGAAATTGTATACAAAGATATGGTTCAGGCCTATTCTAGTACCAAGTTTACGTTAAAATGTATCATATGCTCTTTATGCTTTAAAAATAATAAAAGAAAAACATTAGAATTACAGGGAGTAGCCTCTTTGTTTGTTTTTCATAAAGAACGAGAGGCAACCCTGAGCTCCCCGTGGAGTTCGCAATACGAAAGCAAGTGGGCTGGGCATCCACTGACACACCTAACTAACTTGGCAATGCTCAGTTGTCTGCTTTTCATGCTTTAGAAAAACTATCAAACTTCAAGACGTGCACAGTTCTGTTATTCACAGTACTCGAGCCTTATACAGTAAACAGAGTAACTCCCATAACACTTGCTCCTCATCTTAAGTATATTTACAATCATTTGATTTTTTAATAACCAACAAAATATGATACTTACTTCACTCCAAATTGTAAGCAGTTTAAGCATTCGTCCAAGTCAAACTTTTAAAAGTTTGACCATATTTATAGGAAAAGAACTGGTAGCATTTACAAAGCCTAATTAGTATGATTAGATCCATTGTGAAATATATTTCCATATTGTATATAAACTTTTGCTTTACACAACATACATATCGTAAAAAAATACTGTTCAAAGTATCAACTTGGAGAGTCAATGTCTAAAACTACTTACATTTTGGAATGGAGAAAGTATTAGAAAACTGGTAAGTAGCCAAATAACTAACGTTGTACTCGGGAACTGGCTCATACACCAAACAGGGTAAAATAGAAGGGGTACGAAAAGGCACCATTAACATACTAAAGAAACATTCTTGATGTCCTGAGGATGTCTTGGCACGAGAATTAAAAGTAGCGAAGGATACGCCTTGATTAACTCGTCATGAACGCGGAGAATGACTGAAAAACAAAAATAAAGTTAAGGTAGCCTCAAGGAATCGTTTTATGTTGAGAACACTGCCATTATGACCTAGGAAATGAATTCTTTTACGTTGCTTCACAAAAAAACACTGTGCAAGGTCCTTTTCCATGATTGGTGTACTACGAGAATGGTAGGAAAACTGAAGGAAAGGACAGAAGATATGAAATGATAGGCGGGCCCAAGAACAGAGACAACTATAATTATAAATTTTGGCAACCTGGAGAGTACAGAAGTCTTTGTTGACTAGGCAATCTTAAATATATTGAAGGCATATTCCATGAACATAACAGCTCGCAAAGGCAATCTGCTTATCTACTCCCCATTCCTAATCCAAGTCCCCTTCGTAAACAGCTGTCAAACATTTAAAACTTGCAATTCTGACCCCTTGATTGGCCATGTGAAGATTGCATGAATATATTCATCATGTGAGGTATTTTACTTAATGTTGATTTCATGACTTGAATAGCACTTAGCAATGGATAAACTTGTACTTGGAGACTGTAAGGAAGTCAGCAAAGAGGTTAGGCTAGCAGGGGGCCACCATATAGTTGATTGAGCGCACAGTTCACTGGAACGGCAGATGCACAACAAATTATATTGGTGCACTTAATAGCAAAAAGGTGCACTTCTGGTGTGCTTACCTTCCTCTTCACCTCTGTGAATTGAAGCTGCCATCCAGATGGGCCTATCATTGAACTGCCGCTGCAGATCTTTGATTGTATTCAACTCTTTCTCCCGAACCTCAACATCACCGACAGCTAGGTAAATCATGAGTCACAATAAATCACTTCACTTGTGAACAGGGTCATCTTTTCAAGCTCCTGAGATTACCTTTAGAATTGTGCCACTCGTAAGTTCACTACCAAATGTATTCTCAAAAGTCAAAACGATGAATGACTAGAAAAGAAAAAGATAAACAGAAAATACCATATTTTAAATCGCCAGCGAAATGGATTTTGTACGGTGGTGTATGGAGCAACTGAAAACGAACAGCCTGGATGGTACTCTGCACCAGATAAAATGAACGCTGATGGGGGTAACAGTTGTACGACATAAAAGTAGGGCTTAAACCTCTACTACTACTTACCAGTGGGATAACAAGTGATAGTTTAGAGAGCATCAGAGACTAATGGTAACCCTAGAGGCACAGACCAACGGTTGAACGACTTCAGTGACATGCGGGCATTTAAAAGAGCCACTGCAATCTGAAAATATGCAGGCCAGTTATGTTCATAACAAACAATTAGCTAGGGAACGATGCAGATACTAATGAACAACACAAGGCAATAAAATCTGCTCATGTACAGCATGCAGGAAGTTTTGAAAAGGCAGCCCAGACTCTAGAAATTGGAATACGGGAAAGATCATTAACAGAGAGCAGGTGATGCACAAGATCATGAATGAACTGCTCACCCCTTTCTCTGCTGCAGACATGATGAGGTTTGGCCACAATTCACTTTCCATGAGAAGTATCAAACTTGGCTTCCAGTATCCAATGAAACTTTCTATTGCGTCAGGACAGTCAAGAGGTGCAAACTACAGACACTCAACAAATGCATCATTAGAATTTAGAAGGACAAACAGGCATAATCACACAATTCACTATCAACGCTCTTATATTTCTTTACAGAGGCAACCTAACAATCAAAAGTAAGTGGACATAACAGAATCTTATGAAGTTTAGGTGGTACAGCCGAACAAAGTAGTATCATCACCAAACAAATTCCATTAGCCATATGTTGAGGCAGAAACAGTTTTCTTGAGAGAGGTGAACAAAGCAATTACAATTACCTCTTCTGGGTGTCGAAATGGTTATATTATCTCTTTTATACAGATAGTTATATGCATAAGTACCGGATAAGGTTAAGCAACAACGCTACAAAATTAGCACCTTAATTTTTTGAACCTTTTTTAATGATATGACCTACGCGATTGCTAAGCACCTGCATTTTACATAGATGGTTGCATTTTCTCTTAGTTATAAATTTATTCTACAGCTTGTTGAATTATTTTGATGGATTCCCTCATTTCACCAACTCGTACTAAATAGCGAGCTAACGAATCCCATTCTTTTTGCCACTGAACAGGTATAGTTGCATGCATAAGCACCTGGGAATGCTACAAGGCTACAAGACGAGCTCATTATCTATCATATGTGGCAAGATCAAATGATTTCCTGTTACCAAACGCCTCTCCAATCATCTAAATTAGATATGGCATCACTAAATACGTTTCAAAGTAAATAAATTAACTCTAGCATAACACGACAGCTCTGAAGGTGTGGAGCAATCTCCAAACTCACCTGATATATGACAACATCCGGTAGCAAATCCTTTATCACTTCGCTATATCAAACAAAGAAGGGAACTCAAAGCTTGACCACATCTATGTAAATAAAATAGCCCGCTCAAATGCTCAATGGTGATTGTGGGACTCACAAGGCGGAGAGAGTGGTGGTGGTGAGGAGGATAGGGAGGCCGGGGTGGAGGCGCGCGCAGTGACGGACGACCGGGAGCGCGGCCATGCCCTCGCCTAGGGAGACGGCGTGGAACCACACGAGCGGCGAGCCTGGCCGAGGCCGGGCGACTGACGGCCGGCCCAGCCGCTCTGGCCAGCGCGACCGGTGCTCCAGCCCTCGCATCCGCCGCCACAGAAGCACCGCCGGCGCCGCCGCGCGGCTCGCCGCCCTGTACAGCTCGTACAGCGCCCGGCCTCCGCGCGCCGCCGACGCCGGCGCATGGGCCGGCCGCATGGTTGGAACCTGGCCGATCCAACGAAAGAGGCAGTGACTAGTTTTTTTTTTTTAGGGGTATGAGGCAGTGACTATTTTTGTTTTCGGGGAATTCAGAGAGCTTTATTATGGAAAAGTATTCGCTGGGCAGTCAATCAACAGGCTGCTAACCAAGAAGCTAGGGGTAGAATCTAGCCAGCTTTCAGTCATAGTAAGCGTACATGCACGCTTAGCACACAAGTGTGCTGGACCGTTAGCGGCTCTAAGTACATGAGCAATATGAAAAGACAAAAGGCTAGCAAAGAGCTCTCTAATTTTTAACAAGAGTGGTGCTACTACCGAGCGATCCATGTAGCCAGAGTTCTAGAGGTTAACTGCCTCAAGACGGTCGGATTCCGGTCGCACGTGCGTGTAGCCTCGAAGCTTCGTGAAGATGACACCCTCTCGCAAGGACAACACTTCATCAATGAATGGATCCGTGACCCCTACATGGGGTTTGCACCATGCCCCCAGGAATGCCGAGGAAGAGCGGGCTACTCCCCCCAAGCCGGCGTTGCCAGCATCGCGGTGAATCGCCGCGTCCGTGTTGATCTTGATACATTCATCTTCAGGGGGTCGCCAGCCATGACCCAGCAGTGATATGAAGCTCTGCCGGGGGATGTCCAGTAGTGCCAGGTCTTCGTGAATGCGTCTAACCGAGGCCGCTGGATCAATGATCTCCTGGTCGTGTGTTCTCCTATTGTGAGACATCCAAATAGCCCACATGACGGTGATAATTGTTGCACGATCCTTCTCTGAGAATTGGCTGTCACAAAGAATATCACGTGCCCAGGTGCTAGGATGGAGACGTGGCATGTTAAGTGGTTCAATATACAAGCCCAACCTACACGAAAACGACGCATTCGAAATGTGGTTGGGCCCTTCCCGGGCCTCCGTAAACTTGTCGTGCTCACGAACAGGAGGTTTACCCCTCAAAAAACAAAAAACGAACGGGAGGTTTTGTCTAAAAAAAAGCTACCAAAGTTCAGAAGAAGCCAACATGCAGAGAGTTCTTGCTTGCTCCCGTCCTTGGACTCATAATTCAAACACTGTGGAGCATTAGGAAAGACCTACGATGAAAACCCATCTAAATTGATATCGATATGTACAATTTTGGCACACTTTTGCTAATCTCAGTTGATTGAGACCTGGTTATGTCTCAGTCGATGCTATATTCATATGATATCTTATATTGAGATATGTGCAAAAAATATCGATTTTCTTTTCTTTTCTTACGTGTTAGAGCAACTCGCCGATCTTAATAAAAAGATAGACGAGTATCTGGCCGAATAAAACTTAGTGGAGTATTTTTACTTCATTAACTTTTGGCTGGACCTAGCTAATCTCCTAAATATAACTGGAGTAAAAAGCAAATTTGGATATGAACAGAGATTTGATTTAAACAAGCTTATAACCGAAATTCAACATATAATTCACATTAACATCCACCTAAACATAGTCTAGTTTAACAAAAAAACTTAAACTTTGTGCGGGCCAACCAGTCCGCCCTAGACATCCCACCGCCCACGGGGTCAGGCCCTGTGCCGTCGTCACGGAGTCGGGGAAGATTCCTCGCCATTTTTCAACGTGGAAGTCGTCGTCGCTGCCGTCGTCGTTGCCTCTCCATTGCCCTCCTGTCGCTTGAGAGGACGATGACCTCCGCCCCATCGGCCACTTGCTCCTCGTATAGGCGGTGCCCTGCCTCCACGAGCTCAGGGTACTGTTGCGCGAAGGTCCGCCATGTACGCCTTGTTGGCGGCCTCCGCCGCAAGCCGTTCCCCCGCCTCCTGGTCCTCCCCCGCCACTCGCGCGTTCACCACCCTGGCTCAACTGGATCGAGCAGTGGCATCTCACGGCACTCAAAATTCTGGCTACCCGCGACGCCATGTAGTCGGACCGACCATATGTCGTACTCGCGGGCCGCAAGCTCGGCAGTGTGGAAGGATCCGGGCCACATTTTCTTGTGGGCCTCGCGATCCGTAATCTCCGCGACCCATGTACCCCATGCCTACTGTCGCACGCCATGGTACTGCCTCTATGGTGGCTGCGGCACGGGGAGGTCGGGGGAGCCGGAGAGCCTGCCGGATGCGGCGGCGGCGTGAGAAGGATGCGCCCGTGTTGCGCTCGTGGCGGCGCGGATGGGCGGCGGGGAGCAGCGGCCACAGGATCCGGCCATGGCGACAACAGTGGAGGACTCGTCGGTGGCGGGGATTAGGGGGGGGGGGGTAGACGAGGTGTGGGGTATTTTACTCCAAGCCCGAGTGGTGGAGTATTTTTTTTTCTCGCTCTAAGCGGTGAAGTAAAATATATACGCGGGTATAGCTTTTAGGAGATTGGCTAAGTCTCAAACCAGATTTTACTTACCGGTTTTAGGGGATCAACTAGAACTGTTCTTATGTTATTAGACTGAGACTTCGTTAAATGTTAGTCAATTCAATTCTAAGCACACCCATTTCGGTGATTTCGGTGCACATGGTTTTGCAGCATTAACAGATACATAATGAAACTATATATAAGAGCACACTTCAACTCTTCCCCTCGAGTATAAGAGTACAGAATTGACGGGCTGAACACTTGTCGGGTCACATTCATCTGCCTACATAACTTATCCAAAACCAAAACTCGATATGTACTCAGCCGACCAGCAATTTCCGACGGTTCGTCGGCAAAGTCGAAGCACAAACGGGAGTAAATTGCATGAAACCATCATTTTAAAGGCTAGGTTTGCAGAAAACACTACGTTATATATTTTTGACAGAAAACACCATATCTAGTGTAATTTTTTGGCAAATAACACTGATCGGCATATTAGGGTTGTTTGAGTGCGTTTATGACAGGTCGGGCACACTTGTCAGAAGTTGACTTGGCAAAAAAATGCCACATAGACGTGTTGACTAGTATACTCTTTCCTCTCCCTCTGAAAAAACAAATGTGCCGGCCATCCCTTCTTCCCCAGCGCGCCCCTCGCGTCCCAGCCCTCGCGCCGTCCCTCCCGGCGCTGCGCCCACCGTCACCGTCGTACCCCCAGCTGGATTCGGAGACATCCATCTCCATCGTCCCCGCCCTGCACCAGACTCGTCGGAAATGCATAATCGGTGTGCGTCGGCTGCGGCTCGATGCCGGCTGTCCAAATGCATCTCGGTGACATGAACAGAAGAAACTCCGCAGGAATCTCATCTTGGACGCCTTGCTAGTTGCTACCTTGGGATCTAGATGGGGTGCCGTGTGCGGCCAGAAATCGTGGGGGTCAGTGGGTGCTTAGCTAATCGCTGGACAATAGCAATCGAACAAGCTCGTACCTCCAATCGGCCTGAGATCACGGACGGGGCAGAAACGGCAGGGGCGCGAACCGACGTCGCGGTGAGGAGGGGGCGTGCTAGGCGGCGGCGTCAGGGGAGAGTCATCTGTCCCAGGACGAGAGGTTCACAACTCGCCGCACGCGAACTCCGCCGGATGCGCTCGTCCGTGGGCAGCGGCTGCAGCGCCTTCTTCTTGATCCCCTTGCACGATGTCGCGACTGCCCCGGCGCGTCGACGAAGAAGGCGAAGGGATTGCACAGGCGGGAGCACTGGGCACCATGGCCAGCCCGACCATGCGGAGCATGAAGCAGAGCACCGCCGCCAGGATGAGCAGCGTGTTCGTGAGCACGCTCGTACCACCGCTGGTCGCCGCCGGCGCGGCCAAGCGGTGGACGGACTGTGTGGGACGGGGAGAAGCAGCTGGACGCAGCGGCGGCGCATGTGAACCTGGTGCTGCGGTGGCTCTGCGTCGTCCCCGGACGGATGCAGCGGAGGCGGCGTGTGGCAAACCTACTGCTGTGTGGCGACGGAGGACAACGGGGTGCGGATCTGCAGCACTTTGGAGCTCGTGGCTCAGCAGCCTCGCCGGACTCCGGCGAAGGCTGCCGCCACGGTGAGTGCACACGACTTGTTCGACGTAATGCTCAAGAGAGGGAGAGAGAGGAGGAAGAGTCAACACGCCTATGTGGCATTTTTTTGCTAAGTCAGCTTCTCACGAGTGAGCCCCACCGGTCATAAGCCCGCTCAAACAACCCTAATACGCGGATCAGTATTATTTGCCAAAAGATTACGCTAGACATGGTGTTTTTTGTCAAAAAACTGTAACGTAGAGTTTTCTGCAAACTTAGCCTTCAAAATGGTGGTTTTCTGCAATTTACTCCACAAAGGCGACCTCAACATTTCCTCGCTTGCGTACCACCTCAAGCGGAGCCTCACACGTTCGCGAAGAGCTTGTACGTGCCGGCGTCGAGCACGATCTGCCTGACGGCGGCCATGGACGCGACGACAGCGACGGCGGAGAACACGACGGCGTTGGCGGTGTTGAGCCAGAACACGAAGCCCTTCTTGGAGGGCTTGAAGGTGAGGTTGTAGAAGAGCGCCGGCACGGCGAAGTCGAGCGGCATGAAGCCGAAGGCCCCGATGAGCGCGTTCATGTCGCCGAAGAAGGGTATCATGGCGGCGATGGTGGTGCCGAAGGCGACGGCCAAGGTCCGGGACACGAGGCGCGACACCACGTTCCGCGCCGCGTACTGCCCGGCCTTGGGGTCCGACAGGAGGCCCTCCAGGACCTCGTTGGTCGGCTGCAGGTACACGGTGGCCGTCGCCGACAGCTGCACCAGCGTGAAGAGCTCCGCCATGAGCAGCAGCCACACCGGGATGACGGGCCTGGCGTCCACCATGAAGTTGTTGAGCAGCAGGCCCTGCGCCGCGTTGCCGAACGCCCAGTACCCGGCCGTGGCCACGCTGAAGAAGGTGGTTACCACCACCGCGTAGCACAGGCACAGCCCCTTAAACATCTTCCCCGTCACCGGCGCCGCCACCGTCGCCTGGAATCAGCATGCACAGCAGGTATACATAAGCAAGTAGTCCGTACACGTGAATCGTAACAAGCCATGGATCATCAGAGGGTTCAGACGTTCAGGTACCTGTATCTCGGGAATGATGCCGTTGCCGTAGGTGGTGGCGATGACGGCGAGGGCGTTGAAGACACCATAGACGCGGGCGTGGGTGTCGCCGACGATGGAGTAGTCCTTGGGCGGCGCCCGGTCGGAGGTGCCGAGGTAGACGCAGCCGGCGACGGCGCAGAGGCTGTAGGAGAGGCAGAGCAGCAGGGAGACGAGGTTGACGTGGCGGAGGGAGTGGAAGGACGGCAGCTGCGCGAGGACGACGAGGAAGACGCCGAAGATGGCCACGAAGACGTAGAGCTTGACGGTGCCTCCGGGGTTGGCGATCAGGTAGATGGTCTGTAAAAAGTCAGGTCGATATCAGCGCACAAACGTGCATGCGCACAAGCACGTCCCGGCACGACCGACGTCGATCGGAATGAACGTGGCTCGAAGGGAGTCCGTACCTTCATGCTCTGGCCGGCGAGCAGGGTGGACGCGACCACGGCGCTGAAGCACACCATGAACTGGATCGGCCCGATGTAGTAGCGCGCCCATCCGGGTCCTGCGTCAGAAAAGGAGTGTTACTAAATGGGTGTGGCTAGGTCTCAGTCGAGTGAGATCTAACCGAGTTTTAGTCAAGTGACATAATATGCAAGAAAGAAAAACAAAAGATGAAAAGAAATTTTTACATGAATCTTAATGTAAGATCTCACGGATATGATAAGTCTCAGTCGATTAAGACTTGACAAGACTGTTACTAATTTTTTTTTGATAACTTGTTGTTGTTCGAACATAGTTTGCTGCACGTCTGTAAAACTTGGATGTCTGATGGAGGTCTTTTCTGCACGAGGGAGGTTGGGGATTTTGGCAAAGAAATCCGCTCCCGTCAATGCTTGTTTTCACCTTCGGAAAATTGCTCTCCTGCCATGGCATGCCGGCGGCGAGCCCACGGTGGTACGTGCGTGCCCCCGCCCACACCGTCAAGACCAGATCTGTCGCCTGTGCGAGGCGCAGGAGTCGCAAATTATTGGAAGAAGATGCTCACGTGATGGCATCTCATGATCCTTGGGTCCGAAAGGCTGGAGCTAACTGCTGGATGTCGGCTAGTGCTGGTAGTCCTTGACCACGTGCTTTTGACCTCCCATGCATCGGTGATCGGTCATGCATGCATGACCAAAGCCAAAGCCAAGATAACATAGCGATTCGCGGGACACTGCCGTGGACTGGTCCGACACGCCCATCACTTGCCCATCGGTGCCACACACGTACAGATGTCGGGCATGCTGGTTTTTACGCTCGAAACATATGGCGGCAGGATAAGGATAATGCCACGTACAGGGAAATGGTGCGTGGAATTTGGATATCGGCCGTGCCATGCTTGACGTGGACTATTCGCAAAAAAAATTTGCTTGACGTGGACTCGTGCGGCCGTACACGGCGCCACGGCGGTGTGTGTAGTTGAACGGTTGCATACGTATAATCGCTTGATGTTGATGATGTGTCAATTCTTTTATTATTAGTGTACTGACCTAGTATGTCGGCGGCCATGTCTCTGAAGCGGAGTTGGCGGCGGCCCTGCTGCGCGTGGTGCTCGAGCACGCGGGAGAGGAGGTTGTAGGAGTAGAAGGTGACGGCGGCGCCGACAACGAGGCACACCATCCCCGCCGACCACCCCAGCGCCGCGAACGCGAACGGCAGGCTCAGCAGCGGCGGCGCCACGATCGACGTCGTCAGGTGGTACCCGCAGTGCAGCCATGACCCTGCAAACACGCACATGCATCAACAACATGTCAGTTCATGATCAACAAGGGATGATTTTCATTGTATTTTCGTTGATTGCAAAATTCATGGAAAGAGGTGCGAGCCCGGTTGGAAAAAAAACAAACGATGATTTTTTTTGTTGTTAACATGATAATGGCATAATAATGTCACGTTCATGCTGTCAGAAATGGGGCCCCGGTGTTTGTGTCCACTCCAACACGATCGCTGCTCGGTCAAAAGTTGGCGGGTATCAGAAGTCCCACGAATCCACGGTGCACCACGTCGAAGAAATCATGTGCCGAGGATGAACTTGTTTATTCTTGCGTGTGCCAAATTTCCGGAGGCGCGCGTCAGCGCACTGAACTCTTCTCCTCGGAATCGGAACGCTGATGAGCGTGTGGTTCAGGGGTCAACAGCTCAACATACAAGACGTGCTGGGAGACTTGGCATTGATACTGACATAAACCTACAGCCGCACTTGTTATTATTCGTCTTCTCTAGCTCGAGTGGATAATCATGCATAGTACTCGAGTATGATTGTTAGCGTCGAATTTCAAGCCGTGCCGGCCGACCGCTCTGTAGTCTACTTCTGCAAGCCGTTACTACTTGATGTTGTCCAGCCTATGCAATATGGATGCGCGATGTGTACCCGCGAGATGGTGATTGTGTACCAGTCCGGCCACGGTGCACACACCACTACCAACACCTCGTTTAGCACACAAGGAATTGCCGGAGGTGCAAAATTCAGTGGAAATCCTACGTTAACATTAGTGTACTTTTGGCAGTTCCCTAGTAATATAATTACTTAATGCAAGTTGAGAAAATATTACTTGCTGGAGCATCATAGTTAGACCAGTTGACTGGCTGCTAAGCAGACTAATACATGTTGGGGTGATCTGGCTGCACATGTTTAGAGACACTAGATAATATTTGGTGCACATGTTTTCTAGGAATAAAAATGCAGTGCTCTGCGCACATTTCGCGGGAATGCACATGGAGGCGTATGGGGTATGGCTATGGATGGCCAAGAATCCCAGCATGCCGCGAGTACTATTGTGTTTTGTCTCTTCTTTCTTCGCCGCTAAAGAACATTTGGGCACGCTGGGTGAAGAGGGGAGGGAAAGTAAAAAGAGTGACATTTGCAGGGGGGAAAGCAGGTTCGTAGAAAGCACAACTCTCGTAAAGCTATCCGTCTAAAAAAATCACATAAAGTAGACGGTGAAAAAAGGATGAAAACTCTTGAAAGGATAGATATGGGCAAGGGGCCAATTCAACACATGCATCCACTACCCAGCAAGAACTTTTGATCAGGAGATCCCCGTAGGTGGAAGCTTCAATGGCATGGCCAAATCATTGCCTTGTAAACCAAATATTGTTTGCAGCTACTCCTACATCGATTTTATCTTGCTAGCAATAGCATAGCCAAAGCCACCTTGGCTCCCTTTGGTAGATATGTACAGTTGGTAATCAGGGCTGCTGTTTTAGCTGGGGCAACCAACCAACAGTTTCATGCAGCGGCATGATCCTGACGCTCTCTCCACGAACACATGCGGTCATGTGCTCCCCTGACGCGCTAAAGAAGAGAAAGAGAAGATGGGCTCCGGCACCTTTGGACTGGAGGACGAAGAGCGCGCCGGCGTCGAGCTTCTGGCCGACGGTGTCGCCACCGGCCTCCATCTTCTTCGCCTCCTCCTCCTCCCTGCTCGGAGCCCCCATGCCGTCTAGCTAGCTTAGCTATCTCCTGACAGGCGGGGGCAGGACAAGACTGGCCCGGAAAGAAAGGTGGCTAGCCGAGCTACCAGTGCCAGACTCACACGTCGTGAAAATAATCTCACGGATCGAGAAGGTTCTCTTCCCCTCTCTTTGACCCCTTTGCTCGACCGATATGTGCAGGGAGCCAAGAGCTGAGCTACTCCCCTATATAGGCGCCGCGGTGCCGTGCTGAAAAGCCGACTGATGTGAGCGCACGCCAAAAGCGCGCGCACGTATCAGGCTCCTGAATCCTGATTCTCTTTGGCCGCTTCACGGGCAAAATAACTGAGCCTACAGCAAAATACTCACTTCGTCTCATAATATAAAAGCGTTTTTGACGGAGGAAGCAATTAACACGTTCAGGCATGCTTTTCTTGAAAAACAAAGGCATGCGATTATACTGATTGTTACACCCAGGTTTCGTTGTCTCGACGGATGGAACGACCGGGGCGTGCCGGTGGAGCGCATCTAGCTGATGGGACAGTGGAGAGGCGTACATGGTTGAGTCCGTTGCTGCGTAGATGCGTGCGACAAGTTGCCCACCGATTGATGAACAGAACAGAAGTGCAGGTGTAGGAGTGGGAGTTTTCGTTGCCGGCCACGGCGCCAGGCTTGGCCGCTAGCTGGGTTCGTTGGCAGTGCGTATCAACGGCGTGTTGGGGGCACGACGGGGACGTGCCAGAGGAGGAGGATGTCGATATGCTCCAGTGGGTAAGTAGCGTTCGCTGTCATGGCAATTGCAACAGTCCGATCCACAGCCTTCTGAAAATAAATAAACCGGTGATCTTGGAATCTTTGGGTCGGTGCAATCAGTTAAACCTGCCAGGTTATCAGCCTCCTCTGGCCTATCAACTTGATTCTTCTTTAGGCCGGCCGGGGTTATCGATCAACTTCAGAGCTAATAGTTTAAAAAAAACTTCGGAGCAAATAATTCTCTTTTTGAAGCAAGCATGCTGTCACAGCTGGCTATCTCGCGCGCGAGCGTTGGCACGCTCGTTTTCCGACAAGATGTGTTCTCCAAAATGGGAAAGTGTACAGCGCCTTCTTAGTTGCCTTAGGATTAGTTGCAGGATCAAATTAGAGCGGCCCTCATCCCCTTGAAAATCAGGGGGGGCAATTAAATGTTGATTGGGTTGGGTTCTTACCATATCAATCGCTGCATGCACGGAGTGCTTGCTTTCAAGCAGTACTTCGCGTAGGCCTGCTCCCCATGCAAAAGAAAGTAATCCTACGCAATTAATGCTAGTACTTGTGAGGATGCTACTCTGTGGAGTACTAATCTGTGGATTGATTCGATCGTTGGCACGCGCGGCCGTGAAAGAGTCAATTCCCTCCTATACTCACAGGCTCTCTCGGTCTCAGGCTCGCTCAACGACTCAATAACTCAAGGCATGTACAATGGTTCTATCTTAACAATGCCACGTAGGATAAATGATGAGATGGAGAAGAGAGAAATCATAAGAAAAAGCTTGTCTTTTCTTATTTATTAAGAGAAGACAAGAAATGATCTCTTAGCACAATTTGTCTCACCACATTTTTAAGAATAGCTAGTTATTTAAGATAAGGCTAAGATATGATCTATTGTAGACATATTTTTTGTATTCTCTAAATTACATGCAAGACTTAAGATAAGACTATCTTATCAACCATTGTACATGCCCTCATGGACTGAAATCTGTAAGATTCGCAATCACGACCACTTGCTAGTTTTGTGCGTAGGGGAATATTTATAATCGAAAAATCTCGTGGGAGGCCTTGTGTGGTGGCATAATAATGAACTTCAACGCGATTACCTTGCAGGTGTTGACTTCACAAGCTCAAATGCGCTCGCTCATCTTCAACGGTTGGTTAACAGATGTGATGATCTTTGACTGCTTCGCACAATTAGCCAGGTGCACGTGATGTGTATAATAAGCAAACACTTTGCATGCACCGAAGGAGTAAAACTTTTCCTCAATTGCAGGCTTGCAGCCTGCATTTTCTTGTTTGACAATGTATTGGATTCTGGGTGCCCGCGGGTGCACGCCGCTCTCCTCTCCATTATAATTATCAAGCACTCTGTCATCCCCGTCAAATCAAAATAAAATAAAACTGAGTACTTTGTCAGTGCGTATTTATCAGTTGATGCGACACCGCAACAGAAAATGACAAGAAAATCAGACATTACAAGCATTTACTAGTAACAACATTTCACCCAACCAGGGTTCAAACCTCAAAGTGATATTGAACCCCTTCACGTTGATCTGCCGTCTTGACAAGTCGACGTGGTAGGCGACGTCTTCTTCTCGGCATGGGCACAGGCGTGTTTTTTCTACCGGAAAAGAGGGGGCAGGGGAGGAGGTTGTCTAAAGCTGACGACCCGGACGCACAAAAGTTCAGAGAAGATTGGATTTGCCATAGAAAGGGCCTCCACTGACGACCGATCGCCGTGAGTGGGTTATGGTAAAACAGTGGCAAAGCCAGGAGCAGGCGGCCAGGTTAATCGCCGCGTCAACCTGTGATCATGCCGGAGAACCGTTCAACGGAGACGAACTGGGACTAAGAACCGAGAGGGAAACTTCTGTTCTCGTCAGTGGGTAGTGCCCGTGTGATTAGGAACAGAGAGCGTGTATGTCTCACGGTCTCTGATGAGCCCTTTTGAATTAGCCCTGGTTAAAGCATCTTCAACCGCCGCGCTACGCGCCGCATGCAAAAAACTACTTTACCATGCGCCTTTCATTTGGTTTTGTGCGGCTGGCGGCGCTGGCTCCAACAGCCGCGTTAAAATGCAGCACGCGTCGCTCCAGCAGAGCGCAAAAAATGCAGCGCGCGTGACTCGCCGGGGCATTGCATATGTTGCATTTTGGACACAAAATGGATTTGAAACCTTCAAAATGCAATGAATATGACATATAAATCTCACACAAACAAGTTGATGAATAAAAGTTCATGCCCACAAGTTCAAAATCATGCCCACAAGTTCATCCAATCAAGTTTAAAATGCAAATCAAGTTCATGACACAAACGAAAGACACATCAAGCCTCGCCCTAGTCTTCGTCCTCATCTTCGGAAGACGGTTCTTCCTCCTCCGAAGATGATTCTTCCTCCTCCTCCTCATCGCGCACCGCATCACGTGAAGCTCCGACGGTTGGCAAGATCTTCAACGGCATCTTCATGGGAATGTGTGTGAGGAGGCACACCGGAAGACATTTCGTCCATCGCGGCCGGAGGTGCACCCATGCCTCCCATGAGAGAAGCAAAACTCATGCCTCGCATGGCGGCCATAGCGTCGGGGGGTTCTCCAAAGCCACCCATGCCTCCCATGGTCTTCATGGTAGCTCCAAAGCCACCCATGGCACCTAAACCGCCCACGGTACCTCCGAAGCCACACATGCCTCCCATGGCGGCAAAGCCACCGCCACCCATTGCGCGAATCATGGCTCTTTTTTGGATAAAGACTTCTTCGCGGGCAAGATTGACATACTCCTTTTGCACCTCATAAAAACTTAACCTTTTCTCAATTTTAGTTCTTGGCAGATTTTAGCTATTTTAGGACAAGTCAAGCAATCATCACACAATTCAAGCAAGCATGCAAAGAGTATATTGGCAGCGGAAAGTAAAGCATGCAACTTGCAAGAATGTAAAGGGAAGGGTTTGGAGAATTCAAACGCAATTGGAGACACAGATGTTTTTCCCGTGGTTCGGATAGGTGGTGCTATCCTACATCCACGTTGATGGAGACTTCAACCCACGAAGGGTAACGGTTGCGCGAGTCCACGGAGGGCTCCACCCACGAAGGGTCCATGAAGAAGCAACCTTGTCTATCCCACCATGGCCATCGCCCACGAAGGACTTGCCTCACTAGCGGTAGATCTTCACGAAGTAGGCGATCTCCTTGCCCTTACAAACTCCTTGGTTCAACTCCACAATCTTGTCGGAGGCTCCCAAGTGACACCTAGCCAATCTAGGAGACACCACTCTCCAAGAAGTAACAAATGGTGTGTTGATGATGAACTCTTTGCTCTTGTGCTTCAAATGATAGTCTCCCCAACACTCAACTCTCTCTCACAGGATTTGGATTTGGTGGAAAGAAGATTTGAGTGGAAAGCAACTTGGGGAAGGCTAGAGATCAAGATTCATATGGTAGGAATGGAATATCTTGGTCTCAACACATGAGTAGGTGGTTCTCTCTCAGAACATATGAGTTGGAAGTGTAGATGTGTTCTGATGGCTCTCTCCACGAGTGAAGAGGAGGTGGAGGGGTATATATAGCCTCCACACAAAATCCAACCGTTACACACAATTTACCAATCTCGGTGGGAGCGAATCAACAAACTCGGTCGGACCGAAAAGGTAAACCTAGTGACCGTTAGGGATTTTCGGTGGGACCGACATGCAACTCGGCAGGACCGATTTTGTGAGGGTTAGGGCATAACGTAATCTCGGTGAGACCGATTACACAAACTCGGTGAGACCGATTTTGGTAATTAGCTAACCAGAGAGTTGGTCAGGCAAACTCGGTGGGACCGATTTGCTCTTTCGGTGAGACTGAAATGTTACAAAAAGGAAACAGAGAGTTTACATTGCAATCTCGGTGGGACCGATCCGCTCTTTCGGTGAGACCGAAAAGTTACGAAAGGGAAATAGAGAGTTTGCAATCCCATCTCGGTGAGACCGAGATCCCTATCGGTAGAACCGATTTGCTAGGGTTTGGCAGTGGCTTATGACAAGTGAAACTCGGTGGCGCCGGATAGAAAGAATCGGTAGGACCGAGTTTGGCTTAGGGTTTAGGTCAAATGTGGATATGGGAAAGTAGTTGAGGGTTTTGGAGCATATCACTAAGCACATGAAGCAAGAGGCTCATTAAGCAACACCTCATCCCTCCTTGATAGTATTGGCTTTTCCTAAAGACTCAATGTGATCTTGGATCACTAAAATATAAAATGAAGAGTCTTGAGCTTTTGAGCTTGAGCCAATCCTTTGTCCTTAGCATTTTGAGGGTTCCACTTTCACCATCCATGCCATGCCAATCATTGAGCTTTCCTGAAATAATCATCTTGGAATAGCATTAGCTCAATGAGCTATATGTTGTTATGAATTACCAAAACCACCTAGGGATAGTTGCACTTTCATTGTACTACATGAAAACAAAGCAAGTTAGCACTTCGAACACCAACAACAAGTATGATGAACATGTATGAAATGCCACTTTATCGTCCTCATTTGTGCCACTTGGGTTCAACTTGTCAACCGCCTTTTGTGCGGCAGCCCACCTTTGACAATCCGAGTTGATTGTCGACCATCGGGATCGAAGTGATCTCTCGGAGCGATCAATTCCACTCACGTTGCAAACATCAAAGTGTTCTTTCATCCGCCCCCAATAAGCATCTCTACTTTGATCACCTCCAACGGATGGATCCCTCGACACTTGCAAGCAAGTATTGCATAGTAAGATGTCATCGGCGTTGGTGTAATTGCCCGCTCTTCCTTTCGGCGCGTCGACAATGCCCTCACCATCCTCGTCCACCTCAAACTCATGCTCTTTGAAATGCATGTCATTGGTCCAATGCGAATTGTTGGAGCCAACACCCATAGTTGACATGTATGCATCATCGTTGACACTACAAAATATATAGAACAATGCAAATAAGCTATATATATGGATGCATTCAAAAAATAACAAGAAAATAAAAATTGGAAAAGTTTTCTACCTTTGGGGCATATCGTCGAACACGTTGTGCGTGTCGGCCGCCGGCTCAACGAGTGAGCTCTCCGGCGCTTCAGTAGCCGCCGCGCCCGTCACACGCCCCGCAAGCTTCTTTCTCCTCGCCTTCGAGGTGCCGGAGCCGTCCGCCGCTGTAACACCCATGATGCGGCTATATCTCCCACGTGTCGAGGCATGACTTAGAGGCATAACCGCATTGTGGTTTTGTCGCAAGAGGGGTAATCTTCACACAATCCCATGTACTGAATAAGAAAGGGATGAATAGTTGGCTTACAATCGCCACTTCACACAAATAACAAGTTAAACATACATCATACAGAGTACAATCAAGGTCTGACTAAGGAACCAAAATAAAAGAAGACAACCCCAAATGCTAGATCCCCGATCGTCCCAACTAGGCTCCACTACTGATCAACCGGGAAAGACACATAACAGCTATCAAGATCATCATCGAGCTCCCACTTGAGCTCGGTTGTGTCACCATCACTGGTATCATCGGCACCTACAACTGTTTGGAAGTATCTGTGAGTCACGAGGACTCAGCAATCTCACACCCGTGAGATCAAGACTATTTACGCTTATGGGTAGGAGAAGGTAGTGAGGTGGAGTTGCAGCAAGCACTAAACATATATGGTGGATAACATACGCAAATAAGAGCGAGAAGAGAAGCAACGCAACGGTCGTGAAGCTAGAAGTGATCAAGAAGTGATCCTGAAACTACTTACGCACAACCATAACATAAGACCGTGTTCACTTCCCGGACTCCGCCGAAAAGAGACCATCACGGCTACACACGCGGTTGATGCATTTTAATTAAGTCAAGTGTCAAGTTCTCTACAACCAGACATTAACAAATTCTCATCTGCCACATAACCGTGGTCACGGCTTTCGAAAGTTCAAACCCTGCAGGGGTGTCCCAACTTAGCCCATCACAAGCTCTCATGGTCAACGAAAGATATTCCTTCTCCCGGAAAGACCTGACCAGTCTCGGAATCCTGGTTGCAAGACATTTCGACAATGGTAAAACAAGACCAGCAAAGCTGCCCGATGTGTCGACAATCCCAATAGGAGTCGCACGTATCTCGTTCTCAGGACACATCGGATAGGTCAAGCTACGAGTAAAACCATCCCTAAAGTTGCCCTGAGGTGGCCCCGTAGGTTGCTCGGTTCAGACCAACACTTAGAGAAGCACTGGGCCCGGGGGGGGGGGGGGGGAGGGGGGTTAAAATAAAGATGACCCTCGGGTTGGCCGACCCAAGGGAAGGGTAATAGGTTGTTAGGCAAATGTAAAACCAAGGTTGGGCCTTGCTGGAGGAGTTTTATTCAAAACGGACTGTCAAGGGGTTCCCATAACACCCAACCGCGTAAGGAACGTAAATCAAGGAACATAACACCGGTATGACGAAAACTAGGGCGGCAAGAGTGGAACAAAACACCAGGCATAAGGCCGAGCCTTCCACCCTTTACCAAGTATATAGATGCATTAATTAAATAAGAGATATTGTGATATCCCAACATATCCATGTTCCAACATGGAACAAACTTCAGCTTCACCTGCAACTAACAACGCTATAAGAGGGGCTGAGCAAAAGCGGTAACTTAGCCAAACAACGATTTGCTAGGAAGGAGGGTTAGAGGCTTGACATGGCAATACGGGAGGCATGATATAATAAGTGGTAGGTAGCGCGACATAGCGATAGAGCGAACAACTGGCAAGCAAAGATAGAAGTGATTTCGAGGGTATGGTCATCTTGCCTGATATCCCGCAAGGAAGAAGAACGAGTCCATGAAGAAGGCAAACAGACGTAGTCGAACGGATCCTCACAACTCTGAAACGAAACCGAAGCTAACGTGAGAAGCAACCCGGAAAGAAGCAAGCAACATAGTAAATAACCATCACATAAACATGGCATGATGCATAATCAATCATGATGCATGTCCGATTTAAAGAGGAATGGCATGGCAGAGTGCAACAAACAATACTACAAATTAAGTGGAGCTCAATATGCAACGGAGTTGCATATTGACGCAACATCACATCAATTATTTACTTCTCTCTCATTTAAACTACTCAAAAATATTAAATGTTTTTAAACATGGCAAGAGGTGAAGCATAATTAAACTAACTATCTAGGCAAGTTTAAATGAGGCCGGAAATAACAAACAACAATTTCGGAAAATCCCCATGTGCATATTTTAAGGTTGGTACTGTTCTGTCCTGAAGCATATTTTAGAGTTGTTAAACATGAAAAGTAATGCCACCATGTTAATCTATGCATTTTTCTACCCCATTTACATATAAAGTTTATTAAATTTGGAGCTACGGTTATTTAGTTATGAAATAAAGCATTTTAACATGGCAATAAGGAAAAATATAAGCAAACAACATTTTAAACATTTTTAACATGCATGCAAGTAGCATATTAAGAAACTAGACAAAATTCTAGTCACCTTTCATATATAAAACATTTTAATATGATGCACGGTTCATGAGATATGAAATGCATGATCTAGAGGGACTTTTCTGTAAAAACTACAGTCTCTGGTTAATTGTGAAAATCACAGGATCAGGAGAAAAACAACGGGCTGAAACTGGAGGTGCTGGGAGCTGCTCACATTGGGCCAAGCCCAGCTGGAGGAGAGGCTGGGCCGCAGCGCCTTGCTGGGCCGCGATGAGGCACAAGGCGAGGCCGGCACGGAGCGGATGCAGGCCTTGGAGCTGCTAGCGATGTTGGGCTGGGGAGGTCGCGGCCCACGCGCAGCCACACGCGGTCAACGCACACGAGCGGACGCTGGACGACGGCAGGAGGTTGATGCCGGCGCGAAGGGAGGCCGGGGACGAGCACCGGCGAGCGGATCCGGGCGGGATTCGCCGGATCCGACGAGGAAAAGGCCTGGGCGGGCAGATCCGAGAGGGCAGCCTCGTTCTCGATGCGGAACGACGATGGACAACGGCAGCGGGCGGAGCTTCGAGCTCGGCGCGCCATGGAGGCTCCCTGCAAGGAAAACCGAGAGGGCGTGAGGGAGAGAGCGGGGAAAGGAAGGAGGCAAGGGCGCACTGGCCTGCTGGAGGTCTCCAGCGATGGGCGGCGCTCGTCGCCAGCGAGTGCGGACGGCGGGTCAGCGAGGCGGCGAGGACGCGCTGGATCGGGAGCTCTCCTGCACGGGGAGCTCGGACTTGAGGGCAGCGGCGGCTCAGGTCCTGGATGGGCTCGGGGCGGGCTCCAGTGGGCCCTGAGGGCCGCGGGAGGTGGAGGGAGGCAGGAAGACATGGAGGTGCCCGGTTGGTTGGGGCGGCGGCGTTGGCGGCGGCGAGGAGGTTGGATGGGCATGGAAATGGAGGTGGGGGCGGCAGCTGGAAGGTGGAGGTGGCGGCTGTGGGTTGGGGGGCACGGAAAACAAGGAGGGGAGGAAGGAATGTCCAGAATTGGAAGGGGGGTCTCCTTTTATAGGCAGGGTTGGGGTTTGGGGGGATTCGTGGGGTTTCTGGACCCTCCGTTGACGATCCGACGGCTCCGGCGAGAGGGGAGTTCAGGTGGGTGATGATGGGTTGTGCAAGTGGACTAGTGGGCTGAGAAGAGAGGAAGATGGGCAGCCCGACACATGTTTTCGGAGACCAAAAACGTCCGACGTTTTGGCCAACTATTATGCCACTATAGTTAATCGTTGGGGCGTCAAACGGACTCTGAATGCGATGAAACTTGGCAGGTGACCTACCGATGACATAACAACACCGCATGTCAACTTCCAACCCATTCCGAGAACATTTCCCGGCCACTTATAAAATAATATTTCGGACATGCCGCGGGCGCATGCGAGTGTGCCTGGGCTCAGAACGGACAAGGACGGAACTGGGGAAAGCCAGACGGATGCAAGTTTTGAAAACATGATGATACAATGCACATGATGACATGGCAAGATGCAACACGCAAGCGAATGGCAAGGCAACAACAGCAAATAACTGGAAGACACCTGGCGCAACGGTCTCGGGGCGTTACAACACTCCACCACTACAAGAGGATCTCGTCCCGAGATCTAGGATGGCACCGGGCGTAACGGAAGAGGAAGAAAAGAGGTAAAACTAAGTTGCTTCTTTGACAAATGAGTGAAACCAAATAACCTTGAGAGGTTGAACAAATTGAAAGAAAGAATACAACAAAGATAAACAAAGTTGAAAACACTCCGTTAGAAAAGAGGAACAAGGACCATTACTAGAACCTTGTAGGTTGAAAGACATAAGAAAAGGGTTGCAATGGACAAGAAGTACATGCAAGCACTCCGGTTGAAACGAGATGTACAAGGAACAATAAAGATCAATTACGAAAACACTTCGGTTGGAAATGGAAGGCAATAATATGAACTTGGCAAAATGAAAGCACTTGGATGAGACTCCGGTTAGAAGAGGAATGATAGACACAACACTCCGGTTAACACAAGATAGAGACGGAATAAGAATGATATAATTTGGACAGCACTCCGACTGTAAATGGAAGGAATTGAACATGAATTTGTCAAGATGAGAGGATACTTGATGAAATCAACAACACACTGCCTCCGGAACTATTGAAAGAATGGCATAAGGGGTAAGAAGGATTTCAGACAGCACTCCAGTTGAGAAGAGATGCAAGACTTGACAAAATGGGAAGAACTTGAAAAGAGGGCATGACACTCCGGTTAAATGGATAAGCACGAAAAAAACACAATCCTCACAACTCGAGATGATGAGAGAAGAGAGCAACATCACAATGCCTCCGGAAGAAATGAAAGAATGGAATGGAATGAACGGACGGAAACAAGATCTTGAGAGAGCACGCTTACAACAAATGCTAGAACGGAGTTGTTGGATTATCAACAACGAAAGGATAAGCTTGACGCGGGCTTATGGAAAACATCTCAAAACTATGAGGTGAAATTCTGCCACTAACGGAAATAATAGATTGGATTGATATCAACAAGGAGAAGAGAAAACTTATTTCACCAGGAGGATAAATGAAGAACTTGGTCATTTATGAACACCATAAATAGCAACAATCCTTAGGGAAGGCTTAAGGTGAAATATGACACAAGATAACTCCAATGAAGAGATTGATGGGTTGAAAAGATGTCTTGAGCGAAGAGAAAATGATGGATTTAGATATGTCACTCTTGAAAACTTGTGAATCATGAAAATACGAAGGGAAATTATAAACAATGACATAACACCACCTCGAAAGATGAGATATGAAATAATTGCACTTCAGAATGCAAGATGAAGAATGCTTGAACTCCTCAAAACAAGACATGTGTTGAACACCATGTTTATTTTAGAGTATAGCTTGTCGTATCATAACTCCGACAGAAATCTTGAGGAGAATTGAAGAATGAAAGGAATCTTTGATGAACCACAATGTAGAGCCTCCATGAAGAACTTCGGTAATAAAAGGATGATAAAAAGAAAGAGAAGTTGAGAACATAAGGTGAAGCCTTGAGATGATTAGATGGAGCTTCGCGACGAGATAATGCAGAAAAAAACCTGGAACTCCAGAATAGAAAAGATGAAGGATCTCAAACCGAGAAATGTGATATGACGAACAACTCCAGAGAGAAAGATGAATCACCTGGGTGAACCAAGAATAAGAATTATGTTATGCATATCCTTCAGCAATTTAGATTGGTGACAAGCAATGGATTTGGCATACTACTTATTCTCGTTGAAAAGGATTAAGATAGATATAGCGCCAACTTGGGAAGGTCTTCAACGAACCACCGGTAGGATTTGGAAACAATGAATGAATTGATATGAAAACGAAGGAAGAAGAATCTTGAACAAACCACTGTAAGAATTGAAAATGAAAATGGCAAAAGCACAATTCACCAGGAAGAATTGGAAAATGAAGTAAGATACTTAAGAGAATCAAGATGCAAGAGAACGAAGAGATCGCAGACTGATTAAAGAATGCTTGAATGATGCACCAATAAGATTTGGAGAACGAGAGCTGAAAGATGAGAATAAATAATTCTGAGATGATGGGCTCCGAAGAATCTAACTGAAAAGACTCTTGAATTGCTCCGGATGGGTGAAAAGAATTCTCATAATCGAAAACAATTAAGAGAGGATGGCATCAAGCTAGAATCACGAATCTTTGGAAGAACGGGTAAGAATTTAAGAGGAACTCCTCTTCGGTCTTCAAATGTTGAGAATGACGACGAGAAACACCACCATGCATTGTTGAGGCACTCCGGAATGACAATTAGAAAGGTTGAACCAACGATGAAAAGAATTTGAAAGATCTTGGAGAAAAGCATTTGACTGATGATAACTCATTCTTACGTCAAACTTTGAGATGAATTTGAGAATAACTCCGGGAAAATTAGAAGAGTCAGGTAAGATCCCGGGAAAAGACCTGTGGGTTAGGGCCCACTCAAAAGAAACTCCATTGAAAAATTTGAAAGAGAGATTGCGCCAGTTGAATTAAATGGCTTGAATAAGGTAAGACCTCGAAACAGCTTGAAAGGATTACTAATAGAAACTTGAATCTTCTGGGATATCTTCAGCACTCCAGATAAACATGAATAACAAGAGGTGGATGATTAAGAAGTGCATCGGCATGAGAAAACGTTTAAAACGAGGAAAGGAATATGATCAACAAAGCTTGAATTGAATCCATCGGAGAAGAAAGAGAACGAAGAATGATGAACTTGAAGCTCCGTTAGTATCTTCCTGAGAATCATCGGAAGAACATTGACGAAAAAGAATGGAGAGACTTCACATCCATAAGATGATACTTGATTAAGAAATATGAGTCCTCGAAGAAAAAGGGTGGGAGGGCGGGAAAACAAAGGCAACTTGGGGACGGATGAAACAAACACCGGTGAGAAAACTAAGATTGGATCTTGCAAATATTGAAAGGATAGGATTAACTGCGAGAGAAGCACATCGGTTGAAAAGGATTGGCATGACCATCTCGATGATCGAAAAGGATTAACACTCCCATAGAAATATGAGAACACCATTTAGGAAAAGGTATGAATTCAACACTTGACATTGAAGCAACTAGAATACCACATCTGAAAACAAAAACAAAGGATTTGGTTTGCAGGATAAACTGGAAACAAACATATGATAGATCCCATATCGTATCATGTGTCTGTTGGAAAGATATACCATGAGGTACTTGAATTCCCACTTATAAACTCCCGAAACTTTCTAGTTATGCAATCAGGTGTTGGGGATACACGGGAAGCAATATATCTCACCCAAACTAACAATCCCTACATCCAGTTGTATCCATCCTTCAACACATAACCAAGAAACCTTCGGAAATCATGCACCTCAACCTTTGAAAAGCATCCGTTATACTCCCGCCCTAGTACTGGGTGGCGTTGAGGTTATCTCACCAACAACTGCATAAAAGAGATTTTCGATGTCGGCGAACTCAGGTATTCCAGAACTGCAACGATAAAATTGTGACGACAACACCTCAGAGCTCAACTCCCCGGGACACTGCCACAACCCCTAAATGTCAGGAGGCACCAAGAACAATGTTCTTGTCACAAGACTATTGGAACGATCCCAAGATACCCGAGTGATCCTAAAAAAATTGTGAAATTTGAGGAGAGGGAAGTCAAAACATCTATGTCAGGAGGCCTCACCAGAGTGACGAAGGGACTGAGGAGTAAAAAGAATCCTACTCTCCGATATATATAATCCTAAGACTCAAAACATTTTGTTCTAGACTCAACAATGTCAACGATTCGATCAAGCAGGGGGCTCCTAAGTCAGGGATGGCTCTGATTACCAACTTGTAACACCCACGATGCGGCTATATCTCCCACGTGTCGAGGCACGACTTAGGGGCATAAACGAATTGTGGTTTTGTCGCAAGAGGGGTAATCTCCACACAATCTCATGTACTGAATAAGAAAGGGTTAAAGAGTTGGCTTACAATCGCCACTTCACACAAATAACAAGTTAAACATACATCATACAGAGTACAATCAAGGTCCGACTACGGAACCAAAATAAAAGAAGACAACCCCAAATGCTAGATCCCTGATCGTCCCAACCGGGATCCACTACTGATCAACCGGAAAAGACACATAACAGCTATCAAGATCTTCATCGAGCTCCCACTTGAGCTCGGTTGCGTCACCTGCACTGGTATCATCGGCACCTGCAACTGTTTGGAAGTATATGTGAGTCATGAGGACTCAGCAATCTCACACCCGTGAGATCAAGACTATTTAAGCTTATGGGTAGGAGAAGGTAGTGAGGTGGAGCCATAGCAAGCACTAATCATATATGGTGGGTAACATACGCAAATAAGAGCGACAAGAGAAGCAACGCAACGGTCGTGAAGCTAGAAATGATCAAGAAGTGATCCTGAAACTACTTACGCACCATAACACAAGACCGTGTTCACTTCCCGGACTCCGCCAAAAAGAGACCATCACGGCTACACACACGGTTGATGCATTTTAAATAAGTCAAGTGTCAAGTTCTCTACAACCGGACATTAACAAATTCCCATCTGCCACATAACCGCGTGCACAGCTTTTGAAAGTTTAGACCCTGCAGGGGTGTCCCAACTTAGCCCATCACAAGCTCTCACGGTCAACGAAGGATATTCCCTCTCCCGGAAAGACCCGATCAGTCTCGGAATTCCGGTAACAAGACATTTCGACAATGGTAAAACAAGACCAGCAAAGCCGCCTGATGTGTGGACAATCCCGATAGGAGTCACACGTATCTCGTTCTCAGGACACACCGGATAAGTCAAGCTACGAGTAAAACCATCCCTCAAGTTGCACCGAGGTGGCCCCGCAGGTTGCTCGGTTTGGACCAACACTTAGAGAAGCACTGGCCCAGGGGGGGGTTAAAATAAAGATGACCCTCGGGTTGGCCGACCCAAGGGAAGGGTAATAGGTTGTTAGGAAAATGTAAAACCAAGGTTGGGCCTTGCTGGAGGAGTTTTATTCAAAGCAAACTGTCAAGGGGTTCCCATAACACCCAACCGCGTAAGGAACGCAAAATCAAGGAACATAACATCGGTATGACGGAAACTAGGGCGGCAAGAGTGGAACAAAATACCAGGCATAAGGCTGAGCCTTCCACCCTTTACCAAGTATATAGATGCATTAATTAAATAAGAGATATTGTGATATCCCAACATATCCATGTTCCAACATGGAACAAACTTCAGCCACCTGCAACTAACAACGCTATAAGAGGGGCTGAGCAAAAGCGGTAACTTAGCCAAACAACAATTTGCTAGGAAGGAGGGTTAGAGGCTTGACATGGCAATACAGGAGGCATGATATAACAAGTGGTAGGTAGCGCGACATAGCGATAGAGCGAACAACTAGCAAGCAAAGATAGACGTGATTTCGAGGGTATGGTCATCTTGCCTGATATTCCGCAAGGTAGAAGAACGAGTCCATGAAGAAGGCAAACAGACGTAGTCGAACGGATCCTCACAACTCCAAAACGAAACCGAAGCTAACGAGAGAAGCAACCCAGAAAGAAGCAAGCAACATATTAAACAACCATCACATAAACATGACATGATGCACAATCAATCATGATGCATGCCTGGTTTAAAGAGGCATGGCATGGCAGAGTGCAACAAACAATATTACAAATTAAGTGGAGCTCAATATGCAACGGAGTTGCATATTGACGAAACATCACATCAATTATTTAGTTCTCTCTCGTTTAAACTACTCAACAATATTAAATGTTGTTAAACATGGCAAGAGGTTAAGCATAACTAAACTAACTATCTAGGCAAGTTTAAATGAGGCCAGAAATAACAAACAACAATTCTGGAAAATCCCCATGTGCATATTTTAAGGTTGGTACTGTTATGTTCTAAAGCATATTTTAGAATTGTTAAACATGCAAAGTAATGCCACCATGTTAATCTATGCATTTTTCTACCCCATTTACATATAATGTTTATTAAATTTGGAGCTACGGTTATTTAGTTATGAAATAAAGCATTTTAACATGGCAATAAGGCAAAATATAAGCAAACAACATTTTGAACATTTTTAGTATGCATGAAAGTAGCATATTAAGAAACTAGACAAAATTCTAGTCACCTTTCATATATAAAACATTTTAATATGATGCACGGTTCATGAGATATGAAATGCATGATCTAGAGGGATTTTCTGTAAAAACTACAGTCTCTGGTTAATTGCGAAAATCGCAGCATCAGGAAAAAACAACGGGCTGAAACAGGAGGTGCTGGGAGCTGCTCTGGGCCAAGCCCAGCTGGAGGAGAGGCTGGGCCGCAGCGCCTTGCTGGGCCGCGATGAGGCACAAGGCGAGGCCGGCAGGGAGCGGATGCAGGCCTTGGAGCTGCTGGCTATGCTGGGTCGGGGAGGTCGCGGCCCACCCGCGGCCACAAGCGGCCAACGCACGCGAGCGGACGCTGGACGGCAGCAGGAGGTTGATGCCGACGCGAAGGGAGGCCGGGGACGACCACCGGCGAGCGGATCCGGGCGGGATCCGCCGGATCCGACGAGGAAAAGGCCTGGGCGGGCAGATCCGAGAGGACAGCCTCGTTTTCGGTGCGAAACGACGATGAACAACGGCAGCAAGCGGAGCTCCGAGCTCGGCGCGCCATGTAAGCTCCCTGCGAGGAAAACCGAGAGGGCGTGAGGGAGAGAGCGGGGAAAGGAAGGAGGCAAGGGCGCACTGGCCTGCTGGAGGTCTCCGGCGATGGGCGGCGCTCGTCGCCGGCGAGTGCGGACGGCGGGTCAGCGAGGCGGCGAGGACGCGCTGGATCGGCAGCTCTCCCGCACGGGGAGCTCGGACGCGAGGGCGGCGGCGGCTCGGGCCCTGGATTGGCTCGAGGCGGGCTCCAATGGGCCCTAAGGGCCGCGGGATGTGGAGGGAGGCAGGGAAACATGGAGGCGCCCGGTTGGTCGGGGCGCCAGCGCTGGCGGCGGCTGGCCATTGACAGCGCGCCAAGTGGTGGCGAGGAGGTTGGCCGGGCACGGAAATGGAGGTGGAGGTGGTGCCTGCGAGTTGGGGGCACGGAAAACAAGGAGGGAAGGAAGGAATGTCCAGAACTAGAAGGGGGTCTCCTTTTATAGGCAGGGTTAGGGTTTGGGGGATTCATGGGGTTTCCGGACCCTCCGTTGACGATCCAACGGCTCCGGCGAGAGGGGGAGTTCAGGTGGGTGATGATGGGTTGTGCAAGTGGACTAGTGGGCTGAGAAGAGAGGAAGATGGGCAGCCCGACACATGTTTCCGGAGACCGAAAACGTCCGACGTTTTGACCGACTATTATGCCGCTATAGTTAACCGTTGGGGCGTCACACGGACTCCGAATGCGATGAAACTTGGCAGGCGACCTACCGACAACATAACAACACCGCATGCCAACTTTCAACCCATATTTCGGATATGCCGCGGGCGCGTGAAAGTGTTTCTGGGTTCAGAACGAACAACAGACGGAACTGGGGAAACCCGAACGGATGCAAGTTTTGAAAACATGATGATATAATGCGTATGATGACATGGCAAGATGCAACACACAAGCGAATGGCAAGACAACAACAGCAAACAACTGGAAGACACCTGGCGCAACGGTCTCAGGGCGTTACAGTCGCCTTGTTCTTCTTCACGGTTGTCTTGCCCTTCTTCGGCCGCGGCGCATTGGGGAGCTTCGAGGGAGGGGGGGGGGGCGGCACGGGGCGGCGCCGGCGCGACGCCACCCGCCGCCGTGGTCATCCGCGGCGGCATAAAGTGGCTGCGCGCGAGGCCGATGCTCGGAGGAGCTTCGGCGCTGGCGAGGCCAATGCTCCCCGCGCTAGGGTTTCCGGCGGCGGCGGCGAGGGAGGGGTCGCGGCTATAGGATGGGGTGAGCGGGGTGCAGGCGTGAGCGTCAATCGGGTCAAGTTCGCCGGCGCCGGCGCACGCGGGGCGAAGGTGGCGGGGAGGAGAGAGTGCGGCGCGAGTGCTCGTGTGTGCCGCGCGCGGAAGCTGGCGCCCCAAATACACAGCGTGAGTTGGCGTTTCGGACCGCGCGCCCAAGTACATATGCCGCGCGCGCGGTTATTGCGCGCTCGCTGGAGCTTGTCTACACGTGGCGCGCGCGCTAAAATGGCAAAAATTGTGGCGCGGCGCTTGTTTAGCATGGCTGTTGGAGATGCTCTTAAAGCATCTGCAGTCCGACGTCCCAAAACCGGCTCAAATGCCTCGATGAACGGCCCGGTCACTGAGCGGTCACGAATCAAACATGCCTCAAATGACCGGCCTGACCGGCGGGATATGGCGGCACCCGGGCGCGTCTGTCACGTCGGACCGACAATGGGGTCCCATGCGGAATCGCTCATAAACTCGGTGGTCCGACGAATGTCTCCTTCGG
The DNA here is from genome assembly GCF_056163025.1 of Triticum urartu. NCBI lineage: Eukaryota > Viridiplantae > Streptophyta > Magnoliopsida > Poales > Poaceae > Triticum > Triticum urartu. The sequence continues at coordinate 327,006,270 of NC_141875.1, forward strand.
TGGGGGTGTAAACGTCACGTGGCGCCACTTCGGCTCGCCGCCCGAGGACAAATTCAGCTATTTAAGCCGGTCGGGGTCCCCAACCCTAGCCTATCTATGACGCCCCCGAAATTAATCGTGCACTAAACATCCACGCAACATGCACGATCAATATTAGTGACTCACAGTATAATATCACAACACAACTCTACGACTCAAATATAAACAAAGAAACAATATAATACAAGCCAGGGTCGCAAGACCCGATATTATATCAAGAGTTAGGTCTTACTACAGACAATTACAAAGGTGCCTTGAGAAGATGAAAACAAAAACGACTCTAGATCGAAAAGTCGTGGGCCTCCTACCTGGGACCTCCGAACTACTCCTCGACATCGAACTCCACGTAGAAATCATCGGCGATGGAACCCGCATCCGGCACACTACTATCTAATAGCAGCAACCGGGTGGAAGAAATGGGGTGCAAAGCAACGATGAGTAGTCATCCGAAGTACTGGCAAGACTTACATCAGATCTATACTACATATGCATCGGTATCGAAGGAATGGGGTATATCTGTGGATTATACTGCAGAAATGTGAGAACTAGAGGGGGAAGCTCTGTGTATCACAAAGGCCACCATCTTGCACCAATAGATCAGAGGAGAGCAGATCATCTTGCAGCAAGGGAAGGAGTATAAGAATATACGATACCAACTTATAATTAACACAAATATACAATACCTTGAGATCCTTTCTCGACTCCCAGCGAGAAAAGATCCGCGGGCATTCCATATTTATTGAGCAATGTATTTCGTCAAGTATATGGTTAAAGTTGTATAAGATCGGGATACAACTCCGAGCGTCCGTTACCATGGACACGACTGTTCAAATAGATTATTTCCCTGGAGGGGTGCACCAACTTACCCATCACGCTCGATTAACTGCGACCGGACATACTTTTCTGGGTTATGCCCGGCCTCGGCTGGTCGACATACCGTAGTCTTACCAAGGCTCTCTGGAGAGGCCAACATGCCGATCTACATCCTAAGCGTGAAGGGTTGTTCAGTCGCTCGCCCTAAACACTCCTGCATGTTGTGTGTGCAGTCCAACTTAACATGATCTGCAGGATATTTGCTAGTCTCCGTGCCGTATCTCTGAACTATGACATCTGAAGAGCTTTCAGGAGAATAGTACGACGCCGAGTGCCCATAATTTATCTCGTGTGGTGGTTAGTGCAAAAAGCCAGAGGCCTACTCAGATCACATATCCAAACCCGTGTGTTGGGAGCTCGCGGTGACGATCAATGCTCTTGTCGCCCCGTCTCACTGTTGGGGAACGTAGTAATTTCAAAAAAAAATCCTACGCACACGCAAGATCATGGTGATGCATAGCAATGAGAGGGGAGAGTATCGTCCACGTACCCTCGTAGACCGTAAGCGGAAGCGTTATGAGAACGCAGTTGATATAGTCGAACGTCTTCACGATCCCACCGATCCAAGTACCGAACGCACGACACCTCTGAGTTCAGCACACGTTCAGCTCGATGACATCCCATGAACTCCGATCCAGCAGAGCTTCACGGGAGAATTCCATCAGCACGACAGCATGACGACGGTGACGATGTTGCTACCGACGCAGGGCTTCGCCTAAGCACCACTACGATATGATCGAGGTGGATTATGCTGCAGGGGGGCACCGCACACGGCTTGGAACAATCAACTTGTGTGTCTTTGGGTGCCCCCCGCCCCCGTATATAAAGGAGCAAGGGGGAGGCTGGCCAGCCTTGGTGCGCCCCAAGGAGAGGAGGAATCCTCTTCCTCCTAGTACTCTTCCTACTAGGAAGAGGATTCATCCTTTCCTAGTCCAACTACGAAGAGGGAAGGGGGGAGGAAAGAGAGGGAGAGGGAGAGGGAAAGAGGGGCTGCGCCCCCTTCCATAGTCCAATTCGGACTCCCTATGGGAGGGGGCGCGCCACCTCCTGGGCTGCAGCCCTCTCTCTCCCCTCAGGCCCACTAAGGCCCAATACTTCCTCAGGGGGGGGGGGGGTTCCGGTAACCCCTCCGGCACTCCGGTTTTCTCCGAAATCATCCGGAACACTTTCGGTGTCTGAATATATCCGTCCAATATATCAATCTTTACGTCTCGACCATTTCGAGACTCCTCGTCATGTCCGTGATCACATCCGGGACTCCAAACTACCTTCGGTACATCAAAACACATAAACTCATAATGCCGATCGTCACCGAACATTAAGCGTTCGGACCCTACGGGTTCGAGAACTATGTAGACATGACCGAGACACGTCTCCGGTCAATAACCAATAGCGGAACCTGGATGCCCATATTGGTTCCTACATATTCTACGAATATCTTTGTCGGTCAAACCGCATAACAACATACGTTGTTCCCTTTGTCATCGGTATGTTACTTGCCCGAGATTCGATCGTCGGCATCTCAATACCTAGCTCAATCTCGTTACTGACAAGTCTCTTTACTCGTTCCGTAATGCATCATCCCGCAACTAACTCATTAGTTGCATTTCTTGCAAGGCTTATAGTGATGTGCATTACCGAGAGGGCCCAAAGATACCTCTCCGACAATCGGAGTGACAAATCCTAATCTCGATCTATGCCAACTCAACAAGTACCATCGGAGACACCTGTAGAGCACCTTTATAATCACCCAGTTACGTTGTGACGTTTGGTAGCACACAAAGTGTTCCTCCGGTAACTGGGAGTTGCATAATCTCATAGTCATAGGAACATGTATAAGTCATGAAGAAAGCAATAGCAGTAAACTAAAACGATCAAGTGCTAAGCTAACGGAATGGGTCAAGTCAATCACATCATTCTCCTAATGATGTGATCCCATTTATCAAATGACAACTCATGTCTATGGTTAGGAAACATAACCATCTTTGATCAACGAGCTAGTCAAGTAGAGGCATACTAGTGACACTCTGTTTGTCTATGTATTCACACATGTATTATGTTTCCGGTTAATACAATTCTAGCATGAATAATAAACATTTATCATGAAATAAGGAAATAAATAATAACTTTATTATTGCCTCTGGGGCATATTTCCTTCAGTCTCCCACTTGCACTAGAGTCAATAATCTAGATTACACAGTAATGATACTAACACCCATGGAGCCTTGGTGCTGATCATGTTTTGCTCGTGAGAGATTCTTAGTCAACAAGTCTGCAACATTCAGATCCATATGTATCTTGCAAATCTCTATGTCTCCCACTTGGACTTGATCGCGGATGGAATTGAAGCGTCTCTTGACGTGTTTGGTTCTCTTGTGAAATCTGGATTCCTTTGCCAAGGCAATTGCACCAGTATTGTCACAAAAGATTTTCATTGGACCCGATGCACTAGGTATGACACCTAGATCGGATATGAACTCCTTCATCCAGACACCATCATTTACTGCTTCCAAAGCAGCTATGTACTCCGCTTCACACGCAGGTCCCGCCACGACGCTTTCTTTAGAACTGCTCCAACTGACAACTCCACCGTTCAATATAAACACGTATTCGGTTTGCGATTTAGAATCGTCCGGATCAGTGTCAAAGCTTGCATCAATGTAACCATTTATGACGAGCTCTTTGTCACCTCCATAAACGAGAAACATATCCTTAGTCCTTTTCAGGTATTTTAGGATGTTCTTGACCGATGTCCAGTGATCCACTCGTGGATTACTTTGGTACCTCCCTGCTAAACTAATAGCAAGGCACACATCAGGTCTGGTACACAACATTGCATACATGATAGAGCCTATGGCTGAAGCATAGGGAACACTTTTCATTTTCTCTCTATCTTCTACAGTGGGCGGACATTGAGTCTTACTCAACTTCACACCTTGTAACATAGGCAAGAACCCTTTCTTAGCTTGATCCATTTTGAACTTCTTCAAAACTTTATCAAGGTATGTGCTTTGTGAAAGTCCAATTAAGCGTCTTGATCTATCTCTATAGATCTTGATGCCTAATATATAAGCAGCTTCACCGAGGTCTTTCATTGAAAAACTCTTATTCAAGTATCCTTTTATGCTATCCAGAAATTCTATATCATTTCCATTCAACAATATGTCATCCACATATAATATTAGAAATGCTACAGAGCTCCCACTCACTTTCTTGTAAATAAAGGCTTCTCCAAAAGTCTATATAAAACCATATGCTTTGATCACACTATCAAAACGTTTATTCCAACTCCGAGAGGCTTGCACCAGTCCATAAATGGATCGCTGGAGCTTGTACACTTTGTTACCCCCCCCTTTGGATCGATAAAACCTTTAGGTTGCATCATATACAACTCTTCTTCCAGAAATCCATTCAGGAATGCAGCGTTTACATCCATTTGCCAAATTTCATAATCATAAAATGCGGCAATTGCTAACATGATTCGGACAGACTTAAGCATCACTATGGGTGAGAAGGTCTCATCATAGTCAACTCCTTGAACTTGTCGAAAACCTTTCGCAACAAGTCGAGATTTGTAGACAGTAACGTTACCGTCAGCGTCAGTCTTCTTCTTGAAGATCCATTTATTCTCGATGGCTTGCTGATCATCGGGCAAGTCAACCAAAGTCCACACTTTGTTCTCATACATGGATCCCATCTCAGATTTCATGGCCTCAAGCCATTTTGCGGAATCTGGGCTCATCATCACTTCCTCATAGTTCGTAGGTTCGTCATGGTCAAGTAACATGACCTCCAAAACAGGATTACTGTACCACTCTGGTGCGGATCTTACTCTGGTTGACCTACGAGGTTCGATAGCAACTTGATATGAAGTTTCATGATCATCATCATTTGCTTCCTCACTAATTGGTGTAGGTGTCACAGGAACCGGTTTCCGTGATGGACTACTTTCCAATAAGGGAGCAGGTACAGTTACCTCATCAAGTTCTACTTTCCTCCCACTCACTTCTTTCGAGAGAAACTCCCTCTCTAGATAGGATCCATTCTTAGCAACAAATGTCTTGCCTTCTGATCTGTGATAGAAGGTGTACCCAACAGTCTCCTTTGGGTATCCTATGAAGACACATTTCTCCGATTTGGGTTTGAGCTTATCAGGTTGAAGCTTTTTCACATAAGCATCGCAGCCCCAAACTTTAAGAAACGACAACTTTGGTTTCTTGAAAAACCATAGTTCATAAGGCGTCGTCTCAACGGATTTAGATGGCGCCCTATTTAACGTGAATGCAGCTGTATCTAAAGTATAACCCCAAAATGATAGCGGTAAATCAGTAAGAGACATCATAGATCACACCATATCTAGTAAAGTATGATTACGACGTTTGGACACACCATTACGCTGTGGTGTTCCGGGTGGCATGAGTTGCGAAAGTATTCCACATTATTTCAAATGAAGGCTGTCGGTGTCAAAACCAGCGGATCTCAGGTAGGGGGTCCCGAACTGTGCGTCTAGGCCGGATGGTAACAGGAGGCAAGGGACACGAAGTTTTACCCAGGTTCGGGCCCTCTCGATGGAGGTAAAACCCTACGTCCTGCTTGATTAATATTGATGATATGGGTAGTACAAGAGTAGATCAGAGAGGCTAAACCCTAGAAGCTAGCCTATGGTATGATTGTTGATGTGTATGTTGTCCTACGGACTAAAACCCTCCGGTTTATATAGACACCGGATATGGTTAGGGTTACATCGAGTCGGTTACAATGGTAGGAGATCTAAATATCCGTATAGCCAAGCTTGCCTTCCATGCCAAGGAAATTCCCTTCCGGACACGGGACGAAGTCTTCAACCTTGTATCTTCATAGTCCAGGAGTCCGGCTGAAGGTATAGTTCGGCTATCCGAACACCCCCTAATCCAGGACTCCCTCAGTAGCCCCTGAACCAGGCTTCAATGACGACGAGTCCGGCGCGCATATTGTCTTCGGCATTGCAAGGCGGGTTCCTCCTCCAAGTACTTCATAGAAGATTTTGAACACAAAGGTAGTGTCCGGCTCTGCAAAATAAGTTTCCACATATTGCCATAGAGAGAATAATATTTACACAAATCTAATCTGCTGACGCACTCCGTAGTGTGACATCACACCATGGCCAAGCTTTTATTCGAACCGTTTTATTGTCCCATCTCAGCGCGTTATGCGAGGTGGTTTCCTTGGCACGTCTTGTTAAAGCAGAGATTGTGTCCCCTTATTCCGGGATTCTCATCAATACGGGCGTGGGTAACCCAACCGCGCCTTTGATTACGACGCTTGGGAGATAAGCGAGTTTTACAGGCTGGTGGGGACATGTAGTTGCGTCCACCCATATAAGGGGATAAGGATCCACCTTTTCACCTACGCCTTCTTCCTCCTTCGCCTATCATTCTTGCGCACTCGAGCTCCAGCGCCCAAGTCCGCACTCCTCACCTCAACCTTCTCCAGCCATGTCCGGAGCGGGAGGCAAGTGGATGGTCTCCTCCGTCACGGAGGGACACATCAAAAAGCTGAGGAAGGCCGGATATCTGGCTAGCGACATCACGCACCGGCTTCCTGAAACGGGGCAGCTCATCCCCACCCCAAGGCCCCATGAGAGGGTGGTGTTCCTCCCCCACTTCCTCCGCGGACTGGGTTTTCCTCTCCATCCATTTGTCCGGGGCTCATGTTCTACTATGGCCTGGATTTCCACGATCTGGCCCCGAATTTTGTCCTCAACATCTCGGCGTTTATCGTCATGTGCGAGGCTTTCCTCCGCATCCGCCCCCATTTCGGCCTATGGCTCAAGACCTTCAACGTCAAGCCAAAGGTGGTGCGCGGCAACCAGGCGGAGTGCGGAGGAGCCATGGTGGGCAAGATGGCCAACGTCCTATGGCTCGAGGGCTCCTTTGTGGAGACCCTAAAGGGGTGGCAATCGGGATGGTTTTACATCACCGAGCCGCTCGACGCCGAATGGGTCGCACCCCCTGAGTTCCGGTCTGGACCCCCAACGCGGCTCACGTCCTGGAAAGAGACGGGCCTGTCGTGGGGTAAAAAAGGAGAGCTGACCGGACTCCAAACATGCATCAAAACCCTAGTGGACAGGAAGCTTAAACTTGTCAACGTAGTCCAGGTTATGCTCATCCGCTTGATCCTCCCGTGTCAACAACGGGCTTTCAACCTGTGGGAGTTTGACCCGGCGCGGCACCAAACTCTGAGCAGGCTCTTCGACACGACATACGAAGATGCCTGGAAGGTGCTTTTCAAGGGCGCCGTGGCTCCCGCATCCGCTACTGAGGATCGCGGATTCAGTGCACAGCGTCACGCTCTTGCGGTAAGCTGTCTTTTTCCTTTTACAGGGTATCAGTGTTTCATAGTTTGACTCCATGCGGGATCTAAGCTCCCTTTCCTTTGACAGGATTGGCAGGTGACGTCCGGACAGATCAACTATCCGGCTCCTTTGCCCGAAGGCCCAGCGGACGCTCAATTGGCGAAGCTGCTGGTTCTGGCACCCTATGTGGTGCCGGAGAAGAAGGCCAAGAAGAAGGCCACAGGGACTCGAAAGAGTGCCCGGCACCCGGAGGTGTCGGATTCATCATCCGACGAATCCAAGACGCACTCCTCCCACGAAGATGAGGAGGAGGAAGAAGAGACTGAAAGTGCAACTATCCCTAGGTGGTTTTGGTAATTCATAACAACATATAGTTCATTGAGCTAATGATATTTCAAGATGATTATTTCAGGAAAGCTCAATGATTGGCATGGCATGGATATGAAAGTGGAACCCTCAAAATGCTAAGGACAAAGAATTGGCTCAAGCTCAAAAGTTCAAGACTCTTCATTTTATATTTTAGTGATCCAAGATCACATTGAGTCTTTAGGAAAAGCCAATACTATCAAGGAGGGATGAGGTGTTGCTTAATGAGCCTCTTGCTTTATGTGCTTGGTGATATGCTCCAAAATCCTCAACCACTTTTCCATAGCCACAAATGACCTAAACCCTAAGCCAAACTCGGTCATACCGATTTCTTCAATCCGGCGCCACCGAGTTTCACTTGTCATTTGCCACTGCCAAACCCTAGCAATTCGGTCCTACCGATAAGGATCTCGGTCTCACCGAGATGGGCTTGCAAACTCTCTGTTTCCCTTTCGTAACTTTTCGGTCTCACCGAAGGAGCGAATCGGTCCCACCGAGAATGCAATGTAAACTCCATGTTTCCTTCTTGTAACTTTTCGGTCTCACCGAAAGAGCGAGTCGGTCCCACCGAGTTTACTTGACCAACTCTCTGGTTAGCTTATTGCCAAACTCGGTCTCACCGAGTTTGTGCAATCGGTCTCACCGAGATTACGTTATGCCCAAGCCCTAACCGAATCGGTCTCACCGAGTTGCATGTCAGTCCCATCGAAATTCCTAACGGTCACTAGGTTTACTATTTCGGTCCGACCGAGTTTTTTGATTCGGTCCCACCGAGATTGGTAAATTGAGTGTAACGGTTGGATTTTGTGTGGAGGCTATAAATACCCCTCCACCTCCTCTTCATTCGTGGAGAGAGCAATCAGAACCTATACACCATTCCAACTCATATGTTCTGAGAGAGAACCACCTACTCATGTGTTGAGACCAAGATATTCCATTCAAACCATATGAATCTTGATCTCTAGCCTTCCCCAAGTTGCTTTCCACTCAAATCTTCTTTCCACCAGATCCAAATCCTATGAGAGAGAGTTGAGTGTTGGGGAGACTATCATTTGAAGCACAAGAGCAAGGAGTTCATCATCAACACACCATTTGTTACTTCTTGGAGAGTGGTGTCTCCTAGATTGGCTAGGTGTCACTTGGGAGCCTCCGACAAGATTGTGGAGTTGAACCAAGGAGTTTGTAAGGGCAAGGAGATCGCCTACTTCGTGAAGATCTACCGCTAGTGAGGCAAGTCCTTCGTGGGCGATGGCCATGGTGGGATAGACAAGGTTGCTTCTTCGTGGACCCTTCGTGGGTGGATCCCTCCGTGGACTCGCGCAACCGTTACCCTTCGTGGGTTGAAGTCTCCATCAACGTGGATGTAGGATAGCACCACCTATCCGAACCACGGGAAAAACATCCGTGTCTCCAATAGCGTTTGAATTCTCCAAACCCTTCCCTTTATATTCTTGCAAGTTGCATGCTTTACTTTCCACTGCTAATATACTCTTTGCATGCTTGCTTGAATCGTGTGATGATTGCTTGACTTGTACTAGAATAGCTAAAATCTGCCAAGAACTAAAATTGGGAAAAGGTTAAGTTTTTATTCGGTCAAGTAGTCTAATCACCCCCTCTAGACATACTTTCGATCCTACAAGTGGTATCAGAGCTTTGGTCTCCATTTGCTTTGATTTCCATAGCTTTTGGTGGTCATAGCCTTGGTTTCACAACCTAGGAGAGTATGGCGTCTAGCGAGGGAAACTATCACCGTAGAGGTCCTTACTTTGATGGCACTAATTTTGCTTGTTGGAAGCATAAAATGAAAATGCATATTCTTGGACATAACCCCGCCGTATGGGCTATTGTTTGTGTTGGTTTGCAAGGTGACTTCTTTGATGGGAAAGAACCAAACCATGAAGCTACTGCGGATGAGTTGAAGATGTTGCAATACAATGCTCAAGCTTGTGATATTCTCTTCAATGGATTGTGCCCCGAAGAATTCAACAAAATCAGCCGCCTTGAGAATGCAAAGGAAATTTGGGACACTTTGATTGATATGCACGAAGGTACTGACTCCGTCAAGGAATCCAAGTTGGATGTGCTCCAAAGTCAACTTGACAAGTTCAAGATGAAGGATGGTGAAGGTGTCGCTGAAATGTACTCTAGGCTTGCTCTCATCACAAATGAGATTGCCGGCTTAGGAAGTGAAGAGATGACCGATAGATTCATCATCAAGAAGATCCTAAGAGCCTTGGATGGGAAATATGATACCATGTGCACATTAATCCAAATGATGCCTAATTACAAAGATCTCAAGCCAACGGAAGTAATTGGAAGGATTGTTGCTCATGAGATGTCACTCAAGGATAAAGAGGAACTTCACAACAAATCAAGTGGTGCTTACAAAGCGTCATGTGAAGTCCCCACATCATCAAGTGAGAAACAAAACTTCAATGAAGAATTGAGCTTAATGGTGAAGAACTTCAACAAGTTCTATAAGAGAAGAAGCAAAGATGGAAGCTTCAAGTCAAGGTCCTACAATGACAAAAGATCTTCTAGTCGAGAGCGAAACTGCTACAATTGTGGAAGACCCGGACACTTTTCCAATGAGTGTACGGCTCCCTACAAGAGAAGAGAAGATTCTCCAAAAAGAAGAAGCAAAGAATTACCACCAAGAGAGAGAAGGAGTAGAGATGATCGTTATGAACGGAGATACTCACGGAGAAGCAAGGATTCGGAAAGGAAGGAACAATCATCAAGGATCTACACAAAACGAAGACATCAAGCTCATGTTGGTGAATGGGTATCCGGCTCCGACTCCGACAGCCACTCCAAGAGAAGTTATCACTCCGACTCCGAAGATACTCAAGATGAAGGTGTTGCCGGTCTAGCACTTGTGTCAACCAACTCCTACGACATATTTGATTCACCAAATGAAGGAATTGGAAGATGCTTCATGGCCAAAGGTCCTAAGGTAACACACCCCGAGTATGTTGATTTTAATAGTGATGAGGATGACTTGTTAGGTGATGATGATTTGCTTATTGACAACTCTAGTGATGAGTACTATGATGAAACATCAATTAATCATGCTAATCAAGATAAAACGAATGACAGTGATAAGGAGAAGATTGAGGCTCTAACTAAAGAAAAACACTCTTAAGTTAGCTCATGAAACTATCTTCGAAGATCATCAAGAACTTTTAAGAGCTCATGAGAAATTACGCTTTGAAAAGCTCAATCTTGAACAAGAGCATGAGTTCTTAAAAGCAATCAATGATGATCTCCGCAAGAAAAGTTCTTCTTACATTGCCAAGCGTTTACTCTTATCCACTTACATGCCTCAAGTCAAGTCTAGTAACAAGAACAAGAAAGATTCTTCCTCTAGTAGTAACAATGATCATGCTAAATCCAATATTGTTGCTTCTAGTAGTTCTCTTGATTCCACTAATGATTCTCTTAGCCAAGTTACACTTGAGCAAGAAAATAGCTTATTGAAGGGGATTATAGAGAAAGGAGTATACAAAAGCCTTGCGGGAAGTAAGAAATTCGAGGAAATTGTGCGCAAGCAAGGGATGCACCGGAAGAATCAAGGTGTTGGTTTTGAACGAAAGTTCAATGCCAATGGAGTTGAATGGGAAGAAGATCAATACCCCAAGACAAAGTTTGTTCCTCAACAACAGAAGTATGATACTTCTTTCAAGGGGACACAAGCTCAAGATGATCTTCCACCACAACACTACAAGCAAAAAGGCAAGGACAAGCTTCAAGAGGAGATTGATGCATTTGAAGAAGCTCCTAAGACCTTAGTCAAGTGGATTCCCAAGACCACGTCAAGTTCCACTTCATCAAGTATGACTACAACTCCAAGGATTCTCATCAAGATGGTGTGAATCCAAAAGAAGAAGAACTAGAGAGTTCTTGAGGGTGACTCCGCCAACATATTTCACTCTCATCATTTTGGCAAGAACAAGTGCAATCAACTTCCACATCGTGCACTAGTTCAAGGAGTCACAAACCCTCTTGTTGGTAAGGCAAGGGACAAGGTAACTTAAAGTTTTCATGGACATCATCTTGCGCATGCATCACTCTATGTCTATGGATATCCTTGTTTGTTCCTTGTGGGACTAACCCATGTAGGTATTGAAAGTGCAATTCACTCAAATGGATAGCTCCAAGTGATCTACATCAACATTGAGCATCCACATCTTCAACATCTACATGAAGTCATCATCTACAAAACCCAAGGTTAGTTCATCCCTCTTAGGGGGGATATCACATCTAGGGGGAGCTTTACTCTAAAACTTGAGTTAAAGTAACTCTAAAGATGTGAACACAACAATGCTTTATGTAAAAGTGGTAACCCCACTCGAGCTTAAATGATGAGTATGACCTACGATCAAGTGTTCTCACTTGACTCCTAAGTCAATATACTCATATATAGATGACCTAGTCATCGCAAATTGCTTGATAGATGCTAGAATTGTTTGTGCATGCTTTGCCACATATTTCATTTGCCATCTTATTGTGTGAGCATGTTGGTTGCATATTTTACTCATTCAAGGACATCCACTTGTTGTTTTGAGTGCTTGGCTTTATTTCCTTTTGCCAAGTGGATGGACAAGAATGCCTAAGAACCTCCTCTAGCTATCTATGCTTTTCTCGTCTCAAAGTCTATTCATGCTGCATCACAAAATTTGATCAAGTCAGATTCGAACCACTCTGTGTGAGGAGCGCCCGGAGTCCCCGATTCGTCATAGACTTAAACTTCCAAAACCTCTTTATGAATCTCGGTCTGACCGATACCCCACTTTCGGTCCTACCGAGTTCATTAAGTTGATCTAGGTTTTCGATCTCGGTGCAACCGATTTGAACTTTTCGGTCACACCGAGTTGCAATAACTGCACACAGTTTTGCATCTCGGTGCCACCAAGTTGTTCCACTCGGTCACACCGACAGGGTCGGGCTATATATAGTGACGGGCAAAATTTTGGAAATTTCTCCGAAACCTCTTCGCCCGCGCATAGCTCGCTCTGCCTCCTGGGTCTATGGATCGTCCTCCTCGCCGCCAGCAGCCTCCAGTCGCTGGTCTCCGTCACCGTCAACGGAAATTCTGCCCCGCCATTGCCGCCGTAGCGAGTCTCCACCGAACTAGGGTATGGACTCGATCTTTGTGCTATTCACCAATCCAATTCCTAGCACATTGTGATCATCATGATTCTTGCCACATTTGATAAACTCCTATCCATTCAATGAACTCGTAGATTAGGTTTAATTTGAAAATTTTAGGGTTAGGTTTCCGCCGAAACCATCTCGGACCCATCGAGTTGAAAAACTCGGTCCCACCGATCTGGCTTATGCCATTGGACAAGTGAAACTCGGTCTGACCGAGAGTCACTTATCAGTGCGACCGATTTTGGAACTCAGTGAAACCCTAGCAGTCTTGGTGCCACCGAACTGTGACTCGGTCTGACCGAGTTCACTAGTTTAGGTTCCAAAACTGCTTCGGTGTCACCGAGTTTGAAAATTGGTAGATCCGAGATGATTTCAGTGGGAAACTAAAACCAAGTTTTTGAATTATTCTTTTGCAAAAATTTCTGCTTTTTGTGATGCTCATCTACTCTATCTCATCCATAATCTATTCACAGGGTCAGCAGTCAGTTTGCAACATGTCTGATCAAAGTGACAGCCAGAACCTCTCAGAGCAGCAAGTAGTGATGAGTGAGGGCACTAGCCCCTCAAGTTCTTCAGATGATGGCAGCAGGAGCACCCCCAGCAATCTGCCTAAGGCTGCCACACATCAAAGGAAGAAGAGAACTTCTGATTCTGAAGATGAAGACTATGTGGCAGAGGAAGAGGCCACATCAAAGAGAGTTGAGCCAGCTCAAGGCACAAAGCCAGGGCTGAAAATCAAAAGGCCAGCAGGCAGGCAGCCCATGTCAAAGGCTAGAGCGTCAACTGAGAAGCCTGCTCCTATTGAGCCCGTTGCTGCTGAGGGCAAAAAGAGGAAAGAAAGAGTGAAGAAGACTGTAGCCAGAGTGCTTGGGAAGGCCTCCATCATGGAAGATGAGGAGGAAGAAGAAGAGGTTGCTGCACCAGCACCCAAGGCAGCCAAACTTATGGGAGATGCCATAAGGTCAGGGACAACTGCATCCAAGCCCAAGGAAGCACCCAAGGATGCATCTAAGCCTAAGAGTGCACCAAAGAGAAACACAAGAAGCATACCAGCCACTGAGAAGAACAAGGCCCCAGTGCCTGAAGCTACAGAGGAAGAGGATGAAGAGCAAGTTCTCAGAAAGCTCAAGCCCAAGATCCCAGACCACAATGATGCTCATCCTGTGGCTGAGGACATGAAGCTCAGGAGAGACTCAGGGCTGAGGAAGTGGAGAGAAGCAGATCCGTATGCTTCAAGGAGAAGGACTGCAGTGGACTACATGTTTCACACCAAGGAGCAGCAGGATTTCTATGAGACAGTTTTGCTTGACAAGAAGCCAATCATTTGTGACATGAGATGGGTCGACTGGACCTACATGAAGGAAAATGAAGAGTACTACCCCGGAGTGTATGACAGCTTTAGTGTGTGTGGAGTTGCAGACTTTGTTGGGCAGAAGCTCACAAAGTGGAACGAGGAGCTAATCATGCAATTCTACTCCACAGCACACTTCTACCCGGATGGCAGGATCACATGGATGTCTGAAGGTACGAGGTACAAATCAACCGTTGAGGAATGGGCGAAGTTGATCAATGCCCCAGAGGAGCAAGCAGATGACTTGCACATTTATGCCAAGAAGAAAATGGATCACAACTCAATGTCCAACCTGTACAAGGAGATCCCGAATGAAGCACTTGACACTTTCAAGTTTGGCTCAGTGCATTATCTTCTCTCTGGACTGCCCACTATCAATTGGATACTAAGGCACACTCTGCTGCCTAAGTCTGGAGATCACAATATGATCAGAGGTCACGCGATCAACTTGCTTCATGTCTTTGACGTGCCTCAGAAATTCAAAGTCATGAGCCTCATATTGGAAACAATCAAGAGGACTGCAGCAGACCAGAAGAGGAGCTGTGGATATGCACCTCAGATTCAGGAGCTCATCGACTCAAAGATGGGCACGGGCATATACTTGTTGGATAAGGAACACCTGCCCATCCGTCCAGATTTTGAAGATAACCAAGTGGTTATGACTGAGAATGAGCCATCATCTGCCCATGCACAAGCTAAGAAGGAGAAGGCGAAGAAGGAGAAAGCTGCCAGGATGCCTACTCAAGAGGAGGCATCTGATTACTTCCTGAAAACTAAACAAGAGCAGCTTGGTTACCTGATTGCGTCCACCCTGCGGATTGAGCAAAGACTTGCCACCCTGACTCAGAACCAGGCAAGCTTAGAGAGGATCATAGAACAGAGGTTCTATGACATGGACATCAAGCTGACAGAGATACAGACTGCCGTCGAGCAGCTTCAGGATGACATGAACGAAAGGAGAGGCAGGACCACGACTGATGCTTTTGCCAGGGTGCCACGAGGTCCGAGGTCGTCTGCACTGCCAGTTGCTGACACCAGAGCTACAACATCTGCACCAGCTACAGCCTCAGTTCCACCAGCTCCAGCATCCACTTCAGCCTCAACTCCTACCACATCTACCGAAGGCTTCGTCCTTGGCGTGCTCCGGACTCCACCACCACCTGAAGATCAAGCCTGAGCGTCGACTTAGCACTATGCATTTTCTAGGAACTTTTTGGTAACTTGTTGCCAAAGGGGGAGAAAATGTATAGATCATAGGCTTCGAGAGAGAGTGTTGCTTTTTTCTCTCTGGTTTTATTTGGTGGTTTTTCGAACTTTGTTTGCTTGTGTGTGAGATACTACGTCCTTATGTCTGCATGAGACATCGATGATCAAGTGTTTGATCATAAGCTACACTTAATGTTTGCTTAATGGTTGCTTAAATATTGTCATTCTATCTATCTCTTGTGATCATTCACTATTCTTGGTGATGAGTGCATGTACTTCTTTCTTATCATTTTTTGAGCGCTCCACCAAGATGTATGTGACATGGAAGAGTAACCCATAATTCTAACTCTTTGTGTGTTTGCAGTCCAAAGCAAATTTTAAAAATGCACAAATTTAGGGGGAGCTCTTACTTATCACATACTTCTCAAAGCGACAATGCACTTCATGATTATTATAATTTGTCGAAGCTTTGATCTATATGTTGTCATCAATTACCAAAAAGGGGGAGATTGAAAGTGCAACTATCCCTAGGTGGTTTTGGTAATTCATAACAACATATAGTTCATTGAGCTAATGATATTTCAAGATGATTATTTCAGGAAAGCTCAATGATTGGCATGGCATGGATATGAAAGTGGAACCCTCAAAATGCTAAGGACAAAGAATTGGCTCAAGCTCAAAAGTTCAAGACTCTTCATTTTATATTTTAGTGATCCAAGATCACATTGAGTCTTTAGGAAAAGCCAATACTATCAAGGAGGGATGAGGTGTTGCTTAATGAGCCTCTTGCTTTATGTGCTTGGTGATATGCTCCAAAATCCTCAACCACTTTTCCATAGCCACAAATGACCTAAACCCTAAGCCAAACTCGGTCATACCGATTTCTTCAATCCGGCGCCACCGAGTTTCACTTGTCATTTGCCACTGCCAAACCCTAGCAATTCGGTCCTACCGATAAGGATCTCGGTCTCACCGAGATGGGCTTGCAAACTCTCTGTTTCCCTTTCGTAACTTTTCGGTCTCACCGAAGGAGCGAATCGGTCCCACCGAGAATGCAATGTAAACTCCATGTTTCCTTCTTGTAACTTTTCGGTCTCACCGAAAGAGCGAGTCGGTCCCACCGAGTTTACTTGACCAACTCTCTGGTTAGCTTATTGCCAAACTCGGTCTCACCGAGTTTGTGCAATCGGTCTCACCGAGATTACGTTATGCCCAAACCCTAACCGAATCGGTCTCACCGAGTTGCATGTCAGTCCCACCGAAATTCCTAACGGTCACTAGGTTTACTATTTCGGTCCGACCGAGTTTTCTGATTCGGTCCCACCGAGATTGGTAAATTGAGTGTAACGGTTGGATTTTGTGTGGAGGCTATAAATACCCCTCCACCTCCTCTTCATTCATGGAGAGAGCAATCAGAACCTATACACCATTCCAACTCATATGTTCTGAGAGAGAACCACCTACTCATGTGTTGAGACCAAGATATTCCATTCAAACCATATGAATCTTGATCTCTAGCCTTCCCCAAGTTGCTTTCCACTCAAATCTTCTTTCCACCAGATCCAAATCCTATGAGAGAGAGTTGAGTGTTGGGGAGACTATCATTTGAAGCACAAGAGCAAGGAGTTCATCATCAACACACCATTTGTTACTTCTTGGAGAGTGGTGTCTCCTAGATTGGCTAGGTGTCACTTGGGAGCCTCCGACAAGATTGTGGAGTTGAACCAAGGAGTTTGTAAGGGCAAGGAGATCGCCTACTTCGTGAAGATCTACCGCTAGTGAGGCAAGTCCTTCGTGGGCGATGGCCATGGTGGGATAGACAAGGTTGCTTCTTCATGGACCCTTCGTGGGTGGAGCCCTCCGTGGACTCGCGCAACCGTTACCCTTCGTGGGTTGAAGTCTCCATCAACGTGGATGTAGGATAGCACCACCTATCCGAACCACGGGAAAAACATCCGTGTCTCCAATAGCGTTTGAATTCTCCAAACCCTTCCCTTTATATTCTTGCAAGTTGCATGCTTTACTTTCCGCTGCTAATATACTCTTTGCATGCTTGGTTGAATCGTGTGATGATTGCTTGACTTGTACTAGAATAGCTAAAATCCGCCAAGAACTAAAATTGGGAAAAGGTTAAGTTTTTATTTGGTCAAGTAGTCTAATCACCCCCCCCCCTCTAGACATACTTTCGATCCTACAGAGACCCCTCCCCCTCCAGCGGGGGAAGGGAAGAAAAGGAAGGCCGCCCCAACTGGGGAGGCCGAGGGGTCCAAGAGAGGGAGAACCCCTCCTCCGGACTACTCCACCAACGCCGACGACGGCGAAGAAGAGTGGCCGCCCAGGGCCAAGCCCCTGGCGAAATCGTAAGTATCCGGATACCGGAGTGATTTCGTAGTATTCGTTTATTGCACAGCTTTCCTTATGTCGAATATGTTTATGCAGCCCACCCAAAGACCGGCTCGACGCGTCGTCGAGCGGCTCACTGGACTCGTCGGACGTGAACTCGCTGCCGATGGCTTCCTCCCCCCGCCCTACGGACGACACCGAAGTGTTGTCCCAACAAGTTCCAATCCGGGAGGAGGTGGTCCTGGAGGTGCCGCAAGGCGACCTCCCGGACTCCTGGAGTAAAGGGGACGAAACCCCCCAGGGCTCCAAGTCCGGCCCTAGGCCGGACACCGCTCCGGAACCTTCAAAGGTTCCAGAGTCCGGTGGGGGACCTCCTTCCAAGAGGAGCAGGCCCGCCATGCCGATGACCTCCATCCAACCAGAGGCGCCGGACAATATGTTGGAGGCGCTCCAAGGCGCCTCCATCGATGAGGGGCACCGCACTATTATGAGTGCGGTGATCCAGAAGGTTCAGTCCACCAAGAGCGGAGTGACTGACGCTTGTACAAGCCTTTTAACTGGCTTTGAGGTAAGTAAAGAATGTGTAAAAACATTACCGCATAGACAGTAGCCCCTGATGCTCTTTTTGGCGTTCGGGAAGAAAATCCGAATAGAGGATCAAATAAAATTCGCAGGAGTCTAACAAAAAGAAGTCAATATGCGTGTGCAGGCTTCCCTGCTGGCGTCCGCCGCACTGACTGCGGAAGTGGACGTGCTAAAGCAGGACCTCGAGCGGTCCGAGCAAGAGCTCGGACGTGCCAAGAAGCAGCTCGAGGACAATGAAGGTAAGAAATACCTTGTTTAAATTATATATATATATATATAAAGGTGCAATTGCAAAAAACGACAAGATTATCGCGGCTATTGTTGGGGCCACGTCTGAGGTGGCGACCCTGAAGCAAGTGCTGCTTGAGGCCGAGAAGAGGTTAGCCACGGAGCGCACTAAGCGAGAAAAGTATGAGGCCAAGGTTGGCAAGGTGCGGCAAGAGCTCCAGGCTCTCATGGAAAAACATGAGAGTTTGGAGCGTGACTCAAGAACGCAAGCGTCCGAGCTCGCGGCGGCTACTGAAAGTGCCAAGTCTGCCAAGGCCGAATCCCAGAAGACCCTCCAGGAGTTGGATGAGGTGAAGAAGATAGCGGCGGGTAAGGCATTCTTTATGCAAAGTAAACACATAAGCGTGAGTTACTTGTTACTTACCCGAATCCGGAGTTCTCCAGGCGCGTTCGCAGATCTTCCTCGGAGTATATCTGATGCCGCCGCATTCTATCGAGCCGAGGAGGGCAGCTTGACGGAGAAGGTGTTCTGGTCTCAGTACGCTGAGGCCGGACACCCCGTGCCCCTGAGCGACCAGTTGAAGCAACTGGTCGAGCTCCACAAGGCGGCCGAACAGGCCATGAAAGGCCTCATAGTTCGGCTGTGGCCTGGAGAGGCTCAGCCAGGGAGCTATTTCGGGCTGGTGCGGCGGCTGGTGGAGGCCTGTCCAAGGCTCGAAGTCATCAAGCGCTCCGTCTGCATTGAAGGTGCCCGTAGGGCCCTTGCCTGTGCGAAGGTGCACTAGGGTAAGCTGGATGCTGAGAAGCTCGTGAAGGACGGGCCACCGCCGGGGAAAGAGCATCGCAAGCCCGAAAATTATTATAAGGATGTACTGAAGGGTGCCCGCCGGCCTTGTGGCGGATGAATGTTCTATGGATGTAATTTTTTAGTAAAACTCGCTCGTTTTGTCCTGTGCGCTGAAAACTTGTTCATATGCGCTTAAGCAATGCTGTTTGAATTTAAAATATTACCTTCTGTGCGGCTGTTTATAAATTCTGAGAGATGGCGAGTCGTCGGGTTCTGCCCCCGTGCCGCTAGTGCTGGGGTGTTCGGGGATAAACCTGAGGGCTCTTTTTCCCATGTTTAGGTCCTTCGAGGGAGGCGCTCAGCCCAACGAACAAGGCAATCAGACTATAATGCGTGAACACTCTCACTTAGCCATAGAATTCTATAATTTTAAATTTCGGCGAAGCCCCTGGTATTCGGAAGACCGAGTTCGGGGCACTATCCACGCCTTGGCCGGATAGAGCCGGCTCCTCGCCCTAAGCGGCATAAGTCTTTAAGGACTCGAAAAGACCTCTCGAACAGCGACCAGCTCTCGCCTCATCATGACGGTCAGTTTTAGCTTTCTCCACTGAGGTGCTCGACCCAGCTCAACCGGGGCACAATCGCAGTGGTTCTCCTAGTGCTACCTTAGCCAATATAGCGGAACGTAAGGCACCAAAACATAGGAGCCGGGCAAACCCAACTATTGACCCAAGACATGATTCGGAGCTGATGCATATAATGCTATAAGTTCGGGGTGCCGCACTTGTGAAAGTGTTCGGACTTCTCACACCATGTTGAGGGGTACTGAAGCCCTTGGCGTATTTCGGCCGTACCAAAGTGTACGGGTGCAACATGTCGTTAAGGAACATATATAAATATAAAAAAAGAGTAATGCAAAAATAGACAAAAGCTATGCATTGTTTATTAAAAAGAGCTGCGATCAAAGCAGGACGATACAAATAATGCGATAAGCAAAAGGTTGGACTATGTAACATGTCCGCTCCAGGGGCAAGCTGCGGAATAATATGCGAAACAGGTATACTGCTCGTGATAGAGACCACCTGGGAGTTCCGTAATGCGGTGTGGCTTGTCTGCTTCCCTGGTTCTTGCATCGTTTGTGCGGCAATTGAACTGCCGAACAGGCCGTCCGAAGAATGGAGTCCTGAAAGTAAGAGAAAATTTTAAAAAATCGGCAGCCCCTGGTACGGTTTAAGCCGTGTTTTGGGCGTGCCGCGATGGTGCCCCTCCCCCTGTGCCCATGGTATCTCTAGAGCGTAGTTATGTACGCGAAGTACTGACGTCGCCTTTTTGCGAGGGTTGGGGTTGGGGCCGCATTGCTACGCCTGCTCGGATCGTGCCAGGCGGTCTTGTTGTAGGTTACTCCGGGCGCGCTTGACGGTGTCCGGTCGTTTAGTGGCCGGACTCGAGAAATACCTGGAGAGGCTGCTTTGTACTTCCGCTGCAAGGGCCGCTGTGTGCTCCTCCGTTCGGTGTTTCCATTGACCGTAATTACTCCTCGAGGGCCTGGCATCTTGAGCTTAAGGTATGCGTAATGCGGTACCGCATTGAACTTAGCGAATGCGGTTCGCCCGAGCAGCGCATGATAACCACTGCGAAACGGGACTATGTCGAAGATTAACTCCTCGCTTAGGAAATTATCCGAAGATCCGAAGACCACTTCAAGTGTGACTGAGCCTGTATAGTTGGCCTCTACACCTGGTATTATGCCTTTAAAGGTCGTTTTGGTGGGCTTAATCCTCGAGGGATCTATGCCCATTTTCCGCACTGTATCCTGGTAAAGCAGGTTCAGGCTGTTGCTGCCGTCCATAAGGACTCTAGTGAGATGAAATCCGTCAATAATTGGGTCTAGAACCAATGCAGCGAAGCCGCCGTGATGGGTGCTAGTGGGGTGGTCCCTTCGATCAAAGGTGATCGGGCAGGAGGACCATGGGTTGAACTTTGGTGCGACTGGCTCTATCGCGTATACGTCCCTTAACGCACGCTTCCGCTCCCTCTTGGGGATGTGGGTTGCGTATATCATGTTCACCGTCCACACTTGTGGGGGAAAACCCTTCTGTCCCCTGTTGTTCGGCGGCCGGGGCTCCTCGTCGTCATCGCTATGCAGCCCCTTGTCTTTGTTTTCGGCGTTTAACTTGCCTGCCTGCTTGAACACCCAACAATCCCTGTTGGTGTGATTGGCCGACTTTTCGGGGGTGCCATGTATCTGGCATGAGCGGTTGAGTATTCGGTCCAAGCTGGACGGGCCCCTAGGATTCCTTTTGAATGGCTTCTTTCGCTGACCGGATTTAGAGCCTCTGAATCCGGCATTAACTGCCGTATCCTCAGCATTGTCGCCGTTAATGCGGCGCTTCTGCTTGGTTCGACGCGACCTGCCACTACTGTCCCTGGTGTCCGAATTACCAGGGTTCTTGGTTATATTGTTACTACGAGCAAGCCAGCTGTCTTCTCCCGTGCAAAAGCGGGTCATGAGTGTCGTGAGTGCTGCCATAGATTTCGGTTTTTCCTGTCCAAGGTGCCGGGCCAGCCACTCGTCACGGATATTGTGCTTGAAGGCTGCTAGGGCCTCAGCGTCCGGATAGTTGACTATTTGATTTTTTTTGTTAGGAACCGTGTCCAGAATTGCCTGGCCGATTCATATGGCTGCTGAATTATGTGACTTAGGTCATCGGCATCTGGGGGTCACACATAAGTGCCCTGTAAATTGTCGAGGAATGCGGCTTCCAGGTCCTCCCAACAGCTGATTGATCCTGTTGGCAAGCTGTTAAGCCAATGCTGAGCCGGTCCTTTAAGCTTGAGTGGGAGGTATTTGATGGCGTGGAGATCATTGCCGCGGGCCATGTGGATATGAAGGAGATAATCCTCGATCCATACCGCAGGATCTGTTGTGCCATCATATGAATCAATGTTTACGGGTTTGAAACCCTCGGGGATTTGATGATCCATTATTTCGTCTGTGAAGCAGAGTGGGTGTGCGGCGCCTCTGTACTGGGCTATATCATGACGTAGCTCTAGTGAGCCTTGTCTACTATGTTCGGCCCTGCCGAATTTGTGGCCGGCGTGACGGATACCGTCTCGAGCCGTGGGGCGCCTACGCGATCCGTAGATCGATCTTGTTTGTTTAGCCTTGTCCTCCAACATATCTCGTAAGTCCGGCGCATAGTCTCGTGGCTTCGTACGGGGTGCGGCTTGAGTGGAGGGCCGAGAGGCCTCTCTGTCGCCGCCACGAGGTGGTCGGTCGGCCGCATCAAGTGCTTCCTCCTCTAATTGGGGTAGCAACCTGCGCTTTGGGTAGCTCTTGGAGGGGCGTTCGAGTTTATGCTCTTCGGCCGCAAGGACTTCAGTCCATCTGTCAACTAGCAAATCTTGATCAGCTCTAAGCTCTTGCTGTTTTTTCTTGAGGCTTCTTGCCGTGGCCATAAGCCTGCGTTGAAAACGCTTTTGCTCGACGGGATCCTCTGGCACGACGAATTCGTCGTCGTCGAGGCTTGCCTCGTCTTCGGAGGGAGGCATATAATTATCGTCCTCGACCTCTCTGTCTGCCGCTCTCTCATGAGGGCTGGTTTCTCAATCCTCCTATGCTAAATCTTGCTGGAGGGGGTTTTCTTCGGCGCTTTCCGGAGTATTATTATCTCCCGTGCTGGAATCACCATGTTTGTTTTGGCGGGATTTTGAGCGGCGCCGCTGACGTCGGCGCTTAGGCTGTTTCTTGGAGGGGTCATCCTCCGCTGTTCCGTCGCCATCTCCCTCTTTTGGGGTGTCCACCATGTATATGTCATACGACGTGGTGGCTTTCCAGGGCCTAGTAGGCGCTGGTTCTTCATCATCTCCTTCATCGGCGTCCATACCGTTGATGTCTTCGGAGTCGAAGTCGAGCATGTCGGTTAAGTCGTCGACAGTGGCTACAAAGTGGGTGGTGGGTGGGCTTTGAATTTCTTCATCGTCCGAATCCCAAACTTGCTGGCCGTAGTCCGGCCAGGGCTCTCCTGATAAAGAGAGAGACTTCAGTGTCTTCAGAATATCGCCAAAAGGCGAGTGCTGAAAGATGTCCGCGGCAGTGAACTCCATGGTCGGCGCCCAATCGGATTCGATTGGCAGGGGCGCGGAGGGTTCGGAGTCCGGCTCCTTGGAGTCACGAGTCTCGCAGAGTACAGGGCTGGTGTTCGGCTCAATCGCCGTTGGGATCGCAGCCCCCGAGGCGGCGTCCAACCGCCCATCCTCGATCGGCGCAGTTGGCTCCGAATTAAGGACCGGAGCCGATGCGGGTGCGGCCTCCAGGGCACTGTTCGGCGGCAGAGCTAGATCATGCTCGTCGGGACAGTGCGGCGCGCTTGGCAGTGGCTCGAATCCGTTGAAGATCAAGTCCCTGCGGATGTCAGCCGTGTAGTTTAAGCTTCCGAATCTGACCTGACGGCCAGGGCGTAGCTTTTGATCTGCTCCAGATGGCCAAGTGAATTGGCCCGCTGTGCGAAGCCGCCGAAGACGAAGATCTGTCCAGGGAGGAAGGTCTCACCCTGGACTGCATCGCCATTGATGATCGTAGGAGCCATCGAGCCTGACGGCGATGACACAGAGGAACTCTCAATGAAAGCACCAATGTCGGTGTCAAAACCGACGGATCTCGGGTAGGGGGTCCCGAACTGTACGTCTAGGCCGGATGGTAACAGGAGGCAAGGGACACGAAGTTTTACCCAGGTTCGGGCCCTCTCGATGGAGGTAAAACCCTACGTCCTGCTTGATTAATATTGATGATATGGGTAGTACAAGAGTAGATCTACCACGAGATCAGAGAGGCTAAACCCTAGAAGCTAGCCTATGGTATGATTGTTGATGTGTATGTTGTCCTACGGACTAAAACCCTCCGGTTTATATAGACACCGGATAGGGTTAGGGTTACATCGAGTCGGTTACAATGGTAGGAGATCTAAATATCCGTATCGCCAAGCTTGCCTTCCACGCCAAGGAAAGTCCCTTCCGGACACGGGACGAAGTCTTCAATCTTGTATCTTCATAGTCCAGGAGTCCGGCTGAAGGTATAGTTCGGCTATCCGAACACCCCCTAATCCAGGACTCCCTCAAAGGCCAAACTCGTAACTCAAATATTCTCCTCCACGATCAGATCGTAGAAACTTTATTTTCTTGTTACGATGATTTTCCACTTCACTCTAAAATTCTTTGAACTTTTAAAATGTTTCAGACTTATGTTTCATCAAGTAGATATACCCATATCTACTCAAATCATCTGTGAAGGTGAGAAAATAATGATACCCGCCGCGAGCCTCAATATTCATCGGACCACATACATCAGCATGTATGATCTCCAACAAAACTGTTGCTCGCTCCATAGTTCCGGAGAACGGCGTTTTAGTCATCTTGCCCATGAGGCATGGTTCGCAAGTACCAAGTGATTCATAATCAAGTGATTCCAAAAGTCCATCAGAATGGAGTTTCTTCATGCGATTTACACCAATATGACCTAAACGGCAGTGCCACAAATAAGTTGCACTATCATTATCAATTCTGCATCTTTTGGCTTCAACATTATGAATATGTGTATCACTACTATCGAGATTCATTAAAAATAGAGCACTCTCCAAGGGTGCATGACCATAAAAGATATTACTCATATAAATAGGACAACCGTTATTCTCTGACTTAAATGAATAACCATCTTGCATCAAACAAGATCTAGATATAATGTTCATGCTCAACGCTGGCACCAAATAAAAATTATTCAGGTCTAAAACTAATCCCGAAGGTAGATGTAGAGGTAACGTGCCGACGGCGATCACATCGACTTTGAAACCATTTCCCACGCGCATCGTCAGCTCGTCCTTAGCCAATCTTCACTTAATCCGCAGTCCCTGTTTCGAGTTGCAAATATTAGCAACAGAACCAATATCAAATACCCAGGTGCTACTGCAAGCTTTAGTAAGGTACACATCAATAACATGTATATCACATATACCTTTGTTCACCTTGCCATCCTTCTTATCCACCAAATACTTGGCGCACTTCCGCTTCCGGTGACCAGTCCCTTTGCAGTAGAAGCACTCAGTCTCAGGCTTAGGTCCAGACTTGGGTTTCTTCTCTTGAGCAGCAACTTGTTTGTTCTTCTTGAAGTTCCCTTTCTTCTTCCCTTTACCCTTTTTTCTTGAAACTGGTGGTCTTGTCGACCATCAACACTTGATGCTCCTTCTTGATTTCTACCTCTGTAGCTTTTAGCATTGCGAAGAGCTCGGGAATCGTCTTATCCATCCCTTGCATATTATAGTTCATCATGAAGCTCTTGTAGCTTGGTGGCAGTGTTTGAAGAACTCTGTCAATGACATTATCAATAGGAAGATTAACTCCCAGCTGAGTCAAGTGGTTATGGTACCCAGACATTCTGAGTGTATGTTCACTGACAGAACTATTCTCCTCCATCTTGCAGCTGTAGAACTTATTGGAGACTTCATATCTCTCAATCCGGGCATTTGCTTGAAATATTAACTTCAAATCCTGGAACATCTCATATGCTCCATGATGTTCAAAACATCATTGAAGTCCCTGTTTTAAGCCGTAAAGCATGGCACACTGAACTATCGAGTAGTCATCAGCTTTGCTCTGCCAGATGTTCATAACATCTGGCGTTGCTCCCGCAGCGGGTTTGGCACCTAGCGGTGCTTCCAGGACGTAATTCTTCTATGCAACAATGAGGATAATCCTCAAGTTACGGACCCAGTCCGTGTAATTGCTACCATCATCTTTCAACTTTGCTTTCTCAAGGAACGCATTAAAATTTACGGAACAACAGCACATGCCATCTATCTACAACAACATAGTCAAGCAAAATACTATCAGGTACTAAGTTCAGGATAAATTAAGGTTCAATTAATCATATTTAAGAACTCCCACTTAGATAGACATCCCTCTAATCATCTAAGTGATCACGTGATCCAAATCAACTAAACCATGACCGATCATCATGTGAAATGGAGTAGTTTTCAATGGTGAACATCACTATGTTGATTATATCTACTATATGATTCACGCTCGATGAGGGAGTCCTGGATTAGGGGGTGTCCGGATAGCCGGACTATAACCTTTGGCCGGACTCTTGGACTATGAAGATACAAGATTGAAGACTTCGTCCTGTGTCCGGATGGGACTTTCCTTGGCGTGGGAGGCATGCTTGGCAATACGGATATGTAGATCTCCTCCCATTGTAACCGACTCTGTGTAACCCTAGCCCTCTCTGGTGTCTATATAAACCAGAGGGTTTTAGTCCATAGGACGAACAACAATCATACCATAGGCTAGCTTCTAGGGTTTAGCCTCTTTGATCTCGTGGTAGATCTACTCTTGCACTACCCATATCATCCATATTAATCAAGCAGGAGTAGGGTTTTACCTCCATCGAGAGGGCCCGAACCTGGGTAAAAACATTGTGTCCCTTGTCTCCTGTTACCATCCGCCTAGAGACACAGTTCGGGACCCCCTACCCGAGATCCGCCGGTTTTGACACCGACATTGGTGCTTTCATTGAGAGTTCCTTTGTGTCGTCACCTTTAGGCCCGATGGCTCCTCCGATCATCAACAACGATGCGGTCTAGGGTGAGACCTTTCTCCCCGGACAGATCTTCATGTTCGACAGTTTTGCATTGTGGGCTAATTCGCTTGGCCATCGGGAGCAGATTGAAAGCTACGCCCCTGGCCATCAGGTCAGATTTGGAAGTTTGAACTACACGACCGACATCCGTGGAGACTTGATCTTCGACGGATTCGAGCCACAGCCGGGCGCGCCGCACTGTCACGATGGGTATGACCTAGCTCTGCCGCCGAACAGTACCCTAGAGGCCGCGCCCGCATCAGCTCCGACCCTTAGCTCGGAGCCAACTGCGCCGATCGAGGACGGGTGGCTAGACACCACCTCAGGGGCTGCAGTCTCAACGGCGATCAAGCCGAACACCAGCCTCATCCTCTGCGAAGCCCGTGACTCCAAGGTGTCGGACTCTTTTCCGGACTCCGAACCTTCCGCACCCCTGCCAATCGAATCCGATTGGGCGCTGATCATGGAATTCACCGCCGCGGATATCTTTCAGCACCCGCCCTTCGGCGACATCCTGGATTCACTAAGGTCTCTCTCTTTGTTAGGAGAGCCCTGGCCGGACTATGGCCAACAGGATTGGGATGCGGATGAGGAAGAAATTCGACGCCCAGCCACCACCCACCTCGTAGCCACTGTCGATGATTTAACCGACATGCTCGACTTCGACTCCGAAGACATCGACGGTATGGACGACGATGTAGGAGACGAACATGAACCAGCGCCTATAGGGCACTGGAAAGCCACCTCGTCATATGACATATATATGGTGGATACACCCAAAGAAGGCAATGGCAACGGAACAACAGGGGATGACCCCTCCAAGAAGCAACCCAAGCGCCGGCGTCAGCGGCGCCGCTCTAAGTCCTGCCAAAGCAAAAACGGTGATGCCGACACGGGAGATAATAACACCCCGGACAGTGCCGAAGACAATTCCCTCCAGCAAGATTCAGCGCAGGAGGATGGAGAAGCCAGCCCCCCTGAGAGAGCGGCAGACAGAGAAGAAGAGGATGATAATTACATGCCTCCCTCCGAAGACGAGGCAAGCCTCGGCGATGACGAATTTGTCGTGCCTAAGGATGCCATCGAACAAGAGCACTTTAAGCGCAGGCTTATGGCCACGGCAAGTAGCCTTAAGAAAAAACAGCAACAGCTTAGAGCTGATCAAGACTTGCTAGCCGACAGATGGACGGAAGTCCTTGTGGCCGAGGAATACGAACTCGAACGCCCCTCCAAGAGCTACCCAAAGCGCAGGTTGCTACCCCGTTTAGAGGAGGAAGCATTTAAACCTACATCACCAGCGCATGATGCGGCTGACCGGCCACCTCATGGCCGCGACAAAGAGTCCACCCGGCCCTCCACTCAAGCCGCACCCCGGCGTCGCTCAAAAAATACCAAGGCACGAGGAAATGCGCTAGACCTGCGAGATATGTTGGAAGACAGGGCAAGGCAAACAAGATCGATCTACGGATCGCGCGGGCGCCCCACGACACGAGACGATAACCGTCACGCTGGATACAGTAAATCCGGCCGGGCCGAACACAACAGACAAAGCTCATTTGAGCTACGTCGTGATATAGCCCAGTACAGAGGCGCCGCACACCCACTATGCTTCACAGATGAAGTAATGGATCATCAAATCCCAGAGGGTTTCAAACCCGTAAACATTTAATCATACGATGGCACAATAGATCCTGCGGTATGGATTGAGGACTATCTCCTTCATATCCACATGGCCCGTGGCGATGATCTACACGCCATCAAATACCTCCCACTCAAGCTTAAAGGACCAGCTCGGCATTGGCTTAACAGCCTGCCAGTAGAATCAATTGGTTGTTGGGAGGAACTGGAAGCCGCATTCCTCGACAATTTCCAGGGCACTTATGTGCGACCACCAGACGCCGATGACCTGAGCCACATAATTCAGTAGCCAGAAGAATCTGCCAGACAATTCTGGACACGGTTCCTAACCAAGAAAAATCAAATCGTCGACTGTCTGGACGCAGAGGCCCTAGTAGCATTCAAGCATAACATCCGTGACGAGTGGCTTGCCCGGCACCTTGGACAGAAAAAGCCGAAATCTATGGCAGCCCTCACGACACTCATGACCCGCTTTTGTGCGGGAGAAGACAGCTGGCTGGCTCGTAGCAATAACATGAGCAAGAGCCCTGGTAATTCGGATACCAAGGACAGCAATGGCAGGTCGCGTCGCAACAAGCACAAGCGCCGCATTAACAGTGACAACGCTGAAGATACGACAGTTAATGCCGGATTCAGAGGCTCTAAGCCCGGTCAGCGGAAAAAGCCATTTAAGAGGAACACTCCGGGCCCGTCCAGTTTGGACCGTATACTCGATCGCTCGTGCCAGATACATGGCACCCCCGAAAAACCAGCCAATCACACCAACAGGGATTGTTGGTTGTTCAAGCAGGCCGGCAAGTTAAATGCCGAAAACAGAGACAAGGGGCTGCACAGCGACGAGGAAGAAGAGCCCCGGCCGCCGAACAATAGTGGACAGAAGGGCTTCCCCCCACAAGTGCGGACGGTGAACATGATATACGCAACCCACATCCCCAAAAGGGAGCAGAAGCGTGCACTCAGGGACGTATACGCGTTGGAGCCAGTCGCCCCAAAGTTCAACCCATGGTCCTCCTGCCCGATCACTTTTGATCGAAGGGACCACCCCACTAGCATCCTCCATGGCGGATTAGCCGCATTGGTTCTAGACCCAATCATTGACGGATTTCACCTCACTAGAGTCCTTATGGACGGCGACAGCAGCCTGAACCTGCTTTATCAGGATACAGTGCGAAAAATGGGCATAGATCCCTCAAGGATTAAACCCAGAAAAACGACCTTTAAAGGCATCATACCAGGTGTAGAGGCCAACTGGACAGGCTCAGTTACACTTGAAGTGGTCTTCGGATCCCCGGATAATTTCCAAAGCGAGGAGTTAATCTTCGACATAGTCCCGTTCCGCAGTGGCTATCACGCACTGCTCGGACGAACCGCATTTGCAAAGTTCAATGCGGTGCCGCACTACGCATATCTCAAGATGCCAGGCCCTCGAGGAGTCATTACGGTCAATGGAAACACCGAATGCTCTCTCCGAACGGAGGATCACACGGCGGCCCTTGCAGCGGAAGTACAAAGCAGCCTCTCAAGGCAATTCTCTAGTCCGACTATTAAACGTCCGGACACCGTCAAGCGCGCCCGGAGTAACCTACAACAAGACCTCCTGGCACGTTCAGAGCAAGCGTAGCAATACGGCCCCAACCCTAGCCCTCGCGAAACTGCGAAATCAGTACTACGCCTACATAACTACGCTCTGAAAATACCATGGGCATAGGGGGAGGGGCACGACCACGGCACGCCCAAAAATGCGGCTCAACCGCACTAGGGGCTCCTGATTTTGTCATTATTTCCTACTTTCAGGACTCCACTCTTCGGAAGGCCTGTCTGTTGGGGAACATAGTAATTTCAAAAAATTTCCTACGCACACGCAAGATCATGGTGATGCATAGCAACGAGAGGGGAGAGTGTGATCTACGCACCCTTGTAGATCGACAACGGAAGCGTTTGGTTGATTTAGTCGTACGTCTCCATGGCCCGACCGATCAAGCACCGAAACTATGGCACCTCCGAGTTTTAGCACACGTTCAGCTCGATGACGATCCCCGGACTCCGATCCAGCAAAGTGTCGGGGAAGAGTTCCGTCAGCACGACGGCGTGGTGACGATCTTGATGTACTACTGTCGTAGGGCTTCGACTAAGCACCGCTACAATATTATCAAGGACTATGGTGGCAGGGGGCGCCGCACACGGCTAAGAATATGATCACGTGGATCAACTTGTGTGTCTCTAGGGTGCCCCTGCCTCCGTATATAAAGGTTCAAGGGGGGGTGCGGCCGGCCTAGAGGTGGCGCGAGAGGAGGAGTCCTACTCCCTCTGGGAGTAGGATCCCCCCCCCCCCAATCCTAGTTGGAATAGGATTCGCGGAGGGGGGAAAAGAGAAAGGGGGGGCCGGCCCCCTCTCCTTGTCCTATTCGGACCAAGGTAGGGGAGGGGCGCGCGGCCCATCTCAGGCTGCCTCTTCTCTTTTCCACTAAGGCCCATATAGCTCCCGAGGGGGTTCGGTAACCTCCCGGTACTCCGGTAAAATCCCGATTTCACCCGGAACACTTCTGATATCCAAACATAGGCTTCCAATATATCAATATTTATGTCTCGACCATTTCAAGACTCCTCGTCATGTCAGTGATCACATCCGGGACTCCGAACAACCTTCGGTACATCAAAACGTATAAACTCATAATATAACTGTCATCGAAACCTTAAGCGTGCGGACCCTACGGGTTCGAGAACAATGTAGACATGACAAAGACATGTCTCCGGTCAATAACCAATAGCGGGACCTGGATGCCCATATTGGCTCCTACATATTCTACGAAGATCTTTATCGGTCAGACCGCATAACAACATACGTTGTTCCCTTTGTCATCGGTATGTTACTTGCCCGAGATTCGATCGTCGGTATCCAATACCTAGTTCAATCTCGTTACCGGCAAGTCTCTTTACTCGTTCCGTAATACATCATCTCGCAACTAACTCATTAGTTGCATTGCTTGCAAGGCTTTAAGTGATGTGCATTACCGAGAGGGCCCAGAGATACCTCTCCGACGATCGGAGTGACAAATCCTAATCTCGAAATACATCAACCCAACATGTACCTTTGGAGACACCTGTAGAGCACCTTTATAATCACCCAGTTACGTTGTGACGTTTGGTAGCACACAAAGTGTTCCTCCGGCACACGGGAGTTACATAATCTCATAGTCATAGGAACATGTATAAGTCATGGAGAAAGCAATAGCAACATACTAAACGATCGGGTGCTAAGCTAATGGAATGGGTCATGTCAATCAGATCATTCAACTAATGATGTGATCCCGTTTAATCAAATGACAACTCTTTGTCCATGGTTAGGAAACATAACCATCTTTGATTAACGAGCTAGTCAAGTAGAGGTATACTAGTGACACTCTGTTTCTCTATATATTCACACATGTATTACGTTTCCGGTTAATACAATTCTAGCATGAATAATAAACTTTTATCATGATATAAGGAAATAAATAATAACTTTATTATTGCCTCTAGGGCATATTTCCTTCACTGTCCAGCAGTACAACCGCCAAACACACGATGCAACAACCAAGGAGGTAGAAAGCTACGTCGAATTCCCAGGTGGTCTCTATAACGAGAAAAATACCCGTCTTACATACCGTCTCGCAGCTCGCCCCTCGAGGGAGACATGTCAAATAGTCCCATCTCTTGCTTATCGCAGTATTTGTATCGTTCTGCTTTCACAACAGCCTTTTAAAATAAACAATGCTTAGCTTCATCTTATTATTGCATTCTTTATTCATTTCTTTTTCAATACATATGTTCAGTTATGACATTTAGCACCCGTACACTTTGGTACGGTCCATACGCCAGGGGCTCAAGCACCCCACAATACGGCGTGAGAAGTCAGAACACTTTCACAAAGTGCGGCCCTCCGAACTTATAGCATTATATGCATGAGCTCCGAATCATGTCTTTGGTCAATAGTTGGGTTTGCCCGGCTCCCATGTTTTGGTACCTTACGTTTCGTTATAGCGGCTAAGGTAGCGCTGGGAGAACTACTGCGATTGTGCCCCGGTTGAGCTGGGTTAAGCACCTCAATAGAGAAAGCTAAAACTGACTGTCATGATAGGGCGAGAGCTGGTCGCTGTTTGGGAGGTTTCGAGTCCCTAAAACTTATGCCGCTTAGAGCGAGGAGTCGGCTTTGTCCGGCCTAAGCGTGTATAGCGCCCCGAACTCGGTCTTCCGAACACTAGGGGCTTCGCCGAAATTTAAAATTATAGAATTCTCTGGCTAAGTGAGAGTGATAACGCATTATAGTCCGATTGCCTTGTTCTTTGTGCTGAGCACCTCCCTCGAAGGACCCAAGAATGGGAAAAAGAGTGCTCAGGTTTATCCCGAACACCACAGCACTCGTGGCATGGGGGCAGAAGCCGATGACTCGCCATCTCTCAGACTTGATAAATGGCCGCATAGAAGGTAATATTTTAAATTAAAACAAGCGTTGCATAGTGCATATGAGCAAGTTTTCAGCGCATAGGATAAAACGAACAAGTTCACTCAAATATTACATCTTTGGAACATTCTTCCGCCACAAGGCGGGCGCCCTTCAGGATGCCCTCATAATACATCTCGGGGTGGCGATGCTCCTTGCCCTGCGGTGGCCCGTCCTTCACAAGCTTCTCCGCATCCATCTTGCCCCAGTGCACTTTAGCACGGGCAAGCGCCCTACGGGCACCTTCGATGCAGACGGAGCGCTTGACGACTTCAAGCCACGGACAGGCATCCACCAGCCGCCTCACCAGCCTGAAGTAGCTCCCAGGCAGGGCCTCTCCAGGCCACAGCCGAACTATAAGGCCCTTGATGGCCTGTTCGGCCACCTTATGGAGCTCGACCAGTTGCTTCAGCTGGTCGCTCAAGGGCACCGAGTATCCGGCCTCAGCATACTGAGACCAGAACACCTTCTCCGTCGAGCTTCCCTCCTCGGCCCGGTAGAAGGCGGCGGCATCTGACATGCTACGGGGCAAATCTGCGAATGCTCCTGGAGAGCTCCGGATTCGGGTAAGTAACAAGTAATTCACTTTCACGTGCTTGCTTTGCATAGAGAATGCCTTACCCGCCGCTATCTTATTCATCGCCTCAACTTCCTGGAGGGCTTTATGGGCTTCGGCCTTGGCAGACTTGGCGCTTTCAAGGGCCGCCGCGAGCTCGGACTCTCGCGTCTTTGAGTCAAGCTCCAAACTCTCATGTTTTTTCATGAGAGCCTGGAGCTCTTGCTGCACCTCGCCAACCCGTGCCTCATGTTTCTCCCGCTCGGTGCGCTCCGTGGCCGCCTTCTTTTTGGCCTCGGAAAGCGCTTGCTTAAGGGTCGCCACCTCAGCCGTGGCCCCTAGGACACCAATAGCGATCCTGTCATTTTTTGCAACTACATCTTTTTAAATATACTCCACAAGGTATTACTTACCTTCTTTTTCCTCGAGCTCCTTTTTAGCAAGGCCGAGCTCTTGCTCGGACCGCTCGAGGCTCTGCTTCAGCGCATCCACCTCCGCAGTCAGTGCGGTAGAGGCTAGCAGCGAAGCATGCATACGCATATTGACTTAATTATGTTAGACTCCTGTGAATGTTGTCAGATCCTCTATTCAGCTTTTCTTTCCGAACGCCAAACAGAGCATCAGGGGCTACTGTCTATGCGGTAATATTTTCACATATTTTTCACATACCTCAAAGCCTGTTAGCAGGCTGGCACAGGCTTCAGTCAGCCCGCTTTTGGCGGACTGAACCTTCTGGATCACCGCATTCATAATAGTGCTGTGCTCCTTGTCGATGGAGGCGCCGCTAAGCACCTCCAGCAAATTATCCGGTGCCTCCGGTTGGACGGAGGTCACCGTGTCGTAGGCTTGCCCTTCTTACTAGGGGGCCGCCTGCCGTACTCCGGAACCATTGAAGGTTCCGGTGCGGTGTCCGGCCCAGGGCCGGACTTGGAGCCCTTGGGGTTTTTTTCCCCTTTGCGCCTGGAGTCCGGGAGGTCGCCTTGCGGCGCCTCCAGGACCACCTCTTCCTGGCTTGGAACCTCTTCGGATAGCACCTCGGCGTCGTCCGTAGGGCGGGGGGAGGTAGCGGTCGGAAGTGAAAAACTATTCACATCCGACGAATCCAAGGAGCCGCTCGACAAGACGTCGAGCCGGGCTTTGGGCGGACTGCATTATTATATTCGACGTCAAGAGAAGCTGTGCAATAAAGGAACGCCATGAGTCACTAAGGTATCCGAATACTTACGATTTTGCCAGGGGCTTGGCCCTGAGCGGCCACTCCTCTTCGCCGTCGTCGGCGTTGGTGGAGTAGTCCGTAGGGAGGGTCCTCCGTTTCTTGGACCCTCCCGCCTCCCCAGTTGGGGCGGCCTTCCTTTTCTTTTATCCCCCTGCTGGGGAAGAAACCTCTCTTTCCTCCTCCTCGTCTTCGTGGGAGGAGTGCGTCTCGGAGTCATCGGACGATGAGTCCGACTCCACCGGGCGCCGGGAACTCTTCCGGGTTCCCGTGGCCTTCTTCTTGGCCTTCTTCTCCGGCACCACGGAAGGTGCCGGAACCAGCAGCTCCGCCAAGCGGGCGTCCGCTGGGTCTTCGGGCAAAGGAGCCGGACAGTTGATTTGTTCGGCCGTCCTCTGCCAGTCCTGTCAAAGGCATGGGGGCTTAGATCCCGCATAGAGTCAAACTATGAAAGACAAATATCCTGTAAGAGGTAAAAACAGCTTACCGCATTGGCTTGACGCTGTGCGCTGAATCCGCGATCCTCGGTAGCGGATGCGGGAGCCTCGATGCCCTTGAATAGCACCTTCCAGGCATCTTCATACGTTGTGTCGAAGAGCCTGCTCAGAGTTCGGTGCTGGGCCGGTTTGAACTCCCACAAGCTGAAATCCCGTTGTTGGCACGGGAGGATCCGGCGGATGAGCATGACCTGGACTACATTAATAAGTTTGAGCTTCTTGCTCACCAGGTTTTGGACGCATGTTTGGAGTCCGGTCAGCTCTCCTTTTTTACCCCACGGCAGGCCCTTCTCTTTCCAGGAGGTGAGCCGCGTAGGGATTCCGGATCGGAACTTAGGGGCTGCGACCCATTCAAGGTCACGCGGCTCGGTGATGTAGAACCACCCCGATTGCCACCCCTTTATGGTCTCCACGAAGGAGCCCTCGAGCCATAGGACGTTGGGCATCTTGCCCACCATGGCGCCTCCGCACTCCGCCTGGCGGCCGCCCACTACCTTTGGCTTGACATTGAAAGTCTTCAACCATAGGCCGAAGTGGGACTGGATGCAGAGGAAGGCCTCGCACACGACGAAGAACGCCGAGATGTTGAGGATGAAGTTCGGGGCCAGATCATGGAAGTCCAGGACGTAGTAGAACATGAGTCCCCGGACAAATGGGTGGAGAGGGAAGCCTAGTCCGCGGAGGAAATGGGTGAGGAACACCACCCTCTCATGGGGCCTGGGGGTGGGGATGAGCTACCCCTCGTCTGGGAGCCGATGCGCGATGTCGTCAGACAAGTATCCGGCTTTCCTCAGCTTCTTGATGTGTCCCTCCGTAATGGAGGAGACCATCCACTTGCCTCCCGCTCCGGACATGGCTGGAGAAGGTTGAGGTGGGGAATGCGGACTTGGGCGCTGGAGCTTGAGTGCGCGAAAATGGATGAGCAAAGGAGGAAGAAGGCATGGATGGAAAGGCGGATCCTTATCCCCTTATATGGGCGGACGAAACTATGCGTCCCCACTAGCCTGGTAAAACTCGCTTATCTCCCAAGTGTCGTAATCAATGGCGCGGTTGGGTTATCCATGCCCGTATTGATGAGAATCCCGGGATAAGGGGACACGATCTCTGCTTCGACAAGATGTGCCAAGGAAACCGCCTCGCAAAACGCGCTGAGGTGGGACAGTAAAAACGGTTCAAATAAAGGCTTGGTTGTGGCGTGATGACACGCTACGGAATACGTCAGCAGATTAGATTTGTGTAAATATTATTCTCTCTATGGCAGTATGTGGAACTTATTTTGCAGAGCTGGACACTATCCTCGTGTTCAAAATCTTCTATGAAGTATTCAGAGGAGGAACCCGCCTTGCAATGCCGAAGACAATCTGTGCGCCGGACTCGTCGTCATTGAAGCTTGGTTCAGGGGCTACTGAGGGAGTCCTGGATTAGGGGGTGTCCGGATAGCCGGACTATAACCTTTGGCCGGACTCTTGGACTATGAAGATACAAGATTGAAGACTTCGTCCCATGTCCGGATGGGACTTTCCTTGGCGTGGGAGGCAAGCTTGGCAATACGGATATGTAGATCTCCTCCCATTGTAACCGACTCTGTGTAACCCTAACCCTCTCCGGTCTCTATATAAACCGGAGGATTTTAGTCCATAGGACGAACAACAATCATACCATAGGCTAGCTTCTAGGGTTTAGCCTCTTTGATCTCGTGGTAGATCTACTCTTGTACTACCCATATCATCAATATTAATCAAGCAGGAGTAGGGTTTTACCTCCATCGAGAGGGCCCGAACCGGGGTAAAAACATTGTGTCCCTTGTCTCCTGTTACCATCCGCCTAGACGCACAGTTCGGGACCCCCTACCCGAGATCCGCCGGTTTTGACACTGACACTCGACCATTCAGTCTCAGTGTTCCGAGGCCATATCTGCATATGCTAGGCTCATCAAGTTTAACCCGAGTATTTCTGCGTGTGCAAAACTGGCTTGTACCCGTTGTATGTGAACGTAGAGCTTATCACACCCGATCATCACGTGGTGTCTCGGCACGACAAACTTTGGCAATGGTGCATACTCAGCGAGAACACTTGTACCTTGAAATTTAGTGAGAGATCATCTTATAATGCTACCGTCAATCAAGCAGAACAATATGCATAAAGGATAAACATCACATGCAATCAATATAAGTGATATGATATGGCCATCATCATCTTGTGCCTTTGATCTCCATCTCCAAAGCACTGTCATGATCACCATCGTCACCGGCGCGACACTTCGATCTCCATCGTAGCATCATTGTCGTCTCGCCAAATATTGCTTCTATGACTATCGCTACCGTTTAGTGATAAAGTAAAGCAATTACAGGGCGATTGCATTGCATACAATAAAGCGACAACCATATGGCTCCTGCCAGTTGCCGATAACTCTGTTACAAAACATGATCATCTCATACAATAAAATATAGCATCATGCCTTGACCATATCACATCATGCCCTGCAAAAACAAGTTAGACGTCCTCTACTTTGTTGTTGCAAGTTTTACGTGGCTGCTACAGGCTGAGAAAGAACCGTTCTTACCTACGCATCAAAACCACAACGATGTTTCGTCAAGTTAGTGCTGTTTTAACCTTCAACAAGGACCGGGCGTAATCACACTCGGTTCAACTAAAGTTGGAGAAACTGACACCCGCCAGCCACCTGTGTGCAAAGCACGCCGATAGAACCAGTCTCGCGTAAGCGTACGCGTAATGTCGGTCCGGGCCGCTTCATCCAATAATACCGCCGAACCAAAGTATGACATGCCGGTAAGCAGTATGACTTGTATCGCCCAGAACTCACTTGTGTTCTACTCATGCATATAACATCTACGCATACGCTTACGCATATAACAGTGGTGTTGATACCACTGTTGGGGAACATAGTAATTTCAAAAAAATTCCTACGCACACGCAAGATCATGGTGATGTATAGCAACGAGAGGGGAGAGTATCGTCCACGTACCATCATAGACCGTAAGCGGAAGCGTTATGAGAACGCGGTTGATGTAGTCGAACGTCTTCACATTCTGACCGATCCAAGTACCGAACACACGGCACCTTCGAGTTCAGCACACATTTAGCTCGATGACATCCCACAAACTCCGATCCAGCAGAGCTTCACGGGAGAGTTCCGTCAGCACGATGGCGTGATGACGGTGATGATGTTGCTACCGATGCAGGGCTTCGCCTAAGCACTGCTACGATATGATCGAGGTGGATTATGGTGGAGGGGGGCATCGCACACGGCTTGGAACAATCAACTTGTGTGTCTTTGGGTGGCCCCGCCCCCATATTTAAAGGAGCAAGGGGGAAGGCCGGCCAGCCTTGGTGCGCCCCAAGGAGAGGAGGAATCCTCTTCCTACTAGGAAGAGGATTCATCCTTTCGTAGTCCAACTATGAAGAGGGAAGGGGGAAGGAAAGAGAGGGAGAGGGAGAGGGAAAGAGGGACTGCGCCCCCTCCCCTAGTCCAATTTGGACTCCCTATGGTAGGGGGCGCGCCACCTCCTGGGTTGCAGCCCTCTCTTTCCCCTCAAGCCCACTAAGGCCCAATACTTCCTCGAGGGGGGGGGGGGTTCCGGCAACCCCTTCGGCACTCCGATTTTCTCCGAAATCATCTGGAACACTTCTGGTGTCCGAATATAGCCGTCCAATATATCAATCTTTACGTCTCGACCATTTCAAGACTCCTCGTCATGTCCGTGATCACATCCGGGACTCCAAACTACCTTCGGTACATCAAAACACATAAACTCATAATGCCGATCGTCACCGAACATTAAGCGTGCGGACCCTACGAGTTCGAGAACTATGTAGACATGACCGAGACACGTCTCCGGTCAATAACCAATAGCGGAACCTGGATTCTCATATTGGTTCCTACATATTCTATGAAGATCTTTATTGGTCAAACCGCATAGCAACATACGTTGTTCCCTTTGTCATCGGTATGTTACTTGCCCGAGATTCGATCGTCGGCATCTCAATACCTAGCTCAATCTCATTACCGGCAAGTCTCTTTACCCGTTCTGTAATGCATCATCCCACAACTAACTCATTAGTTGCATTGCTTGCAAGGCTTATAGTGATATGCATTACCGAGAGGGCCCAGAGATACCTCTCCGACAATTAGAGTGACAAATCCTAATCTCGATCTATGCCAACTCTACAAGTACCATCAGAGACACCTATAGAGCACCTTTATAATCACCCAGTTACGTTATGATGTTTTGTAGCACACAAAGTGTTCCTCCGGTAATCGGGAGTTGCATAATCTCATAGTCATAGGAACATGTATAAGTCATGAAGAAAGCAATAGCAGTAAACTAAAATGATCAAGTGCTAAGCTAACGGAATGGGTCAAGTCAATCACATCATTCTCCTAATGATGTGATCCCGTTTATCAAATGACAACTCATGTCTATGGTTAGGAAACATAACCATCTTTGATAAACGAGCTAGTCAAGTAGAGGCATACTAGTGACACTCTGTTTGTCTATGTATTCACACATGTATTGTGTTTCCGGTTAACACAATTCTAGCATGAATAATAAACACTTATCATGAAATAAGGATATAAATAATAACTTTATTATTGCCTCTAGGGCATATTTCCTTCACTCGCAGTCTTACGACAAGGGCCATGCCCATCCCTTTCCTGGGGCGGTATCCGCTTGCCCGGTCGTGCCACGTCAATAACTCTCGTGGGTACCCTTGGGGCTGACCCGACTTATCAAGAGACTGTTGGGAACTCAGATCCACCTCTACTGGGGCGGTACCACCTGTCCCTTAAGTCCCGCAGTAACAGTTAATGGGGAACAATTAAATTAGTTGTGGGTACATACCATCAAGGTGAACTCATAGGAATCACCCTCGGTAGGTTCACACCTGAGGTAAAATGTCAAGGTGAACTTGGAGGAATCACCCTCGATGGGTTCACGCTTGAGGAGTTGCACGACATATACATCATTGGGAGTGGTGAGTGAGGAATCACCCTCGGTTAACCACACTCGATGTGCTACCCTACAGAGATATCATCAGAAGTGGGATACGAGGCATCACCCTCGGCACTTGATACTAAACTCTGCATGGTCGTACAACTAAGGGGGTATTGGTGGTGTATTCAGTCTCAATACATTGATCGCACTGATCGAGTCACCGGCGAGGCCACTGATGGATCACTAACCAGCCTATACTAAGCATAGAGGACAACAGATAAAGTATCAACAACGGGTTACGAAATCAGGCTATGCATCAGAATATGAGCTATTGAATACAGTAGCAAAATCGAATGCAAGCACGAGAGAGAAAGAATGAGCGATATAGGAATGATCAAGGGGGTTTTGCTTGCCTAGAAGCTCTGCGGCAAGTGGCTGGACGTCTGTAGCGTAGTGTTACTCAGTGGCGTCAGCGTCAGTCTTGGGGTCTACCGGAGAAGAAGAGGGGGAAGAAACAATAAATATAAAGCGCTCAGATGCAGCACAATGCATGACATGGTGATGCTATGTTTCAGGTGACCTAATGCAGTGCTAGGTCTTACAGATGAAGCGGGAAAATATCTCAAATGATCCGGAGGGGAAGGTTTCATGTTTACTGTGTTGGGGGAATGTGGCAGGTATGTGGATCACGTATTCGGATTCGCCTATTTTTCTACTCATTTTTCATATATAAATTATTTTCATCGGAGCTACGGTTTATTTTATATGAAGTTCCAAAGTTTAAATTATTTTTTGCATTTATTTAATTCAAATTATAAACAGTGAAATAATTTTATACATAGCAGGGGCTAGCCACAGTCAAAGACATGTGGGGCCAGGGGGCGGGTTGACCCAGTCAATATTTGATTGGTCAACAGAGGAATAGTGTAAGGGGGTCCTGTGTGTCATAGACTTAGGCACTTTTAATTTAATTTAACTTTTAACTTAACAACGGGCCTCACTTGTAGTGTCAATTAGAGCTAACACGGGGTTTGGGCTAACTTAATTCGACCTACCCTAATTAACAGAGGTTAGGGACCAGCTGGCAGTGGCCGGGTCAACAACTCCTGGCCAGGCCCACGCACGACATAGGATGGCGCCGGCAACGAGTGCCAACAAGCCCAGTGAAAACGAGGGTTTTGCATTTTTTTGCTGTACTAAACGAACTTAGTTGCAAATGAAAATTGGCACATAAATATTAGGCTATAATCCGAAGTAGCACACAAAGTTTTAATTTATGTTAAATAGTTTAAGTATTTATTTGAATTGAAATGAATCAATTAAATGTCGCTGGTTCAATTTTAAATAGGTTAAGGGCATTTTAATTATTCAAATAATGTTGTTTTATGCATGAAATTTTGTTAGAGATTATTTGCAATATTATGAACACTTTTGTTTGCATGTTTGAAGATGCAATTATTTGACTTGCATTTTACATTTGAATTTGAATGTTGGATTAATTCCTAAATGCAATTTAATTAAAATGATCATGATGACATGGCACATTAGCATGTGGTCACTGTAGCTAACCACTGGGGGTGTTACACCATCCAACTCCTCCCTTTCCACGCCGCCGGCCCGAGCCCATCCACCTCCTCTCTCCCGCTCCGCTGCTCTTCCCATGCTCTCTGGCTTCGCCATGGTCCAGCAGAAGATAACCACGTACGTTGTGCTCACACCGAAGCGCCGGTACTACATCGAGCAGGAGATCCGGACGAGGCGCGTCGCGCGCGTCGCTGCCGGGATGCCTTCGGGCTCGCCGGAGTCGGAGGAGCAGGAGCAGCCGAAGGAGGAGGAGGGAGAGGAGCAACAGCCGGCTCTGATGGAGGTGGTGGATCTGGAAGAGAATGAGGGGAAGCAGGAGCTGGCGCCGGCTCTAGGCTTCAACATGGAGGAATCATAGGCAAAGTTCGCCGTCGCCAAGCAGCCGAGATGGCAGAGCAGTGACCCATCCTGGAGTCCATCCAGGATGAGGCCTATGTCGAGGCCAACTGGCAGTTTATCCGGCAGGAACGGGCGGCGACCGACGCGCTCTTCAACGAGGTCGTAGCAGAGATGGATGAGGAGGCCGACGTGGAGGAGCAGGAGGAGCCGCAGTTGCGGCTGCCGCCCATGTACCCGGAGCCGGGCATGGAGATAGTGGACATCTCCGGCAAGGACTAGGGTAGTTGATCTACGTACCATGTGGATTTTATCCTTTGCATGATTTTGTATGGATTTAAGATTTCTAGTATGAGGTATCTGGATGTAAATGAGAAAATTGGAGCACTGACCGATCGGATGCGTCTGCGGGCATTTGAGGGGATTTGCCTAGTCTTGTTGTAGATGCTCTTACATATCATCATGACGAGTGTCGCACGTACTGCAAATGTATTGTATTTGAAAATGTATTGTTCAGTTTTCTTAGCGAAATAAGGGACTTCTTTTCCGATTTCTATTAAAGAAAAACCAACTGGTTCAACTATAAGCAGCACTAGAACTAACACGAAGCTCACAAGACAAGAACACGGCGCAAAGTTAGGCATACCCAAGAATACCACCACACATCAAATGCCAAACTTCTGTTCAAACGAAACTAAACCCAACCTCCTAGGCACAAGCGCCAGGTGCGGTAAACCACGGACACCAGCTTAAAGTCTCAGCCTAAAATAGACTTACTTCTATTATTACATATCACAAAGCTAGCATGAGCAACTACAGAAAGGAAGACCAGAAACTCGTGGATTTTGAGAAGGCATATGATAAAGTTAAATGGCCTTTCCTTCAGCAGGCAATGTGCGGGCGGAACCAGGTGGGTTTTCAAGTCCAGAAGGGTAGTGTCGGAATCAAGGTTAATGATGATATCGGACATTTTTTTCAGACACACAAGGGCCTGAGACAGGGCGATTCCATGTCTCCCTTGTTGTTTAACATAGTGGACGATATGTTCACCATTCTTATTGGCAGAGCCAAGCAGCATGGTCAAGTCGAGGGGTTAGTTCCTCATCTGGTTGATGGAGGAGTATCCATCTTACAATACACTGACGACACTGTCCTATTCATGAAACATGACATAGCTAAAGCGCGTAACATGAAACTTATATTATGTCTCTTCGAACAATTATCTGGGTTAAAGATAAACTTTCACAAGAGTGAATTGTTCTGCTTTGGGAAGGTCAAAGACGAGCAGAATACTTATAAACAATTGTTCGGGTGTGAATTAGGTTCTTTACCATTTAGTTATCCGGGCATACCTATTCACCACCTTAAGTTATCTAATAAAGAATGAAATGTATCGAAGATCGAATTGAGAAAAAGCTAAGCTGCTGGAAGGGTAAGTTTATGTCTTATGGAGGTAGTTTAGTACTCATTAATTCGGTATTGACTAGTATGCCGATGTTCCTACTATCGTTCTTCGAAATTCCGAAAGGAGCACGGAAGCGACTTGATTTCTTTAGATCTCGGTTTTTCTGGCAGTCAGATGAGGCCAAGAGGAAATACCGACTCGCGCGATGGGATATCCTTTGCCGCCCAAAAGACCAGGGGGTCTGGGTATTGAAAATTTAGAAATCAAGAATAAATGTCTTATGAGTAAATGGTTCTACAGGTTAGAGACAGAGCTGGAGGGCATGTGGGCACAACTTTTGCACAACAAATATTTGCAGTCGAAAACACTCGCTCGGGTTACCATGAGACCAACTGACTCGCCATTCTGGAAAGGACTTATGAGGACGAAGGATGTGTTCTTTCGTAGGGTAAAATTCTTGGTTGGCAATGGGATGTCAACAAGATTTTGGGAGGATACGTGGTTGGGAGAGACGCGTTTAGCTATCCAATATCCAACCCTTTATAATATTGTGCAACGTAAGGAGGACTACATAGGCACAGTTTTCCAAATGATTCCTTTGAATATCCAGTTCAGACGGGCGCTAGTTGGGGAGCGATGGACAACCTGGATGCACCTAGTTTGAAGATTGATGGATGTTCAACTCTCCGACCAGCCAGATTCGATGCAATGGAAATTAGCTAAAAATGGGGGTTTTACGGTGAAGTCGTTTTATTTGGATTTGATTAATTCTGACCCAATCTCAAGATCGTTGCATATCTGGAAGATTAAGGTTCCCTTGCGGTTTTTTTATGTGGTTTGTCCACAAGCAAGTTAT
Organism: Triticum urartu; assembly: GCF_056163025.1. NCBI lineage: Eukaryota > Viridiplantae > Streptophyta > Magnoliopsida > Poales > Poaceae > Triticum > Triticum urartu. The sequence goes on from NC_141875.1 coordinate 327,050,692, forward strand.
TCTCACCAAGGACAATCTAATTAAGAGGCGTTGGGTAGGTAGTTCACGTTGTTGTTTTTGTGATCATGATGAAACAATACAACATTTATTCATTGAATGCCCAATAGCCAAATTGCTTTGGAGAACGATTCATATAGCCTTCAATTAATCCTCCAGTTAACGTTGACTCGTTGTTTGGAACAGGGTTAGCTGGGGTTGAACATACTATTGCGGCTCGCATTCGGATTGGAATATGTGCGCTTTTGTGGGCTATATGGAACTGTCGGAATGATTTTATTTTAACAGACAATACAATTTAAATTTCTTGCAGGTTATCTTTAGAGCTATTGTTTGGGTCCGTACGTGGTTCTTACTCACTCCTATGGACTCCAGGAGCCTTTGGTTACTGGATGCAACCAGTGGGAGATGGTACCATGGGCTATATTCAACCGGTTCGATGGCGGCCGCATAGCAGGATAGGACTCTAGGAGTCGTATCATACATATTGCCATACCGGTTGTGTTTCTCAGCATGTACTTTTTTCTTTTTTATTTCCTTTGCTCCGCTTGCGAGCTGGAACACTTTTATGACTTTGTGCTACTCTGCGAACTTTTAATAAGATGGCTGCATGCATCATTATGATGCAGAGGCCGGGGGTAAACCTCCATTTCCAAAAAAAAACTCCAAGCACAAGCAGCATCACGATGTACACCAACTCACATCACCCGTTCAAGCGCAGCACATTGAACCTTCAACCTTGTGAAACTTTGTAGACATCATTTGCTACACGTTCTAATACTTTTGTTTCCAACTCCGACATATCTCCGGTTTGCTCCTTTGTCTACAGGATAGACCACCCCATAATCCAATGGCACATTAGTTTCACCAAAGTCATGGGATCACTATATCTTTTTAAATAAAAATTCACACTATTTCTACACTTCCAGATAGTCTAGAAGAGAGAAGAAATCCCAACCAGTATCATTTTTTTGTCATGTTCTCAAAAGGTTTTAAGCCAAAGCATTCTTCTATTAAAGAGGGAGTGGATCTCAACCCAAAAGTACATTTCAGCAGTCTTAACACGAGAGAAGCAGCAGAACAGGTAAACATCAAATGATTAACTGTTTCATCTTTGTCACAAAACACACATATTTTACTCCATTTCCACCCACTCTTAAGGAGGGAATCGCTAGTTAAGATACTTTTTGTATTAACCAGCCATAAGAATTGTTAGATAATAACGAGAAATAAATGAGACAGAGAGACACGGATTTTTACGTGGAAACCCTTGCGAGAGAAAATCACGGACGCACGAAGGCGCAATCATTATGAGAAGGAGTATTACAAGTACGAGACGACAAACCGTCTTAGGTGTGACTACATGGGTATATATAAGGGCAATACATAAGAGTCCTTGGAGGACAAGTAAACGAGTTGTACTCGTAAGCGTCGACGTCAACGCAGAGGCTGGCACCGGTTGTACTACCTCTAGTCTAACACAGTATAATTTTGGATCACAATTTAACAAGAATACCTTAATTTTAGCGGGAACTTTTACTTTCCGCAGAAATTTTTGTGGAAAGTAGCATTCTACAACTATCAGTTCTCTATACAAGGATTTCACTGAGAATTTTTTGTCAGCACTCAGGGACAGTTCCATCATATCTTTGACCACAACCATATCTATTTCCTCACATCTAGTTTTCAAATTATTCCATAGATCTAAGTAATCGCCATGGAGGGATCTTCTAAACTTGAACCCCCCTCCCCCCATCCACCCTCTCTTAATGGCTTCATCCACAGTTATATTATGGTCAAAGCAGAGAGCATAGAGTCTAGGGTATTGATATTTAAGGGCCTTTTCATCTACCCAAACATCTTCCCAAATTTGGTATCCCTCCCATCTCCAATTTTTTTCTTTGCATATCTATAGAAAATATCTTTGAATTTCAACATGCTAGACCAGAACTATGAGTCACCAACTTTCTTCTTAACTCGGAAATGCATCTATCGGGCACATATTTCTCAAGGAGGACTGCCTGCCAAAGCGCTTCTTCTGTCTCCATCTTCCAGAACCATTTGGCCAACAAGGCTTTATTTATAATATCCAAGTTAAGAATCCCCAAACCCCCAAACTCTTTTGGGAGGTAACAAGATTTCTAGTTAATTAAATAGTCCTTCCCATTTTCATCTCCCGGCTAGACCAGTCTGGCTCTGTAGAAGTCAGCTTTCTTCACAATGTCAGTAGGTATGGGATAGAAGGACATCATATAGTTAAACAAGCTTGCACTAGGGTAATCCTACCAGGAATAAATCCCAGGAGCTTTCCCTACCAACAACTACATCTTTTTCAATTTTATCCACCACCCAGGCCCAATGCTTGTTTCTAATTCTAATATCTGACACATGCATACCAAGATATTTCATGGGTAATTATCCCATCTTGCATGTAAAGATTTCCTGGCAAATGTTTTGTTTACCCATAGCTTCTCCAAATAAAAGGAGCTCACTTTTATGAAAATTGATTTAAGCCCTGACATCTGTTCAAAGGCACATAAAATAAATTTCAAGTCTATATCATCTTTCAATAAAAAACTGTGTCATCTACATATTGCATCATATTGACCCCTTTATTTGAATTTCCCCTAGGAATCCCTTAACCACATCATTTTCCTTGGCATTATCCATGATAACAGCAGGAGCATCAGCCGCTAGATCAAAAAGTAGAGGAGATAAAGCATCTCCCTACCTCGCCCCCTTGAAAGTTTTAAAATAGGGACCAAATTTGCCATTAATTCTCACCCCTACATGTCCCCTTCTCATAGTTTTCATAGCCCAATCACACCATTTGTCAGGGTACCCTTTTAATTTTAGCATCTGAATAACAAAATGCCATTTTATTTTGTCATATGCTTTCTCAAAGTCTACTTTGAATATCAAAGCACTTTTTTATGTATAAATGGAATTGAGTGCCTCATGCAGCACCCCCCCTCCATAATATATCTCCCTTGAACAAATGCAGTTTGGGTAGTAGAAATCACCGGGGACACACATTTACTCAATCTATTCGTTAGCACCTTAGTGCTTATTTTGAAACTGGCATTCAGAACACAAATGGGTCTAAACTTCTGAATTTGTTTTGCATCTTCAGTTTCGGGGACAGTGTGATAATACCATAACTCAACCTGGCTATATCTAAAGTACCATTAGCAAAGTCATCAATTAAAACTTTCAAGTCTCATTGAACTAAATCCCAAAATTCCTGGTAAAATCCAGCAGGGAAACCATCTGACCTTGGTCATGTATTGGTCAGTTGGACGAGTATTTTCTTTTTGAAAAGGAGGTTGAAACCCCCGGCCTCGGCATGCATGCTTGTGATTCACACAACTAATTTTCATTAATTATTGAACAGAGTATAGAACAAATACAACCATCCGCGAATCATTACAAGGTATGAGACACCTAAAAGTAAGTCTACATCTTTCGCAACAACACCTTCAAAAGGGATAAACGTTCTCGTGTCATCATTGACATGTTCGGCCTAAGACGCCTAGACAAGGATTTTCATTTGGTTGCCAAGATCGATCAATGAAGGCCAGCGCAACAACAAGTAGACAATGCCTCCTGTAAGATAATGTCGCAAGTTCGTCGCTGGTGAGTCCAACCAATAAATGTTAGAACAAGAGTTTTACTCTGGACATGAAGCTATGTTGCAATAAGCATCTTTCACTAGATAATTGCATCTGCCAATACTCCAAGCCAGGCCAAAAAGGCACCAACAGATTGGTGGGATGACTTCTTCCCAGCTTAGACCACTGTCTTGGCCACCACGGGACAGCCCATGTCTCGGCGTGGATCTGTCCGCTGCTATCCCACATCGGCGCGAGATGCACTGCAACATCCATCATACCATTGGAGGCACTGCTCCGATGCTAGATGTCGGTAAGGTATCATTAGTGTGCCCCAAACTCATCAATGCCAGAAGTTGTCGTTGCCGCCATGATCGTGTGCGATAGTGCGGTCAATCACCCACAACTAATTTAGAGGAAACATATGTGATAGTACATTTATGTCTGACGGGTGGTGGACAGAAAATTATGTGTGATCCTTTTGAAATACATATTCAGAGACCCAAGACATAATTAATGACAACAGGGATCCATGAGTAAAAATAGTTCTAACAATACTAAGTCGTAACAGACAAAGGTTGCTGACATGGGGAAAAATGGGTCTATCAGGTTCTTGGCTAGTTTTCCAAATTGATCTGCAAGTCAATATTTTGCTTTGAATTACCTCATGTCTGTTAGTTGTTAGTATTATCTGCAAGTCAATGATTTTTCCTCAGTCTACGTGCAACTAAACAATTAGATGCAGATGTATATTAGGCACACACAGGTTCAAACACAGTACATACACAGATACGGACAGACATCACTTTTTTCAAAGGGAGTTTCAGGGCGCAGACGTATATTAGGCACACACGGACACGGGCATATAAACCCATTAGCAACTACTTGCACTTGCATGCTTTAAAAAATGATTCAGCACTGTGTATCATATTAGCATATGAGCACGGCAAAAATTGCATGATTTTTCTTTGCAAGAAATAGACAAAAATTGTCATAGTAACAATGTATTCAGAAATTTGTCGCTCTTGTACAGTTCACGACCAATTATTTTGTGACAAATTTTCTTACTAAGCATAGCCTCATAAATTGCATGATGTATTGTGTATTCTGCTGGTCAGAGTTCTAGCTATTTAAAACGATGGTTGTTGTAGATATTATTTTAGTATTTTTTTTCTCAAATACGCAAAGCTTGCGTATCATTGCATTGATAGAAGAAGTAAGAATAATTATAGGAGTTGGTACAACACATGACACGGACGCAAGGGGCGTGAACATGGTGCCCGAGGCAAAGAGATGAAAGATGCACGACCCAAACAAAGAAGAACACGGCTAAACTCCCTGACCAGAGAAGCAAACCAATCTACAACTAGGCGACCAAAACTCCGAAGCCCGCACCGAGGACGCTGCGAGCAACCAAGACAACGCCTTCAAGAAGGAGAACGACACCGAGACGCCGTCATCGTCCGATCTGGAAACCCGGACCTAGGGTTTCCCCTGATGCTCGAAGAGGGGCACAGAACGGCCATGACAACGCCTCCAGGAAGGTGACGGCACCCACGGGTGTCGCTGCTGCCAGCAAAAGATGCAGTGCTTTCGCTCTGGCCAATTCCAAGTAATCCCAAGCCGTCGGAACACGAGCTGAAGAGGAGTTCATCGGATGTAGGTTGGTGGTGCGACTGCAGGAAGGGGAGCCGCGCGCGGTGCCAAAGAAGGCATCAAGCATCGCCGGGCGCGCGAACTCCGGAGGAGGACAAGGATGCGTGGCTGCGCGGAATGAAGTGGGGATGGATGGTGACCATAGCCCCCGATAAGCCAGGATCCGAAAGAAACGCGGATCCGGGCCACTGGGACCAGTGCAGTAGGGACGACGGCAGGCCCAGGAAACTGGAAGGGGACGCAGCTGCCGAAGCATACCGGAGATGAAGATGCACCATGATGGATGGCCAATCAAGACACCATAGGATGATGATGGTGCGTATATGCCGAGGAGCCAAAGAGCCAAGAAAGCCGAAAAAAGCGCAGCTTTCGAGGCTTGTCGGGTCCGAAGCCGCGCCGGCCGGCAATAGACGCAGGTTTATTGCCGCCGGGCCGAAGCCGCCCCTGCAGCCGGGCCGAAGCCGCGCCGGACGGCAATTTAGAAACATTAAAACTGTACACTAACAGAGCCCTCTCAGGCCATTAGGATTCCCAGCCGTAGGATCTGGTGTTCTGGCTGTTAGATCTCGTTCTTAACCCGCATGGGATTTGTAAGCTGACCACTAACCTGCTCAACAGGAATGGGCTGCTGCTCCGGTAACTAAATCGGACATCTCCTGTGATTTTGGGCCAATTGGGTTGATGTGATGTAGGCCTGCGGTCTGACCACGCCAGCGACAGGGTAGCGCTCTCAGAGAGGGCGGCAACGCCGTCATCATCGTTGTCGACTCGCCAGTTATTGGCAACGTAAATCGCAGTTGCTGCAGGTCATTACTGGCAATCGATGTGCGATGATAATTGCAGGTCAGTTACTATTGTGATTCACCTTCTTCCTTTCCAGGCTCGCATATATAATCACCAGCAGGCCTTCCAGGTCGTATCCTCCTCGCCGATGCCTACCACCTCCCAGCAACGGCGACCCCGCTCGATGGCCGCAAGTGACGGCGCGTGCGAGCTGTGCGAGCTACAATGGTCATCCATTCCCTTACAGCCCTACCTTGTTCATGCGCTACTGGATGGGACACCATCTGTAAGACGACCCCTTCAAACCTTAAATCATTCATGTCTGAATCTAATGGATGGAAGGGAACTTTGTATTAACTTGCTCTGTCCAATAATTCATCTACCAATTTGTTGTCAAAATCATCGCGAGAAATATATTGTGATCTTAGATCCAAACTAAGTTTTCTTATTGATCTGGTGTGCTAAAAATTCCATCGCAGGAGAGCTATTCCGTATGATCATCTAATTTCTACACGTGCCTTTCCTATGGAACTGCAGAGTGGTTGCTCAAGATGTCAGCCCATTCTTCATGGTAAGACATGCATGCTGAGTATATATTCTAATAATTCTCTTTTCCCAGTCTGAGACTCCGAGTCCCAGTACCAGTCCACCATATTTAGAAACATTAAAACTATGCACTAACAGAGCCCTCTCAGGCCATTAGGATTCCCAGCCGTAGGATCTGGTGTTCTGGCCGTTAGATCTCGTTCTTATCACGCATGGGCTTTGTAAGCTGACCACTAACCTGCTCAACAGGAATGGGCTGCTGCTCCGTTAACTAAATCAGACATCTCCTATGATTTTGGGCCAAATGGGTTGATGTGATGTAGGCCTGCGGTCTGACCACGCCAGCGACAGGGTAGCGCTCTCAGAGAGGGCGGCAACGCCGTCATCATCGTTGTCGACTCGCCAGTTATTGGCAACGTAAATCGCAGTTGCTGCAGGTCATTACTGGCAATCGATGTGCGATGATAATTGCAGGTCAGTTACTATTGTGATTCACCTTCTTCCTTTCCAGGCTCGCGTATATAATCACCAGCAGGCCTTCCAGGTCATATCCTCCTCGCCGATGCCTACCACCTCCCAGCAACGGCGACCCCGCTCGATGGCCGCAAGTGACGGCGCGTGCGAGCCGTGCGAGCTACAATGGTCATCCATTCCCTTACAGCCCTACCTTGTTCATGCGCTGCTGGATGGGACACCATCTGTAAGACGACCCCTTCAAACCTTAAATCATTCATGTCTGAATCTAATGGATGGAAGGGAACTTTGTATTAACTTGCTCTGTCCAATAATTCATCTACCAATTTGTTGTCAAAATCATCGCGAGAAATATATTGTGATCTTAGATCCAAACTAAGTTTTCTTATTGATGTGGTGTGCTAAAAATTCCATTGCAGGAGAGCTATTCCATATGATCATCTAATTTCTACACGTGCCTTTCCTATGGAACTGCAGAGTGGTTGCCCAAGATATCAGCCCATTCTTGATGGTAAGACATGCATGCTGAGTATATATTCTAATAATTCTCTTTTCCCAGTCCGAGACTCCGAGTCCCAGTACCAGTCCACCATATTTACAAACATTAAAACTGTGCACTAACAGAGCCCTCTCAGGCCATTAGGATTCCCAGCCGTAGGATCTGGTGTTTTGGCCGTTAGATCTCGTTCTTATCCCGCATGGGCTTTGTAAGCTGACCACTAACCTGCTCAACAGGAATGGGCTGCTGCTCCGGTAACTAAATCGGACATCTCCTGTGATTTTGGGCCAATTGGGTTGATGTGATGTAGGCCTGCGGTCTGACCACGCCAGCGACAGGGTAGCACTCTCAAAGAGGGCGGCAACGCCGTCATCATCGTTGTCGACTCGTCAGTTATTGGCAACATAAATCGCAGTTGCTGCAGGTCATTACTGGCAATCGATGTACGATGATAATTGCAAGTCAATTACTATTGTGATTCACCTTCTTCCTTTCCAGGCTCGCGTATATAATCACTAGCAGGCCTTCCAGGTCGTATCCTCCTCGCCGATGCCTACCACCTCCCAGCAACGGCGACCCCGCTCGATGGCCGCAAGTGACGGCGCATGCGAACCGTGCGAGCTACAATGGTCATCCATTCCCTTACAGCCCTACCTTGTTCATGCGCTGCTGGATGGGACACCATCTGTAAGACGACCCCTTCAAACCTTAAATCATTCATGTCTGAATCTAATGGATGGAAGGGAACTTTGTATGAACTTGCTCTGTCCAATAATTCATCCACCAATTTGTTGTCAAAATCATCGCGAGAAATATATTGTGATCTTAGATCCAAACTATGTTTTCTTATTGATCTGGTGTGCTAAAAATTCCATTGCAGGAGAGCTATTCCGCATGATCATCTAATTTCTACACGTGCCTTTCGTATGGAACTGCAGAGTGGTTGCTCAAGATGTCAGCCCATTCTTCATGGTAAGACATGCATGCTGAGTATATATGCTAATAATTCTCTTTTCCCAGTCCGAGACTCCGAGTCCCAGTACCAGTCCACCATATTTAGAAACATTAAAACATTGCACTAACAGAGCCCTCTCAGGCCATTAGGATTCCCAACCGTAGGATCTGGTGTTTTGGCCGTTAGATCTCGTTCTTATCCCGCATGGGCTTTGTAAGCTGACCACTAACCTGCTCAACAGGAATGGGCTGCTGCTCCGGTAACTAAATTGGACATCTCCTGTGATTTTGGGCCAATTGGGTTGATGTGATGTAGCCTGCGGTCTGACCACGCCAGCGACAGGGTAGTGCTGTAACGCCCCAAGACCGGAGCTTCCGTTGCCTTCCAGGGTTTCCGGGTTTTCGTCGTGTGTTTTG